>NC_138980.1:51701942-52214442 GCF_964341445.2 Mesoplodon mirus
TTGCACTGCTGAAAGTAGCGAACCAACCGTCCCTTAGTGAAGGTCTTTCTGCCAGGGAGAATTCAGTTCAGTTTAATCAAGAAAGCATTTACTGCACTCCTGCTGTGTGTCAGGAACTCAGCCGGGCACATTCCTTTCTGTTGATCTAACAGGGTGGTTTTCAAAGTGTGATCCCCAGACCAGTTGCAACAGCATCATCTGGGAACTTATGAGAAATGCCTATTCTTAGGCCTCACTCCAGACCGACCGAATCAGAGGAGTGGGGCTGTCGATCTGGAATTAATAAGCTCTCCAAGTGATTCTGACGCGTGTAAACATTTGAGGGACACTGGTCCAACGCAATGCAGATGGTGACCTCAGAGAAATAAACCTAGGCAATTGTGATCATACAGCTGCCCCCTGCATCTGCAGGTTCTGCATCTGGGGATGCAACCAACCACGGATAGAAAATCTTCAGAAAAAAAATCCAGAATGCTCCAAAAAGCAAAACTTGAATTTGCTCTGTTGTGGCAACTATTTACATAGCATTACATCATATTAGGTATTATAAGTAATCCAGAGACGATTTAAAGCGCCCGGATGAGCATAGGTTATATGCAAGTACTACGCCATTTTATATAAGGGACTTGAGCATCCAGGGATTTTGGTATCTGTGAGGGCAGGGTGTGGTGGTGATGGTGCTCGAACCAATCTTCCCATGGATACCAAGGGATGACTGTTTTAGGATCTCTAAGTGATTAGAAACAGAACCCCATGTTTCCTGCTAGAATAACAGAAAAACTAAAGCTCTCCAAGGAATCCAAAACAATTTCCTGACCCTAGCAAAACTGTGAAGGGGATGGGTGCCCTCTCATCCGCCTCAGACTCACAGTGGTCCCCACCTGGCCTGGACTCCCCTGCACCTCCCACCAGGACCCTCCTCTCACCTTCAAGTGAGAAAAGATTTGACAAACGAACGCACCTCCTGAGAGGCTCACAGCAAGGCTTCTCAAACCACAGCCCTAAGAATCCCTAGGGGAACTGGTTTTCACACACCTACCTGGGCAGCCTCGGAGATTCTGATTCCCTATGTCAGGGAACAGTGCCTTCAAATCTTTTGACTATGACCCATAAACAGAAGTACATTTTACATCATGAGCTGGTACACATATACATAACTGAAATACAAGGTGTGATGCACACGGATATGTTTTTTCTATTCTATCCTCTTGGATTTCACTTTTGTTAAAAAGCTGGTCATGACCCCAGAAACTGATTTCATGACATTGCAATGAGTCTACTACAGTGTGAAAATCCCTGACCTAGGGCACAGTCTGGAAACTACACCATTAGAAAAAGATGCCCCACTTGACCCTGAGGTCCTTGGCCATGGCCCCTGATCCGAGGCTAGTGCTCTTTGCACAACACCCCATTGTTGTTAACTGTTATTGTTATTGGGCTTCTGAGAATGTACAAAAATGCACCCATGGTCCAGTTTTATAAGCAAGATTGTAATTGCACTGCTTACCTTGATAGGTCATTACTAGAATTCCTGTGTGTTGATTTGAGATCTCTGGAACACCACATGGGTAGAGAAAAGTCATTACTCCCAAATGGCCAATTTCCTTCTACCAGAAACTTCAGAGAGCATATTTTAGGTGTCTTTCCTTTCACCCTAAGAGCTGCCAGGAAGTTGTGTGTATGGGGGCTTTTGCATCTATGGGCCTATTTTCTCAAGCAGCTGGAAAAGATCAAGGACACAGCAGACTTAAGGGAACTGGGCCTAAACCCTTTATCAAAAGCCAACATAGCACCAACATCTGGCTGACTCACCTTCTGATTCAGGGGTTTCAACCTTATCCTACTCAATGTCCCTTTATGTGACAGTTGTTCTGTATGGTCCCCTTTAATATCTTCAAATAAAATTCATAGGGCCTCCCTGGTGGCGCAGTGGTTGAGAGTCCGCCTGCCGATGCAGGGGATACGGGTTCGTGCCCCGGTCTGGGAGGATCCCATATGCCGCGGAGCGGCTGGGCCCGTGAGCCATGGCCGCTGGGCCTGCGCATCCGGAGCCTGTGCTCCGCAACGGGGGAGGCCACAACAGTGAGAGGCCCGCATACCGCAAAAAAAAAAAAAAAAAAAAATTCATAAATAATACAAGGTGCTTAACATCCAATTGGGGAAAATTCTATATAATGCCCCAACTGTGATATAAAGAAGAAATAATGAAGTAACATGTTTTTCGATATGTAAATGCTTGGAATTGCTACAAGAAGATAAAGAAGTAGCCAAATACTTGTCCTTACAGGTGTCATATACTGAACACATATTGGTTCACCTTACAGACCAGCACAGGTAAGTGGGTTGGCAACTCAGGTACCATGAGCAGCGCTGCTGTTGATGTAATTTCCTAAAACACTGGATAATTCCTGGTGGCGTTCCAATCCCCCCAAGCAAATCTTCCCTTGACATACATGTGTTCCTAGAAAAGTCAGCACCGTGGCCTACCTGGGGAGGCGGGAGAATTCACTTTGGGGAGGTGTGTGTGTAAGCTGTTCCGAGTGGTAGTGGGCAAGAGGGGAGGAGAAGTCGGGTGAAATGCACGTGGGCACGTTCCAGTAACAAAATGCATTCTGGGGGGGAACCTTTGGGAGGAGGAGAGGGGAACCAGTAGGCTGGACGTTGTGTGGCGGGAAAAGTCAGAGCAAAGTGCATACGTGATGTAAACCCCTCCTCTGCTGCTTCCATCAAGTGTTCAGTAAAGTCTAAAGCCCTCCAGTTTTGTGCACGTGGACTCTTCCGGGCGCTCTCCAACCAGAGTGGAAACAGAGTGAGTCCCTGAGCAGAAGCCAGAAGCCAAGGGGGCAGCAGACTCGGGTTTACACCTACTAGGCACCAGGAGCTGTCCCAGGTACTTGGCCGGCTCATCCCACACACATCTTTCACTGCCACACCCTATGAGGGGTAACCCTATTTTACAGATGTAGAAACTGAGACTCAGGAAGGGTCTGTCACCGCCCATGATCACACAACTAGTGGTGGTTTCTCTGAATTCAAGCCCTAATGTGTCTCTTTTCACCATCCCTTACAATCAGTGGCCTCTTGGTCTGATGGCTTAGATTAACTTGTTAGGTTTACAGGCAAACCTCATTTTATTGCATTTCACTTTACTGAGCTTCGCAGATACTGCGTTTTTTACAAAATTGAAGGTTTGTGGCAACTCTACGTCAAGCAAGTCTGTCGGCGCCGTTTTTCCAACAGCTCACTTCGTGTCTCTGTGTCACATTTTGGTAATTCTTGCAGTATTTCAAACTTTTTCATTTTTCATATTTTTTTACTGTGATCTATGAACAGTGATGTTACTACTATGACTCACTGAAGGCTCAGATGATGGTTAGCATTTTTTAGCAATAACATACTTTTGAAATTAAGGTATGTACATTGTTTTCTTTAGACACACTGCTATTGTACACCTATTAGATTGCAGTGTAGTGTAAACATAACTTTTACATGCACTGGGAAACCAAAAAAATTCATGTGTCTCACTTCTTTTTTTTTTAAATTAATTAATTTATTTGTTTATGGCTGTGTTGGGTCTTTGTTTCTGTGCGAGGGCTTTCGCTAGTTGTGGCAATTGGGGGCCACTCTTCATCACGGTGTGCGGGCCTCTCACTTTTGCGGCCTCTCTTGTTGTGGAGCACAAGCTCCAGACGCGCAGGCTCAGTAATTGTGGCTCATGGGCCCGGATGCTCCACGGCACGTGGGATCCTCCCAGGCCAGGGCTTGAACCCGCGTCCGCTGCATTGGCAGGCAGATTCTCAACCACTGCGCCACCAGGGAAGCCCCCATGTGTCTCACTTCTGAACCTGTAGTACCTCCGAGATCTGCCTGTATTTCTCTGGCACTTTTCTGAGAATGAATGGGAATTTGACCTCCAACCTAAAGACAAACTAACTGTACACCTTCCCCAAACAGTTGCTTTGAAACCACAAGCCCCTCTGTTCCTTGGTATCACATTACAAATTACCCCACTCCTCAGGGCACAGGTATCTGGCCTGAACGTGCTTTTAGTGATTTCAAGAATGAATTACACTCCTTCCTCAAGCAATCACATCCACCAGCCAGCTCCCAGAAATAGAAAGCACTTCATCACACAAATTAACTCCTCTCCCCTCTTTCACAGAAGATGAGTAATCTATTAAAAAAGAGATGCTATTATCTAAACAGGCAGCCTTATCTCCACTTTTAATTTCAACTAAATGCATTGGTCCCTTTTCAGTGGGTGGGTGGAGCCATAAATCTGTTTAATAATCAGATGACAAATAAAAACATACCAGAAACTACCACCATCAAGTTAATTACAGCCTCCCCTGTTTTCTGAAAGCCACTCCCCACCAATCAGCTACAAATGAGAAGACAAGGCTGGGTCCCTTGGACTTGGCCACCCCCACTTTTAAGCCCAGTTGGAGCCCATCCAGGGGAGCAGATTCATGGGCAATTCCAGTTGTGTGTTCTTGGTAGCTGCTCTTAAATTATGTCAGGTTGTCAGGCGCTGGAGAACAACATGTGTTTCATTTAGGATGCCGGCTTCATGCCTATCGTTTAAGATGTTATTAAAAAAGAAAAAAAAATTCTCCACTTTAGCAACAGTGTCAGCCTGTCAGTTTCATATTTGTTAAAGGGCAAAAGTATTCCCCTGGGGGAGATTTTCCTGCTCAGTGCGCAGGAAGAGAAAGCTTTCCTTACCAGCTTAACTACTGCTCCCTATCCCCCAAAATCCCAACCCAACCTCTGGAAACCTCTGCTTTTTGGAGTCCTGAGACCTCATCTGGGTCTCTTGCCTCTCTGCTTCCTAATTGGTTAGCACCGGGAGGAGGAACCGTGGTATCTTCAGCTATTCACAGAAACTTCCACATCAGGAACTAACCTGGGCACAGAGGTCATCTTGGCCTCTAAACCCTTACCTCTCCTCCCATCCACACTGTTGCCATAGCACAGGTCTACTGATGTCATCTGGTGACATTTCAGGCCTCCCAGCAATATCCAGAGCTCACCTTTCCAGATCCATCTCCCATCTCAACCCTGTACCCAATCCTCTCTCTGCAGACACCACTTGACTAATTTTCTTGCCTTTGTTCCTTTACTCTTGCAAATCTCACAGCTCAGAGCATCCTTCTCTGCTTCTCTGTCCCATGGAATCCTATGCTTCCCTCCAGGATCAGCTCAAAGTGCCCCTGAATCAGCAATCGTGCGAACGATGCTCTCCTGATGCCACTGAGAGTAGCACGTGCTCTGCTTTCCATGCACGTTTGGGTTCAGGACTTGTGTCTCTCTGCCCAGCAGCAAGCTTCTTGAGGGAAGGACTGAGTGTGATTTATTTTCCCATCCCTCACAGCACCTGCCATGTAGCAGGTGCTAAAAGATGTCTGGTGAGTGATCCTGGCTTGATGTATTTTCCTTGTCATTTGCTGCTTTTATTTTTTAAAATCCATATCACCATGACATGGCTCAACATGTCACCCAAGGGAAGACATCAAGCATGTTCAGGGGGCACTGCCATCTAGTTATTCACTTGTGAGTCTCTAAGCATAGGAGGTAGCATCAGGAAGCAAAAGTCAACTTCACAGCTGATGTTTATCAGTGAACTAACCACTCATGAAATTCCCACTCAAATATCACTCCCCACGTAATGAAAGGGTGTATCTTTGCCCGTCATATCCAAGTCTGCTTGTGAGATGGCTGTGTTTCAGATGTGACCATCCTTCAGTATAATACAAACTGATTACAAGGTGCTATAGAGGGAGCAGCAAATGCAAAGGCCCTGAGGCAGGTGGGCGCAGAACCTAAAGCAGTCATTAACAATGGTTAATGTTTAAGGCCATTTCCTGTAGGTCAACACTTGCACGGAATCCTGTTAGGGCATGCCTCAACAATTCAGACAGACCGCAGGGAAAAAAACACCACAACTGATACAGGTAGACTTCATTTTTGGATGTAAAGTGTTCTGAATGTTTTATCTTTTTCTTTCTAAAATGGAGAAGTCTTTACTAATTTTTTGTGATCCTAAATATGATGCATTTGTTGTAAAAAAAAGTTTTTTTAACCATCATGGAGGAAGGTAACATCTGAGTAAAAAGCCGCTCCGGTCTCATCCACTAAAGATGGCCATTCTTAATAGTTTAGTGTACTGCTCACCCAATTTTCCAGTGTTTTTGTGCTTATTTATCTATTTCTTCTGGAACCTGCTCCCCCCCCCCATTTAACAATATGTCACCTAGTCATCTCTCTGTATCAGTACATGTAGATCTATCATGACCTTTTTCCTACTATCTCTCTTGATCTACCAATTAACCCAGGTGAGGGGAGCAGCGCCATTTTGCCTGACATGGAGACTAAGGTTGGGAGAGATGGAGTACTTTGGCCAAAGTCAACAACTGGTAGACTAGAAGACCAGGCTCTCTGCCGCTGTAGCTCATGTCCTGTCTCTGACACTGTGCTGTCTGCCTTCAGAAGAAAGGATTAGATCCAGAAGAAAGTTTGCAGAGAGCGAGTTCAGCTCAAAGTAAGGAAAGAGATTTCTAATAATAAGAGCTGTCCAGTAAAGGAATGAGATAGCTCATAAGACAGTGAGCTGTCCATAACTGGAAGAATTCAGAGGCTGAACTTATAATGCAAACCGTAGAAAAGACTCAAACGTTGGAGAAAGATGGCATGGCCTTGAAGACCCCCCTCCAGCCCTGGGACTGTGTGATTCTACGGTTCCAAGATGACATACCTGTTAATACAACCTGCCTGTCCATACAAAAGCCTCTAAGAATGGTGAAGATCCAGCTCTGTGGACCTAATCCTTTAACCCAGTGGCTCCTTCTGAGATGCATTTAGTAATCAGCATGGAGAGAATGTGGTTTTCTTTCCATAAGCTCTAGCCTATATCTTATCTGCCCCTGTAATTGTCTCCCTGCCCCAGTGGAGTAACTTGTACTTTCAATGTTGTTGTGGTTGTTTAAACTGAACTAGATATTTTTAATCAATTTACTGACTTGTATGTCCCTATTACAGAAGATAATCTTGATTTTACCCTCAAATCAGTAAAGGTCTCATTAAGAATTTATTTCCCACCACCAACAATCCTTTTAAAAAGTACAAATTAAAGTAAAACATGTTCTCAAAGGAGAATTTGAACCTCAGGGGAAAAAAATCAGCCAATTTATTTCTGGCAAATTTCAAACATATACAAAAATATCCACAAAAATCTAATGAACTCTCTCTTTGTATCCATTATCCAGTTTCAACAATGATGAGCTCATAGTCAATCTTATTTCATTTAAACCCAAACTCTCAAAATCAACCACTGGCAAAGCTGCTTGAACCTAATATTAAACACAATATGATTTCATTCATTAAATTTTTCGTATGAATTCTCTAAACATCACTGTTGTATTTTTTTTTAGTGTGTCAAGGGCTAGAAAACACATGGAATGCTGCCTTCAAGGGAACTCCACAGGGTGGGTATGTATGAGGCAACATGGGCTGGGGGTTTTGTGTATTCTGAACCCAGAGCAGCACTGGACAGATTTTTCCAGTCCTCTGGTTGTGTATTAGCTGCTCGATGCATGTATGTGATTTGTTAATCTGTGCTCAAATACACACACACACACACACACACACCTCTAACGCTTACCGCTGGGGAGAACAGAAGGAGCTGCTCATATCTGGGATATCATAAGCTTAAGACCAAAGAGAAAGCACTGGCCTAGGACCGCTGTGGCAAGAGGCTCTCAACCCTGGTGAGGCATCTTGTTCCCATGCAGAGACCCAGATGGCTGTCTGGGTTGCAAAGCCATGGACATCTGGCATCCCCCAGGAGCCAGGTGGTATGGTCTGCGGCATGACAGCAACAGCCCCTGGCTCCTCAGTGCCTTTTCTATCTGGGTCTGTCACAGGCCTGCCTCTCCCCCACCGGTGGCCCCGTTCCTGTGGGTTACCATTGCCTTCCTCTAGGCACGGGAACGCATTTTAAAAAGTGTACAATACGTGCTCATTTTGCAAATCAGATATGTGAAAATAAATGAAATATCACCAATTAACCCACTGTCTTGGTGGCCTCTTTTAATATTTTATGTTCATTGGGGCTTCCGTGTCCCCTTCATAGAAAATCCCTGTGGTCCAGAACACCATTCCTCCATATTCCTTATTGCACAGTTCAGCACAAAATATTTAACTGAGCCTCCATTATCTGCCAGGGAGGGTGTGAGCAGATCAGAAGCCAAGACAACCAAGCTCAGGCCCCAGGTCTATCAAGGAAGGTATTTCTGCTACAAGAATAACATCAACAGCTGACACACAGTGACAGTGATTCTGTACAAGATCTGGTGCCAAGCATCCTACAAGTATTATCTCATTTAACACCCACAGCAATCCTACAAGGTGGACTGTCATCTCCATTTTACAGATGAGAAAACTGAGGCTTGGAGAGTTGGAGGATTTTATATACTGCTAGTAAGTGGCAGAGCAGGGACTTGAATCCAGGTCCGTGTGACTCCAGAGCATGTGCTCCTAACCACCATGCCTTTCTTTAATAGTGGAAGCATGTGCAAACGTTAGCAGCAGCACCCGAGGACTGGATTAACGTTGGGGAGGGGACCAAGGGGAGTGGAGGTCTCCCAAGCAGAGTTCCAAAGGAATCATTAGGGTGGTGAGGTGGGGAAAGACATTCTAGGTAGAAAGAAACCATGCAAAGGAAACAGAGCCTTAAACAGTCGAGTATATCCAGATAACTATACTGAGTCCACTGTCTTCTCACCAATGAAAAATCTTGTTAATAAACAGTGAAGAAGTAATGCATGATTTCTTTCAATTGAAAGGGATATTTCTTAAGTATGTATGAGTATCAAATAGAGGCTTTGCTAAGAAACAAAAATTTAGCTTATAAAGGCTTAAGACATAAACCTCCTCCCACTCTGCCCCTCCCCTGAACCCTGGAAAGGGAACGTGCTAAAATCTCTTGAACCTTGCAGGAAATAAATTGCTGGGTCAACCACTTTCTTTTCTTTAAGACAGTATTATTTTTTAATTAAATGAGAAATAATACACATATTCTCCTTGCTAAAAAAACCACCAAAACTACAGATACAAGAGGGTAAAGTTTCTTTAGTTTCTTTTGCTATGATCCTTAATCCTACTTCACTTCCCTGCCTCACAGGTAATGGCTGTTAGCGGTTTGGAGTATATCCTTCCATGCCTTTTTCTAATATGTTTACTCAAACATATGCATACACATTGAAAACATAAAGTATTGCTTTTGTGTGTGCATTTATAAATAAATGGTTCTGCAGCTTGCTTTTTTTACACTTTATAGTACATGTTAGAGTTCTGTTTATGTCATTTGGATCCCGTGCCTTGTTTTTAATAGCTGCCTCATATTCCATATTAGTGATACATCACAGTTTATGCTCCTTCCTCTACTGATGGACGCTTAGGTTGTTTCTAATTTGGTGCTATTACAAACAGTGCTACAGTGAGCATCCTTGTATGTGCCTCGTGGTATAGACATGGTGACTATTTCTCTAGGACAGACACCAAGAAATGGAATTCCTGCATTATAGGATGTGCACATTAAAACTTTTTTGGTACTTCCAAATTTCCCTCCAAAGTGGAATTCCCAATTTTTGTCCCCCCAGCAGTTCCTGTTTAGAATGGTGAGACTCTTGGGAAGGAGGGTAGGGTGGAGGGAGGAGAGAGGAGAGAGGGTATATTTTAAATGGCATATTGGATATAATAAAATAATGATTTAGAAAAATAGCTTCTGTTGTCATAATACAGATTAGATAAAGTGGGGCT
The DNA here is from genome assembly GCF_964341445.2 of Mesoplodon mirus. Classification (NCBI taxonomy): domain Eukaryota; kingdom Metazoa; phylum Chordata; class Mammalia; order Artiodactyla; family Ziphiidae; genus Mesoplodon; species Mesoplodon mirus. The sequence goes on from NC_138980.1 coordinate 51,711,762, forward strand.
GGACAACATCTTTTTTGGGAGTGATACATAAAAGACATGCTCTCAAAGAGTGGGCCAGGCCCTGCTCCTCCAAGAGTCTCTGGTGAGAGAGGTGAGGAAGGAAAGGACTTGCATATTTTTTTAAAGGGAAGTAAATATTCAAAAAAAGAAAGAAAAAGAAAAGAAAAACAAAACAACCCAGAACCTTATTAGGATTTGGCGCGCGGGGCGGGGGGGGGGGTCGTCACTGAATAACTGCTGGGAAGAACAGAACAGGGGAGGGGGACTAAGCTCTCCCTTTGCGGGCTGCTCCTGCCCTCCGGGGAGACGTGCATCTTAGGAGGTAAATCTGGTCACCAACCAAACCACGGGGCTGGGCCTGAATTCCCCAGAGGCGGGGCTGCCCCACCGACCTCATAAATCTCTCCTAGGGCCAGACACTGCCGCTCAGCTGGTCTGACTGAAGAAGGTTGTCTAACCTGGCCAGCCCAGAACTTCAGGGGTGAAAGCTGCCTCTGGGGACAGTGGTGGTTAGGGAGGCGTGTTTCCGTGGCTTTTGATGCGTTAATGGTATATGAAGGAGGAGACAAGCCTTCAGAACAGAGCCCGGCTCTGCTCTGAAGTGTGCACCAATTAAGATGATTACTGGTTTCCTTACAACACAAATACTAATGGCCTGTCACGCTCTGGCATATTCTTCTTGGTAACCTTCAACTCCGAATGATTAATAAGGCTTTGGTGGCAAGGCTCATACACACAGGCAGAAAACAGGGCCGGGGGAACTCAACTCTGACGACTGCACATCCAATGAGGCAGAGGCTTGTGGAAACAAGTTCTGAAGGACCGGGACTGTTGGGGAGGGCATGGCCACCATCAAAGGGGACAGTGTCCTGGGAATGCTCTGAGGAATTAGAATTAGGACTAGCTGTGGGACCCCACAGCTAGTGGGGTCCTAAACATTCCTCACTTTCTTGTTACATGGGGATAGTAACTCTTTTCCTGCTGGCCAGGCAGGATTGTTTACATAAGAGGGTGCTTAAAGATGCAGAGAATGGGAACATCATCATTACTGGCAGTTGTGAAAATGAAAGGGGACACACAGGTGGGAGTGGGAGTACATACAGCACAGTGGTTAAGAGCCAGGCTCCAAATCAGGGAGACTTAGGTCGAATGTCTTGCTTTTCTACAGACCAGTGCTGCCAAGTCACTTAAATTTCTCTGAGCCTCCGTTTCCTCATCTGAGAAGTGGGGATAATATAGAACCTCCTCTCTTTCGGTGTTAGGATGAAACGAGATCACATATGTGAGTGCTCAGCAAGCCCTGGGTAGTAACACTGTTAGCCATAGTTATTATTACTGTGGTTACACCAAAAGCCAGGAAAAAGGGCTTCTACTTTGGAGACCCCAAGGAAACCCCACTTCCCCAATTTACATCTTCTAAAGACACCCCCTCCACACACACAACACTTCGAATTCCATTTTTTCTATTTTATCAAGGCCAGAGTGCACCTGATTGTCCTAAACGCAACTCCTTCCCAGGGTTCTGTGAGTTTCATCTCAGGAGAAAAATGGTCAAGACAGTTTTCCATTTGGCCTTTTCAGAAAGATGAACTGCTAGGTAGAGGTACCAACACTTCACTGATGCTTTTGGTCTAATATTCAGTACTTACTGAGGATATAATCAGAGGAAGCTCCCCCAAACACTGTTTTATTCCCCCGTTCACCTTACGTAAAGCACTGTACAAAAGGGTCTCAAAACCTTCTCTTCCAACCCGGTCACTGCCCCTAACTCCTAAATTCTGGAGCACCCTGGGCCCCACGTAAGTCTCCACCTCAGCTCACAGTGGGAGCAGACCCTGCGGAATGCTTAAAGGGTCCCAGGATGGAGGCAAGAGGGGGCCCACGTGCTTCCAGGGCCAGGCAGCTGAGGGATGTGTGTGACAGGGACCAGATGGAAACCCACAAACCCAGCTGGGGTCACATGGGAATGTGGGCCCAGAGATGATATCAGGAGAACCGGAGTACCAGATTTTTAGTGGAATTCTCCTAACTTCTAAATATTCTCAATTCAATCAGGTTTAAAAAATTATTTTGAAGGTCAAACAAGCAGGTCTATGGGGCTGTATCCAGCACCTTGAAAGGAACATAAACTCTTCAAAGCTAGAAGTTTATGACCTAGAGCAAAGGAGCAGTAATGTACCAAATGGGGTTCTCTAAGACCAAAGGAGTTTAACGGATCAGAAAAGAGAGACAATAAAAACCACGGGTAATTCCACCACCCAGGCCACTATTACCACTTGGATCTATATACTTCCAAGCACTGGGGGGAAAAACATATGGTTACAGATGTTTTGCTTGGTTTTTATATTGCATAGGAACGGGCCCAGACGCACACACTGATGTGCAGCCTTTGCTCTCCTGCGCTTACCCTTATATTGCAATCACCTTTGCATCCTTTCCTCCTTGGGCCACTCTCTTACACCAAGCCCTCTTCCCGGTCAAAATGTGCTCACTCGGCAGTTTTTCTGGCACGAACTGAGCCAAGGATTCTCCAATTTAAGTGATGAACAATACCTCTTAAAAGAAAAATATTACGGAGACCTCTTCCATAAACATACCCAAGGATTTATCTGAGAAATACTAACCAAGGAAACCAAGGTTTCTGACTTCCAAGTGTGAATTTTCCCGGCAAAGTGTCTCTACAGTTGCTAAAATAATAATTTAAAAGATTAAAAATCAAAAGGAAAAAGGAAATTAAATAAAACCTGCCTAACTCTTGGATCCACTGAACCCCAGCTTCAGAAACACTGGTCTCAGGCACAACAAGGGGTGCCTTGGAACCCGAGGCCCTTGTGAGTTCAGCCTCTGAAGCTCCTCTTGATCTGGGACCACCCCTGCCGGCCCTTCCTCCCTATATACCCCATAGCTGGGAAACCACAGAGGTCAATGGCTTTCACTTGTGGGCCCTAGAGTTGAACCCAGGTTCTCCTCCCACCTTCATGGGGGAGAAGCCATACTTTAAATTATTTTAATTAATATAATTAAAACGTATTTTAAAATTTTCAATTAAAAACTTTCTAATTAAAAACATGTTCACATCAGGCTCTTAGGTAAAATTTCTTTTGAAAAAATTTTCTGTGGGAACTAGACTTGCGGTGGAGATTACTCTGTAGTGCGTATAGACGCGGAACTAGAACGCTGTACACCTGAAACTTATTTAATTTAAAAAAGTTTCATTACTGAAGAAAGAGAAAAATTTGGAAAATCATAGATACAGGCCATTCTCCTCACTTCACAGAGGGTGAAACTATGACCCAGAGAGGGGCAGGGCTGTCTGGGTGACTAGTGAGTCAGCGACAGTCGGGCCTGAGGACTTGTTTCCCCACGGGCTGGGCTCCCTCCCTCGGCCCCATGCCCTGGATTCCCCTCCCAGACCCTTTCTCCCCCTCATCCTTGAACTCTCACACCATTCCTGCCTGCCTGATCTCCCTGCTCTCCCTAAAAGAAGCATCAGGTACTTCAAGTTTCAAGGGTTTCCCATGTATTTCCTCTCACGTGCAGATGGGAAGGCACAAAGCTCAAGGGACAATCTGGGCAATCTGGGGGCGTCTCCACAACGAACACTGGCAACCTCCCAGAGATGTGCGCAGCTGCGGGGTCTCCAGCACGTGTGAGAGAAGGGGCTGGCACACTCAGCTAGTCTTATAAATGCAGACGTAATCTTCTTAGCTGGAGACACCATTATGCTTCCGCTAAAAGATGAAATGAATTCAGAGTCCATTCCTGTTCTAAACATCAGAACAGAGGCTTTCGGGAGACGAGGTCTCCCTCAGTCCTGCAGCTGAACGCCTGAAGGCGGCCCTGGGTCTGTGATGGGAGGAAGGCTTCCCCTTCCTGAGAGGCAGGGTGGACCTTAGTGTGGACCCGGTTCTGGGCCTGAGTGAGTCTGGCCTTGAACTTGCTGTGTGACCTCAGACCACACATTTATCTTTTCTGGGCCTCAATTTCCTCATCTCTAAAATGTGGCTACTCCCATGTAGCCAACATTGCTGGATTACAATGAGAGCGGAAATGGAGGATGGTGTCTGGAGTCAACGTGATGTGTTTGTCGTTCACCCTCTGCATTTCAGTGACCTCATCTGCAAAATGGGAGCAAACCAACTTATTCATGCTGGGAGAGGAGTGAATGGATCAGAGATTCTCGCTTAAAAAGAAAAGTCAGGATACCCCCAAATCAACTCTTGGACATTCAACAGCAGCTGCAGCCTCAAACACATCATTTTTAAGCAGGTGCTCATATAGCCAACAAGGTTTCTGGCAGATCCACCCCCATTGTGCCCTTGTCCTTCAGGAGCTCACTCTCCAGCTGGAGGGGCAGGTGCCAGGCCTGGAACAGGAGGGACCAGACACTGAGGGTCCACCCTGCAGGCTCGGCATGCAAGCTTCAGGACCCCGGGGAGGGGAGTCCAGCCTGGGCTAGAGCATCAGAGAAGCCTTCTCGGAGGCGGGAGGACCCGATCACCTTGGACTTGGAAGGTGAGGAGGAATTGGAGGAGGCGGAAAGGAAGTGACGATGAGGAGAGTGGGGTCCTGGGGGGTGTGAGGTTGGACAGGTAGGTTAGGCTCTGGGCCTCGCTCTCCTGGCCATGTCGGATCTTGCCGTGTGAGGGCAGACATGTGACCCTGACCTGCAGCCTCTGTCCCAGCCCAGCCATACAGAGTGCCAGACAGACAGCATGTGCTCAGTACATCTCAAAGGAGTGCCCTACGTCTATCACGCACATGTCCTAATTCAGCACGATCCACCGACAGCACCACAACAACTCGACAGTCTGGTTGGGGAGACGAGAATGAGACAAGCAAAAACAACGGCCAAGTTATCAGATGGACTTGAAGTTGAAATGATAACACTCATGACTGACGACGTTCATGAAGTGACGGAACCACATGGATACACCCAGGGTCAGGCACAATGCCCACGGCTGGAGCTCTCAAGGGCTGTGATGCCACCATTTGTTCTCCCACCCAGGAAAGCATGGGGGTGGCAGGTGTGTGAGTGCCATTATTATAGGGATATACTGGATGCAAAGCTGTGTGCTTTCTCAGAGGTCCCTAGCTGTCTCCCCTCCCCTCCCCTTCTCTCTTTCACACTCTCTCCCAATCCCCTGCCCCATCCACATCAGGTCACACGGAGACTTAGATGAAACCTCATAAATCAAAGCAGGGAATGGAATCTGGCTTTCTGAACAGCTGCCAAGGGGCTGGAAGTTAGTTTGAATTTGGCCCCATGGGAAACAGGAGATGAGAGACAGCCAAGTAGAAAAATATCCCCCCCTTCTCTCTCATCCATAGACTACACCAAGATGTTGCTCCTTGTTTGCAACCCATGGGAGAGGTCCCCCTAGGGAGAGCACACCCGCTGATGCTGGAGGTCACTGTGCAGTGGAAGCCACTGCTGTAATGGCCTCTCCTTTCTTGCCTCATTTCCTCCCTTTACCCTTACTCTCACTGCCTTGGGCTTGCAACGCCTTATTCATAGCTTAGGTTCTGTTTTCTAGAGGACAGTGGCTAAGTAAGGCAAAGAATAACCATATATTTGCTTTACTTTGTAAAATAAAAGTACGTCACTCACAAACATCGGTGCTTTAAGAGTTGTCAATAACAAAATGACTTGTGTGCAACACAGCTTATCACACATCCCAACCCATGGTGTCCCAATACAAGAGAAGAGAATGAGAGGAGACAGAGAGCACTGGTGGGTTTTGATTCAAATACTCAAGGGTGCTCCCGTTATCTGTTAATTCCACAGACATTTCACCATGTCGCTAGGTGCCTGGCATTGCACAGGGTACCAGGGACGCAGAGGTAACTAAGACGCGGTCCACGTCCTCAGGGAGTAAGGGAGACATATAAACACTGGGGTAGGTGCTGTGTGACAGCTGAGTGATTCAGGAGCGGGGCAGACAGGAGGTAAGGACCCTCCCTGTCTTGTCTGAGGATGGGAGATGGGGGAAGAGATCGGCTCACAGAGCTTGGTCCTGAAGGGTGAACAGTTTGCTAGGAGGACAAGGTGAGCGGGAAGAAGGTACTCTTACCTCTGAACTCCCACTACCTGCTGCCCATTCTCTGCTGGCAGCACAGACTTCATCTGCCTCTACACCCCAGCTCCTCAGGGTAGGGACCGTGTCTTGTGGTTTATCAGGACACCCCTAAAGTCCCACTGGAGACCTGGCTTGCAGCAGGAACCCAGTGGAGACCATGGAGCCATGGAGAGGCACAGATGGCCTGGCTCAGTGATCTCCAGTTCTCCCTTCCAGCCAGCGCGCCCGAGGGACACCGCTCACTGCAGCCTAGGGCCACCGCAATCCCCCACAGCCAGGTTCCCTCCAGGGAGCGGGTGGAGGGTGGGAAGTGAGAAAAGGCCTTTCGGCAACTTGGTTCCACTCCTCTGGGTGGGGTGGAAAGTGCTTCTCCCGTGAGAATCTTGGCCCGGGATTTGGTTAATGATTAAATCATGTGTGGTAGGATAATATAATATCTAAAAAAGGTTATTTTGGGGGGTGCTGGCATCACTGCTACCCCTTTTTACTCTCAACTGCTGCTTCGCTCTCTTCACCATCACCACCTTCCCTTCCCCAAACAAAGCAAAACGAAAACCACCATGGCCCACACCACCCCTGGAGACGGAGGCCATAACCAACACCGGAAAACAAAAGTAAGAATTCTTGGCAAAGCCAGGGTCCTGGCACAGAGATGATACCTTTGGAAGAACATGCGCTGAGTGAGTCCTCACAGCCCTCACCTCTCCCCAGAGCTAAACCCAAGCCTGGGCTTGGGGACTGACTGGGCAGTTACCAGACAGGAGGGGGCAGGTCAGAGCCGGTGAGGGTCCCTGGATCCAAGCATCATTCTTATATGACGCCGAGCTTAGGACAAAAGAAAATTCCGTTCTTTAAAAAAGTTTACTTTTTGCCTGCCTGCACTGGGAGGCCCTGTGAAATTTCTTCCCCGCTATAACTATGTCCTAATATAAAACCTTGGTGTGATCAGAGGCTTCTTCAACCCAAAATTGTGAACAAAATTTCTTAAGCTGCTATGGAAGTTTGGCCCCTTGACATATCCAGAAAATAATGACAGTGCAGCTGTGGTGGCTGACGTGACATGTTCAGGCACTTGGCAGGGCTCAGAGCTCCCCATCACCGTACTTGGTGGCCTATCCATCATTCACACACCTGCTGGTGTCTCTGCCATTCAACTCAGGCTTTATCCAATGGACACCAGTCATGGACAAGGCTTCATAGCATTAAGTGCCACTAAACAGGTGTCTGCAAATAATTGGCATAACTGAAAAAAAAATGGCATGTATCAGTGACAGGTCCAAGGCCAATTCCATTCTGCTGCCTGAATGACAGACAAGGCCTCTGGGGGCAGGCAGCATCATGGCAGAAAGCAGTGGTAAGGATCAGGGGCCCGCCCAGTCCAGAGAAGCTCCCAGCTCTACACTTACCAGCTGTGTGATCTTGGGCAAGTCACTCCCCCTCTCCCAGCCTCAGGGTTTGCACTTGCGAAATGGGGATCACACTATCCCCACCTCATAGGCCTGCTGTGAAAAATTATGGAGAAGTGAGTGCAAACCACTTAACACTGAGCGTGGCACATAGAAAGCACTCAATCGAAGGCCAGTCTCCTTAGGTGAACACCCCTATAGAGGGAACTTTGTGTTCACCTGGGGAGGGGCTGTCAGCACCCAGAATTGTTCCTACCAGAGCTGCTGCGTTGAGTTCAGGGTGCTTAAGAGTGGTCTGAGCCCAGGGCTGGCAGAGCAAGCCTTCCCACTGTGAGCCCTGCCAGGTGCACGTGCTGGGTACAAAGTCAGGCCAGGACCGGCTGGTCTCAGAAATTCAGGCATCTGCTGAGCAAGTTAGATGGCAGGTGTTTTACAAATGTTCTCCAAATGAATCAATGGGCTTTGGAGTCATAAAACTGCCTGTGTACCCTTGTGCACGGCACTTAGCCTCTCTGAGTCTCTATTACATCCCTAAGAATGTGCTAATAATATCTTCCTTCCAGGGTTGTTGGGAAGTTAGTGCAGTTCTGTAAGTAAAATGCCTAACATAAAGTAAGTGTTCAGTAAATGGGAACTACTAAATTGCACTGTGAACTTGCAGTGGGAACCAGAAAATAAACGAGTCATAACTGAAGGGAAAACTATTCTATTTAGATGTGTAACCTTGGACAAGTCACTTTACTTTGTTAAGGTTCGGCTGTCTCACCTGTAAAATGGAAGCAGTCAAATGTCTTAACCCATAGGCTTGCTGTGAGGATCAGGCAAGCTACCCCAAGTGGAAACTTTGTAAACTCTGAAGTGGTAAACAGATGCTGGTGGCTGAGCAGAGCCAAGAAGGACCTTGGGCTAAAGAGAAATGGAAATGCCCAGCCCAAAGGATGCCGAGGGCAAGGTGTATACACAGTAAACCATGGGTACAATGGCCTTTCCTATTTGTTTACTAAGTGGGATATTTTTCCTGACTACAAAAATATTGCACTGTAGACAATTTGGAAAACATGAAAGTGCAGAGGAAAACACAGAAATCTCCTGTGATGCCATTGTCTAGAAATAACCACAGGAATTGGGTCGTGTTTCAGTGTCGTGTAGCCACAGGTGAACCACGAGCGAGTGTACACAAGGCAGCGTACTGGAGTGGTCCAAGGGCAGACCTGAAGGTCAGCTTCAGGTTCAAACTCCAGTCCCACCTCCCACCAGATGTGTGACCCCAGAGAAGACTCCTTACTTCTCTATGCCTGTTTCCTTGTACATAAAATGGGGATAACATTAATGTAACTTTCTTTGTAGAACAGTTAAATAAGATAATAGGATTAAACAAGATCATGCATGTAAAATACTCAGCACAGTGCTCATCACATTCTAAGAACTCGACAAATGTAGCTATTATTATAATTATTACTATACATACATATATACTCACAAAATTTTTATTTACAAAATGGATCTTTTTGGTAACAAACATGTCATCAAATTTTCTTCTGCAACAGTAGTTCTCCAAGTGTGGACTCAGGGCCATCAGGATCAGTCTTCCTTGGGAACTTGCTAGAAGTACAAATTCTCAGCCAGACCTTGACCCACTGAATCAGAAACCCTAAACGGGGGGCCCAGCCAACGAGGTTTCAACAAGCCCTCCTGGTGATTCTGATGATCACTCCAGTTTGAGAACCATTGATTTCAGTGGCTTCACAGCATTTTCTACCATGATTTATTTAATCAGTTGCCTCTTTTCAGACATTTAGGCTATTTGCCAGTGGGGTGCTGAAGTGAGCTGTACAGGCTCATGAGACGCAAGTGTAAATATTCTCAACTCTATGTTATTTTGGTAGCTTGAAATCAGCTACAGGAGGAGTTTTCACACCACAGAAATCAGCAAGTGCTACAAAAATTAGGGCTCCCCACCTCCACCCCAGCTGGTTATCTTTTCCCAGCACACTACTGGCTAGTCCCATACGGTTTTGCTATATGAACAACACTACAGTGAACATACAGGTCCATACAACTACTTGCACGTCTTTGATTGTTTCCTCAGAAAAACTTCTAGAGATGGAACCGCTAGATCAAAGGATTTAAAAAAAAAATAAATTTATTTACTTATTCTTGGCTGCGTTGGGTCTTCGTTGCTGCATGCGGGCTTTCTCTAGTTGTGGCGAGCGGGGGTTACTCCTCATTGCAGTGTGAGGGCTTCTCATTGCGGTAGCTTCTCTTGTTGCAGAGCACAGGCTCTAGGCGCACAGACTTCAGTAGTTGTGGCATGCGGGCTCAGTAGTTGTGGCTCGTGGGCTCAGTAGTTGTGGCTCGTGGCTCTAGAGCGCAGGCTCAGTAGCTGTGGTGCACAGGCTTAGTTGCTCCGCAGCATGTGGGATCCTCCCGGACCAGGGCTTAAGCCCGTGTCCCCTGCATCGGCAGGCAGATTCTTAACCACTGTGCCACCAGGGAAGCCCAAAGGATGTTTTTAAGGAGTTTTGATTCACACTGTCAGCTTACACTCCCACCAGCTTCCCCTGCATGGGCTACAGTGGACTTTGGAGCTGTGGACTGTGGACTCAGGATCCTGCACCAGCCCTGGCCATGCTGAAGAACGGGGCAAATCCTGACATTTTGTACGAAGTTCCACCTCCCACCCTCCCCTCCTCCACCTCCTGCTCTGTGGGGGTGAATGTCTAGAGGGGCACTATCCGATAGAATTTTCTGTGAGTTGTGTCTGTGCTGTCCTACGCGGAAGCCACTAGTCATGTGAGGCTGTTGAACACCTGAAATGTGTCTTGTGTGGCTGAAAAACTGAATTTTTACTTTTATTGAATTTTAATTAATTTAAGTTTAAATAGTAGTCTAGTGGCTACTGTATTAGCACTGCTCTAGGGATTCAGGAGGGACTGTGACTTATGGTTCTTCTGTAATTGATAATCATGGTGACCTGAGATCCTGCATTATTTGCACCAGCTCTGGTTTCAAACATTCTGTTCCCACTGACCCAGAAACACTGACATGCTGGTTCTTAAACGTCTGGAAATTCTGATATTTCAGAATTTAAATTACAATCTCCCGGATTGTATTTCCTGTGTGGACCCCTTTGTCAGATTATGTCCCAGTAGGGAATGGATCCCTTTGTCAGATTATGTCCCAGTAGGAAATGAGAAATATTGAGCTCCCAGCTCAGCAGAGAAGCACAGAAGTTGTTCACTCAAAGGGCAGTCTCCCCATAATCACTACTATCAATCTATTGCTGACAGACCATCTTGCCCCTGTGCTTTTGCTTATGCTGTTCCCTTAGACCAGGAACCCCCTTCATTAGGCCATGATACCTCCTCTAGGAAGCCCTCCCTGATTGTTCCCATTGAGAATTAAATGTGAATTTAAGTGGCCCCTCTGTGAGGCCACTAAACATGGCGCCCACGATCATGGCTTAGGTGAGAGCCCTGAGTCACCCACATAGGACCTATTTACCCCCGTTTTAGATAAAATTCTAATAACTTTAATAACTGGATTTCTGATTCCAAAGCTGATTTGAAATAGGAAATTAGAAGGGGAAAAGACTCCTAGGGACAGACACACTGGAAGTGACAAGAAGTAAAAATCACCTAAGAGTCACGCAACAAGGAAGAAGATTTAGAAAAAAATATAAATACCAAACCTGGGTTTCTGAAAGCAGAGCCATTGGGTCATTTTGTGCAAGGGCAAATACTTTTCCAGACCTCAGCTGTTCTTAAGGGAAATGCTGTATCTAATAACTGATACTCATTAAGACAACTATAAGGCATCAAATTCTAACTTTAAAATCTAAGGAAGAAGTGAGGAAAGTCATCCTAAAGTTCTAGGATTTAAAGCTTGACAGGATGTGAGAAGTCATCCATACTTTATAGATGCAGACACTGAAGCCCAAAGAGATGATGCAATTTGCTCAAGGTCACAAAGCTATTTACCAGCAGGGCTGGAACCAAAGCGGGTCTATTTGTTCCATATCAATACCTGGAAAAGTCACTTGATGAACTTTTTACTCCATAATGCCACTGAATTGATGAGACATTTACGGAGGAAAAAATGATGTATTTTCCCCACCCACGCCCACATGAAGATATTTTCTCTTGTCACTGATGATTAACACTGGGAAAGGCTACCTCTCTATATGGAAACAGGTGTCAAAATCAAGAATAAGACGAGTTGGCATTTATATCTTCATGACGAACATGGTATGAATAGCACGACTTGGGGGTGATATAATATTTGAAAGAGCATTCCCTAATTGGGGTGGTTAATATCCAAATTGGTATTACACACGGGCAATGTGATCGAAGTCTGTAACGAAAATGAAATCCCTCAAACACATGGCTGTCCATCAAGATGCAAATGACAGAAGAGAAATAAACCACTGATGATACACAAATGATTTCAATGCTCCGTGCATCACCAGACATTTATTTGGGGGCTTGGGCCGTGGAGAAAGAATAATACGGTTGATCTAAGGCAGTTATAAACCACCGCTGATAGATAAACACACATCTTCTCACTTTAAGCAGGAGCAGGAGGCATTCAGAACAAGGTGGTTCATACAGACAGACAGCTCTTTAAATGATACCTTGCAATTACATTACCGCCTTGCAGTAGATAATAAACCTTCAATGTGTTGAATAATTTAAAATTTTCCAGAGGCATGAAGGTTGAAGGGAAAGAAAATCACACTTTGCTTTAGAGGAGGAAAATTCCTTAGCAAATCAAATGTGGGAATTCAGGCAGAAAAATGTCTAGTTTTTCATTCATTTTCCTGATAGGTGGATATTCCATCCCAGGTCAACCTGCCCCCTGATTTTCAAAGTCAAGGAGTCAAGAGTGAATGAATCTATAAGAAATAAAATAGGAAAATATAAAGCATAAAATCCTTCCATGCTATTGCTACAATCATAGACGAAATAATACATAATAGTGTAGTATTCTGGATCCAAATAAACTTGAGTTTGGACCCTGACTCTGCCACTTGCTTGCTGTGTGAACTGAATCTTTCTAACTCTCAGTCCTACCGTCTGTAATATCAGGACAATAATGCCAATCTCCTAGGACTCAGTGAGATCATGAATTAGCACTTCCTGGCACATATTAAGTGTTAATAAAGAGTGGCATTTACTATTGTTCTCATACATTATTATTATTAATAATGAAGTTTAAGTTTTGGGGTCCATAAGCTGCAGATACAAAGGGGGATGAAGGAAAAAGAAGGAACAGATGAACACAGAGAGTTTCATAATCAAGGAATATTATGGCATCCAGGTTAATGCTTATGGTATGGTTAACCCATGGTTACTCTGAGCCAGCCACTGTTCTAAGCCCTCCACGAGCAATATATCAATTAATCTGCACAACTCTTGAAGGAAGTAGCCCAGTTTTACTCATTGAGGCACAGAGAGGTTAAGTACGCATTCAATGTCACCCTACTGTCTGACTCTAAACCTAGGGTGCTTAGAACCCAAGGATTCAAAGCCCAAACAACTTAAAGTTTTGCATCTAGTTTTTTCAAAAATAATTTGCACATGCATAATTTTATGCTGTATCTACAGGGGAGTTAGTGGCCATAAAATTTGGTTCCTGGTACTGCCAAGGTGGGCTTGGGTAATTAAGTTAGCTATAGACACTGGCGAGCATCCAAAGAAATTGTCAAAAGGGAAAATGCCTTTGTTAGATGACTAAAACTGTTGTCCAGTCTTGTTGAAAGAGTGCAGTGTATATGCTGTGTTAGCAATCAGTTAAAATGTTAAAATGGGGTGGATACTTGACTGCACTAGTTGGGCCTGAAATGTATTCAAGGATGAGCTTTGGCTCATGTATTAAGTCAGTGAAGGAAAACAAAAGGACAAACCGGGTGTCTATACCTGCTGCTGCAGCCTTGCCCTTTGAGCACAATGGATGGTCTTGCTGACCGGGAACAGTCTGGACCGAGGGCTGTGATTGTGTGCCTGACCTCTGGAGGCGCCAGACAGCTGTGGGGACTGCACCTCGCCAGCCACAGGCACTCCCTGATTGGGAGCAGGACTTGGTCATGAACCAGTCACCTGACTGAAGTACCCAGTGAGCCTCCCTTCCTCCGCTCTAAAATGTAGAGGCTGGGTGAAGATTCCAGAAAGCAGGGCAGAGATTCCCTGAACTCTGAAGTCATGCTGCCTGGGAACACTAAGCTCTCTTCCATCAGTGGAAAGCCTTGATTTCTTCCAGATTTAAAAATAGACTGTGTGTGTGTGTGTAACTTGCAAAGCCTGAACTCGAGGTTTTACATGTGGAGAGCTTGCTGAGAGATAGGATCCACGGGAGTGTGGAAGAAACATTTAAAAATAAAGGTTGAAATGTGAATAGAACCGGAGTGCCTGTTCTTGAACTCACTCTACCACATTTTTTTTAGGAACTTATTTTGCAGTGGGAGGCAGTTGGGGGTAGGGATACAAAGAGGGTCTTCAGAAACCTGGAGGGAGTCATGGGAAGATCAGGGCAGAGGTAGACTCCGTTGATGGGTGTGGCGAGGAGAAGTATAATTCAATATGAGGAAACGCTTTCCTAAGAGCTGTCCAGTTAATCATGACACAGCAGGACAGACGTGGAACAGGTGCACAGAGGTAGCTCTCAGAATTACTGACCCGGCCTTACGGGTCACTCCAGCACACATAAGCAGGTGAGTACCCTGAGCTGAAAGAACCCAAACCCGGCTGTCTTGACTTGAGTTTTTCTATTTCTAAGGCCATGAAAGTGGTTAGAAGTGAGCTCATACGGAGAACGCACTTTTGGGGGCAAAAATGTTCACTGGTAAGTTTTAAATGTCCCAGGAAAGATCAAAATCCATGCGCTGGAAAGCAGGGCTTTTAAGCCAGGTACCCCCAAATTGGAGATGTGGGTCTACCCCAGAATAGATAGGACAGCAGTGGAGAAGGCAGGGTGCTTCTGACTGAGGACCAGGCAGGGACCCAAGCACATTCTCACATCAAAAAACATTTTATTGGACATTTCAGGAGGAATTTATTCCACGTCTGGTGAATTTAGAGTTATGGGCTTGGTTGGGGCCTCAAACAGGTGATTATGGTAACTTAGAGGGAAAGTGCCAAGCCATTTCTGTCACAAAGCCGTTCCAGCTTGAAAACAATAGTGCCTCCTTGTATTTATAGAGTGCTGAATACTCTCCAAAGTGCCTTCCCTTCTATTATCTCATTTGGTCCTTACAACAGGCCAGAGATGTACGTTGTGGCTCTCCTGCGGGGCTGTGAATGAGAGTTTTCCCCTCTCTGGGCTTCAGTTTCCTTATAGTGCTCCCAGGACTGCTTGGATCAGAATCCCCAGAGAGCTGGTTATAATGCAGATTCCCAGCCTCCACCCAGACAAGAGAACATGGACTCATGCTGGGGTGGAGCCTGGGAATCTGTATGTTAAACATACTTTCCAGGTGATTCTTATGTGCACCAGAATTTGAGAACCCCTGCTCTAATATTTCATAACTCCTCAGCAGTGAGATCCTGTCATATGAAACACACACACTCAGCAACTAACAAAATCCTGAAAAAGTATAAAATTCTGATGAGTGGGGAGAAAACAGTCTAGTATTGGCTGAGTGCATGTGATCATCCAGATAATAACAGCCTCTCAAGGATATAATTAGTGCCCTCGAAATTGGAGTATGACTGTTTAATAATTTAAGTGAGATCATCAGGAGTAATGAAGAGTGGTTGAAATTAAATGTGGGACCATAAATCCGCACAGGCCTGTTACAGTGAGGCAATTATTTATACAAGGCATCCTGAAAAACAGGGGTCTGACTGAGGCTGAAGGCATCTTAACTTAGCTCCTCCGATAAGGGCCATGCAATTTTGCACTTAAGGTAATCCAGGATCTACATCCAAAGATAACACCATCCAACTGTATCACAAAGCATTTATTTGTGATATACGGTCTTCTATTCCTATAATCCAGTGTTTTCCAAGTCTGAGCAGCATTTCAACTCTATCAAAGTAATCTGAGATGCCTGTTGAGAATGCAGATTCTTGGGACCCACCCCAGAACCACCGAATCAGAATCTCTGTGAGCGGGCCCTGGTAAGCTGCAATTTAACAAGCTCCTCAGTTGGTGCTGATAGGGATAAGAGTTAAGAAGCCCTACGTGAACTTAGCTGGAACCAGAGACGGTGTGGGACACACTCCCGGCGTGGACTGCCTGCCTTTGAGGTCACTTTCTCCTTGGCCACCTGACTGGAGGGGTCTCCTCAGGGTTCTTGCCTTCTGTGGAAATCAGCATCCTCCTCTATGTCTTTATGGCACTTTTCAGCTCTTTAGGCTCTTTCATCACATTTCTAGTTTCATCTAATCCCTGTAACGAGACTCCTGAGGTAGATGAGGTAGCTGAGCGCTCACCGCCCTGTGGACAGTCATGATAACCCCCATCACCACAACAGGGTCACTGGTAAGCACCGTTACTGAATGCCGACCGTGGGCTGGGCCCTGCGCTATCTCTAATGCATTACCTCACTTAATCTTCACCTGACCCGTGAAAGGGAGGATGGTAGTTACAGCTCGTGGGTTGGGAGTGACGGAAACCCACACGCAATGAATTTATGCAAGAGGACGGTGTATTGGCTCACGGGAGGGGAAAGGACAGGGGCGGAACTGGCCTGGAGTTAGGTCAGGCTCAGCTGGCATCACAGACTGGCGCCTTGGATGAATCACCGTGGCCATGGGGTTGGGACAGCACTGGCCAGGTGGGCTGGAGCCTCCTTCATGGCTGGGTGGTATTACTAACCGGCTGTCCCTTCAAGATCACAAGGAATGAGTGGTCGGTGAGGAGCAGTCCACCAAACTGACTACGCCACCCTGTCTTCCCTCAGCTGGAAAGGGTGGGAGATGGGGGCGACAGGGTTCTGTGTCTACGACAAAGAACGCTGAGAGTCAACTCTGCTCGGGAGGAAGGTCTATTTACAGGTCATCTTCATTCACTCATGAGTTAAAAGTATTGCTTCTTCTGTCATAAGGAAGCAGAAACATGTTTTCTGGGAAAGGTCAGGGCTAGTCTTTCCTCCTACCTGGTTAAAACAGATCTGCTGGGCTTCCCTGGTGGCGCAGTGGTTGAGAGTCCACCTGCCGATGCAGGCGACGCGGGCTTGTGCCCCGGTCTGGGAGGATCCCACATGCCACGGAGTGGCTGGGCCCGTGAGCCATGGCTGCTGAGCCTGCGCGTCCGGAGCCTGTGCTCCGCAATGGGAGAGGCCACAACAGTGAGAGGCCCGCGTACCGCAAAAAAAAAACAAAACAAAAAAAACAGATCTGCTTGACGAAGAGTGGCCCCCACTTGCCACAACTAGAGAAAGCCCTCGCACAGAAACGAAGACCCAACACAGCAAAAATTAATTAATTAATTAATAAACTCCTACCAACAACATCTTCTAAAAAAAAAAAAACAAAAAAAAACAGATCTGCTGGCTGCTGTGGAGGTTTCTGGGAAGGTAATTGTTAGTTTGAGTTTTCCATTAATGGAGACTGGAGTGCAGTTATTATTTAGAATATTCCAGACCATATATTCTGACAGCACACAGAAAAAAAAAATTAAAAGTTTCTGAGAAGACTGGGCAGAAAACAGCCTTATAATTCCACCTGTTTTCACCCTCACTACATATTATTAGCAATGCCCAATAAATCCCATTCATTAATTAGCACAGTAGACGGTGGGAGTTATTAATTATTTTGAGATTCCCGGTTGCTCATAAACAATCTGGGCATCTCTGAAGAGGTCTGCATTCATGAAGCTAACAAATAAATATATATATGTTTATTATTCTGGGAGGAATGAGTAGTTTGGTCTTTCAGGAGAAGGACCTGAGTGTGTACAAGGATCCCAAAGGTTGAAAAAGGCAGTCTGCATCTGTTAATACTTTACGGGACCCAACGTCCCTACATAGTACAAGAGGAAAGAGTGTTACTATGGTCTTCACATGCCTGTTTCTTTGTTCTATACAATGATGCAAGAATTACATTTTCATGAGATTTTTCTATTTCAGATAGGAAAGCAGGAGAATAAAGAGAGAAAAGAGAAATGAAAACTTCAATGCCCACGAACACTATATTGATTAACAGTGCTGCAATCTTCTCCTTTTAATTTTTTCAATAAATAAGAGATGTATAAATGTCTGGATCTGGCCTTCCTGATCTTTAGAACTGTCAAGCATTGCCTGTTTTTGGCCATGAAAACTGGTAACATTTTAAGCCTCCGGTGTTTACAGATCTGAAGGTGCCTCTGGATTCAAATCAAACCAAAATTGGCTCTGGAGCTGTGGCTGCCTGATAAAGACGTGACTGAACCTTTCCGGGACTGGAAGTTTTGCAAGGAAATTGGAAAGAACTCCTGAAGTATTGATACCTTTTGCCAATGAGTCATTTCACAGCTGCCCATGGGTCTGGTGTTGGTCAGTAGGTTAGAGCTGATGCCTACTTTTTGGCTGACGTGCTTCGTTAACCTGCTAGAACCAATATTATTTAGAGGAGCCAGCTAATATTTATGTAACCAAGCAGGACCCTATGGGGCCTTCCCAGGACAGACCCCCTGACACCCCCAACCATGTCCTCCACCTGCCTCTTCTTTGTAGAAAAGCTTTAGTCTCCCAGGCCCCCCACCTGAGTCTCAAAAGGCTGGCTCAGGAGTTAATGATTAGGAAATGTGAAGACGTAGAAACTAACAATACTTGTTGGTCTGGGAAACTGGTAACAATTGAGACTATAAATCAGCCCCAGAGTCACTGAACTCCCAGGTCCCTGAAAGATACAGATAAAGGCCTGACACACATTCCTAAGTTGTTTTTACAGGAAGCAGACCTCCACCAGAAAACTGCTGACAGCAAGCACAGAGACCTCAGACCGGGTGACACCAGAATAGGGGTGATGCTTGAAGCTTCATCTTGATGCCAACCCATCCAAGAATTGTGTATGAGCTGATCATGCACCCTGCAGTCCCCTCCTTCACACTGCCTTCAAAATCTTTATCTCCTAACCGGCAAGTTGGAGATGGTCTTAGGACATTAGTCCACCATCTTCCCAGGTTGCTGGCCCCTGAATAAAGAGACTTTTTATTTCCTGCCAACACTTGTCTCCTGAGTATTGGCCTTTTGAGCGGCAAGCAGCTGAACTTGAGCTGGGTACCAGCCCTGTCCAGTTACACTGATTGTGAATGAAAACAGCAGAACATACTTCCTTAGACATATGGATGTATATCAGATGTCACGGCTGAGCATTTCATATCTTTACCTAGCAGTTTTGTTGTTTTTTTTACCTAAAAGTTGTTTTATTTAGGGGGTGGGATATGGAGAGGAGGTGAATTCCTTGTACTTGGGTTTGAATTTTCTACTAAATGTGAATTTTCCCATTAGGCAAACGTTGGCTAAGAGGCTCCCAATAAAACTAAGTATAATATGTTTAAATTGCTTACAACAGTGTCTGGCACATGGTAAGTGCTATCTAGGTGTTACACAGCATTATTATTAGCGCGGTTACTGCTTCTTCCCCTCTATGAGGCAGACAAAACCAGCTCTTTCAGCTCCCCATTTACTGAGCTAAAAGAAGGGTGGGAACAGGACTTGGATGGTTTGCACTCGATCAAGTGAGATACTAAGGGACCTCCTTCTTTTCTTTCAGCCTCAAATCTCATTTCCCTCTAGGCCCTGAGTAAATAGCAATTCACGTCAAACCTAAGCTGGCAGAAAGGCCCAGGAGCTTTCTGAAGAAAGACCATGACAGAAGGGGGGCAGCTCTGTGGCTCTCTCCCTGGGGACCTTATTCCAAGGACCTCCAGTCACCTGCTTCATTGGGTTTTGCTTCCCCCCATTTAGTTTTTAAGGGAACACTAAAACAGTGGAAAAGGTTAGACTTTAATCCTCACAAGAAAATGAGGAGAGTATCAGCAATTTAGCACAGTTTTGCTGCACCAAGTTTTTAAAATATAGAAGGCTCGCCTACCGCCATAGAAGCATCACCTTTCTGAAAATATAATGCAGCTATTTTCCACCACAGAAACGATTCTTTCCCAAACATCAGAGTTTTTGATGCTTCAGATGCAATCTGAGCGATTTATTTGATTTTTTTTTTTTTGCTGTGCCAGTAAATCATTTATATAGTGCTTGATTCACAAAATTCTGGATTTTTTTTAAGATGCACAAAACATACCATAAGCATATCGACTCCTGCATGCTGTGTTCTTGCCAGATAGCCACCAAAAGGTTTATAGATTTCCCCCATTATAAACTAACTGATAGTCTGTAACAGCTTTAATCTTCTTAGCAGTTGTCTCCTTTGGAGTCTGAGGGGAGAAGCATTCAGGATGTTATATGAAAGGAGAAGAGAATCAGGAAACCTGTGGATTTTCTTAGTGGTAAGACACCCTAGAGACTGATACATAGGAAGTGTGATTCTTAAGGTTACAGAACGCATCATGGGGCAGACGGATCCCTCCCGTCAAATGGGATGACTAACCAGGAGGAGACTCCTCTAAGGGCAGGTAAGCAGTTTAGGACACCCCCCATCGATCTCTCAGAGCCTCAGTTTTGTCATCTGTAAGATGGAACTGTTTCCCCTGCCTTCACAGTTCCAAAGAAGGAACAATATTTCATTCCTGGGATGGCCAGGAGAGGGGACACAGGGCAGGCCAAAGTACGAATGCTCATGCTGCCCACACGGCCTGCTAAGTTATGCTTTCCCTGCTGTGGTGAACTCACCGGTACAGGCTCTGCCCTGCCAGGGAGGCCCACAGCTCCTCGCTGCTCAGCCTGTCCCTGCATCAGTCAGTTCAGGAGCAAAGTAGTAGGGACAGATCCGTGTTGTGCTCTCTGGATCAGCCTCTCCAACAATACGCCTAATATTCTGGAGTCACGTGAATCCTGTCTCTATCTCACAATTGACTCAGAGGAGGAGAGATGTGATAGTCACTTTATAATGACAAGGGGGAAATGACTGTAGAAAACTTAGTGGAAGAAACCTGGATACAAAGTTAAATATAACTGGATGTCCACTACACAAAGCATAATGTAAAGGGTCTAAATGTAGATTCACATTATGGATTATTGTCTAGCTAGTAAATAACAGATGAGTTAGCACTATACCTACTGACCTGAGGGATGTCTGTCATTAACAGGGAAAAAAAAGAACAGCAATATATACAGTATGATCCCATTAAAGGGGGAGAAAAAAACATGTAAAGATTAGGGGCAAAAGTTCTAGAATCAGAATGCATGGTTTTGAATCAAAGTTCTGCCTCGTTGTTCTAAGTAGACTGGTCATTTACTTAACCCCTCTGTATCTCAGTTTTCTCATCTGTAAAATGGGGATAAAATATTACCTTTATTAAGTAGAAAAAGGAGGTTTGAGATCATTGAGTCCAGTGGTTTTCACACTGGGAATGACAGAAGCCACAACAGTGCTGAAGTGATGAATGGGTAAATGCACTGAACACGAATGCTCAGTAGGTATTAGCTCCTGTTACTACACGTTAGTGTTATGATGCAGAGTGGTCTAGAAGGATACATACCAGACTGTTGACACGAGTTACTTCAGTTGGCCTGCAACTAGAGGGGGATTGGGAGGGTATGAAAGAGAAAATGGAAATGAACAGACACTGGGAACCAAAGAACATGTTCAGATGGCAGATTAGATGCTCAATAGCAAATGTCACAGGGAAGTGCAAATCCAAACAACAATGAGAAACCACTACGCACCTATTTCAATGGCAAAAATCCAAAACACTGATAACACCAAATGCTGGCAAGGATGTGGCGCAAGAGGAACTCTCATTCATTGCTGGTGGGAATGCACAATGGCACAGTCACTTTGGAAGACAGTTTGGCAGTTTCTTACACAACTAAACATACTCTTATCACATGATCCAGCAACTGTCACCTTCCTTGGTATTTACCTAAGTGAGCTGAAGACTTACGTCCACACGAAAACCTGTACATTGATGTTTAGAGCAGCTTTATTCATAATTGCCAAAACTTGGAACCTACCAGGATGCCCTTCAGTAGGTGAATGGATAAATAAATGGTGGTACATTCAGAAAATGGAATAGTATTCAGCACTAAAAAGAAATGAGCTACAAGCTATAAAAAGACATGGTGGCACATTAAATGCATATTACTAAGTGAAAGAAGCTGATCTGAAAAGACTGCATGCTGTCTGATTCCAATTTTATTAGACATTCTAGAAAAGGCAAAACTACTGAGACAGTAAAAAGGTTAGTGGGTGCCAGGGGTTAGGAGGGAGGGAGAGATGCATAGGCAGAGCACAGAGGATTCTTAGGGCAGTAAACTACTCCATAGGATACTATAATGGTAGACACGTCATTATACATTTGTCCAAACCCACAGAATATATAACACCAAGAGTGCACCTTGGGCCTCCCTGGTGGCGCAGTGGTTGAGAGTCCGCCTGCTGATGCAGGGGACATGGGTTCGTGCCCCGGTCCGGGAGGATCCCACATGCCATGGAGCGGCTGGACCCGTGAGCCATGGCTGCTGAGCCTGCGCGTCCGGAGCCTGTGCTCCGCAACGGGAGAGGCCACAACAGTGAGAGGCCCGTGTACCGAAAAAAAAAAAAAAAAAAAAGAGTGCACCTTAATATAAACTATGGATTTTGGGCGATAATGATGGGTTGCTGTAGGTTCATCCATTGTAACAAATGTACCCCTCTGATGCAGGTGCAGGACACTGATGAGGGAGTGGGTGTGGGGGGATATGTGTAGGGGGTGGAGGGGTGGATGGGAACTCTCTGTGCTTTCAGCTTAATTTTGCTGTGAACCTGAAACTGCTCTAAAAAATAAGGCCTATTAAAAAAAAACACACACACACTGGGAAAGGGGAGAACCCTAAATGTTAACAGTAATTGCCTCCAGGTGATGAGGTTATGGATGGCTCTTTCTGCGCTTTCCACATTGCCGTCTTGACTCCTAGCCTGTGCTCATGATGTTCCCTCTGCCTGGAATATTCTTCTCCCTTCCCTACCCCAAGGAGAAGTATCTGCTTATCCTTAGGATCGAGTTCAGCTGCAATTTTTTCTGGGAAGTCTTCCCTGATCTTCTCCGTGCTCGACAGTGCCTGGACCTCCACCAAGGGGCACGTACTCTATGGTCTTACGATTGCCCCTTACCTTGTCTGTCTGCCCTGCTGGATGTGAGCCTTAGAAGTCTATTTTATTCCCGTTGTAGCCCCAGCACCTGCTGCAGCGATGGGCAGAGTCATTTCATGAATTTTGCTGAATATATGAATATGAATGAAATCAGGACAAATGTAGAGAAAAACAATATCAGCAGCACAAAACTCAAGGTGAAGAGAACCCAAACCATATGGTGAAAGTGGGGAATGGCCATCCCGACAGTTGTGGTGGTCCTGGAAGCAAACTAAGGCTTCGAGAGAGATGACAAGAAACGAGGAACAGATGCTGATGGGCTCGTGTCAAGAGTGGTATGTTGCAAGGCAAATCAGGTCAGGGCAAATGGATCTCCTTGACGTGTCACCAGGACTGGCATGGTGTGACAGCACAGGTCAGAGTTAATAAGCCCATCATAGAGGGAAGAGTTGGGACCTTGGTCTCAATGGTGAGAGCCTCTACCACGTGTACTAATGGGCCCTGCAATGTCCATACTCCCTCCAGCACCAATCACTGCCAACAATCTGTTGACAGCTCCACAAACGCTTGCTTACTAGAAACCTCCTTTCAGGGAACCCTTCCATGTGTATGTTTTTGTTTGTTTGCTGATGGGAAGCTGAGTTGGGGGAAATGATGTCAGTGAGATCATATCATAGCCTTTCGTTTCTGCACCTCATCATTCCAGGCGGCCCACAGTTCATCCAAAGACAATAATCCCATCCACGTCTACATATCCTGTTTTTTTTTGGAAAACCAATATTGTTTGGAAATGGGGAGGGGAAGGAGAATAGAAAGAAACGAATGAACAAAGACCCCTCTTGATTTTCCTAATAAAGATCTCCTATCTGGGCAGTGTAATCTGGAGGCAGGTCTGCCACCCTACACTCTCACCTTTCTCCCACTAGTGCAAAAACACCTCTATGTCCTCCTCATCCTCAAGCCAAGCCCCCACATTTGAAGAGCTTTGGGAGCCCCCTGGAAAACTCCGCAGTGCTCTATTTGCAAGCAGGGCCAGGATTATTCCGGGGCCAACGTTTGCCTTCACTCTAGTCCCCAGTGCTGCCTGCACAAAGCTCTGGATCTTATTTCAAGAATTCATCTGCTCCAATTTTGTCTCCTACCCGAGGTCTCGACCCTCAGCCAAATTAAAATTAGTTGCCCTGAGGATCCTAGAAGAGCCTCATTTCAGAGGAAAATGCCTTCTTCCAGGCAGCGCCAATCAAGCCTGCAGTTAGCATCTATGAATTTCAACTCAGAACTGCCTCTGCTCACGTGGCCCAGAGGAATCCGTCTTTCACGATGGCCCATATTTGCCGTACTTGAGACAGGCCTCTCTATAATTCTGAAGTTGTTTCTCTCAAATCTCATTTTTAAAACAATCACTGCTAAGTTTTTCTTCCAAAGCTGCCTTGAGAATTTCTTCTTGAAACAAGAAGAATGATTGCTTTTCTGAAGAACGCAGGTTGCAAAATCTGACAGCTAATGTGCAGGACTGAGGGGCAAGAGGTAAGAGTTCTCCTCTGCGTTCCATGCCCGATTCACTGAGAAAAAAGGGCAACAGTCAGGGGCCTCAGTTCTCATTCTTGTCTGTGAAATGGGACAGTATTCATTCTCTTCTCTATCTTATTAGGGTTTGGGAACAGTACTGCATTGGGTTAATGTTTTTGCTCTCTGGAGAAACAGATGTTACTTGGTGAGTGTCATTATAAAATTTACCTTTTCTTTCTCAAGATTGTTACAGTCTTTTTTTATTGGGGGAGGGGGAATCACGTTATTTTCATCACTGAGTACAACACTGAGGAAATTGGGATATTGGAGCATAAACCATTATGGTCCAGGATTGGTCGTGTTTGATAATGAGCTCTCTTTAGCAAGAAGTTTGCTCTTTAGCACAATGGAAAATGATGTATTGAGAAGCATCCTGGGGGGTAGAAAACAGTAATGTGCTTCTGCAGATGTTTCACATTAACAGCTAAGACGAGGGGACAGGCTGTACTGGGAGTGCAGAGTGGGGATTCTTGTCTCTCCTCTGCAACCAGCTGGCCATGTGCTCTTAGTTACGCTTGTCCACTGCTCCAGGACTCAGGTTTCCCATCTGTACAATGAGTAGGCTGTTACATCTGCAATTTTCACACATTTTTAAGCACTGGAGTTCCTCTTAGTGAACAATTTTCCAGAAACCAAATATAGACCATGCCAGGAGAGGTATGTGAACCCCACCTGCACCTGTGAGGTTCTTCACAGCCCTCACAGTGCTCCCTGACGCATTCCTGGGCTCCCTACGGCTCAGAGGCACATGTTCAAAGCCAGTAGCCTTGGATGACCTTGAAACTCTTTTCTAACCCAACAAGTAGAACTGCTGTTTCTAATCTGGATGATGCCGGGTTCACTCTCCCTCTGGAGGACTAATGCCTTGTGACGCTCAGAGATGGATCTTATCACGTGTTATGGGTCTGCCCCGTGCTTCAGAAAACAGGCGACAGGGACCTGAATCTGAAACCCAAAGACATGGGCCAGCGCCGGTCACCAAAGGAACCGCTGTGTCTTCCACAGCCACATCTATCTTGCTGACTGAAGACGACCCTGTTGCGAGTGATGGTTTTCCCCGTGTGTGGATACAGCTGTAGCTGCCATATATTTTCCCTTCTTCTCTGCCCCCCTCATTCATTCATTCACTAGTTCACAACATTTATTAACCACAAATGGTCTAATGAGGAAGCCTGATAATGAAAAGGTCAGCAAACAGCCCTGTGACCCCACGTGGAGAAGAGAGCACAGCGGCAGGGGCGGGGGACTGAAGTGAAGATGGAGAGGAGCCCGCCGCGGGAGGCGCTGGGAAGAGGACGTCCGGGCCGAGGGAAGAACACGAGAAGACCCCAAGGCAGGATGGAGCCTGGCGTGCTCCAGAACAGAAGGCCCTGCTGCGGCTGGTACACGAAGAAGGGGAGCAAAGTGCAGAGGGCAGCCCTCACGGCTGTGGCTCTCAAGAACCTGAGGGAAGGCTTGGGTGCTCACCCGAGCAGCAGGGGCTGTGTCTGCCGCAGCACAGTAAATGGACGTCAGTTAATGACTTGAGCAATGTGCTCATTTTCACCACCTGGCTGAGAGCCCGTGGCCTGGGGGCGGCGGGTCCAAACTGGGACAAGGATGAATTTGGGAGAGGAGGAGGGGTAAAGGATGAAAGGCAGGAAAGGCAGCGGTAGAGCACGGGTCTGGGGCTCTGAGTCCACGGGTCTGGGTGTTCTGCTCACTGGCTGTGTGAGTCTGGGCAAGTCACCTGACCCCAGCTCCTCATCGGAGACACAGAGACCCCAGGGCCTCCCTCAGAGGCTGCCATCAAGAATAAATGAGATAATGTATGGGCCTGGCACATAGAAATAGTCCCCGAAATGGTGAATGGATGGGGAGACACTTTAGGCAGAAGGTGGGACAATAGTACATTTTTTTAGTGCTTTACAATTTGCAAAGCCCTTTCGTCCACGGAAAGGGGAAGACCGTACCTCCATGTCTGTACATTTATCCCTGACACCCCCTCCAACAAACTAGCCATAAATAATGTTAACAGTAATAATCATAATACCAAGCTTAAATGTTTCTTTCTTTTTCTTTCTTTTTTTTCTTTTTTGCGGTACGCGGGCCTCTCACTGTTGTGGCCTCTCCCGTTGCGGAGCACAGGCTCCGGATGCGCAGGCT
The DNA here is from genome assembly GCF_964341445.2 of Mesoplodon mirus. Classification (NCBI taxonomy): domain Eukaryota; kingdom Metazoa; phylum Chordata; class Mammalia; order Artiodactyla; family Ziphiidae; genus Mesoplodon; species Mesoplodon mirus. The sequence goes on from NC_138980.1 coordinate 51,738,135, forward strand.
CAGTGGCCATGGCTCACGGGCCCAGCCACTCCGCGGCATGTGGGATCCTCCCAGACCAGGGCATGAACCTGCGTCCCCTGCATCGGCAGGCGGACTCTCAACCACTGCGCCACCAGGGAAGCCCTTAAATGTTTATTTCTAATGTTCACTTTGTGCCATGTACTGTCCTAACCACTTGACATGTATTAACCCACTTAATAATCATAGCTACCTAAGAGGTAGATTCCCTTTTACAGATGAGGGAACTGAAGCACAGAGAGATTAAATGACTGGGTCAAGGTCGCAGAGCTAATAAGTGACAGGGCCAGGATCAAAGAGGTAACTATTGCTAAAGAATGGTGCTACAGATACAAGGAGACACACCCACAGGTGACTTCACAGACCTCGCTTCAGGGACACAAATAAATCTCATATAATGGATGCTATTGTAACCATGGCGGAAGTGCTAAGGGAACAGAGGAAACAAGCTCTGATCATTTAGTTGTCAAACACATATTAAGCACCTACTATATGCCTAAGGAGTTGAGGATATGTAGTGAATAAGATTGATGGGGTGGTCCCAGCTCTCAGAATGTGGAATCTGGTAGAGGAAACACACGACAGGCCAATGTTTACACACACAATGCTCACGTGTTACACTTATTTATATTTTAATTCTGATGTTATAAGAGCAAAGAAGGAAAAGTAAAGGGTCTCATGACAATGAGTGTATGTCAAGAGTTAGGGGAGAGGGCTTCCCTGGTGGTGCAGTGGTTAAGAATCCGCCTGCCAATGCAGGGGACACGGGTTCGAGCCCTGGTCCAGGAAGATCCCACATGCCGCAGAGCAACTAAGCCCATGTGCCACAACTACTGAAGCCTGTGCTCTAGAGCCCGTGAGCCACAGTTACTGAAGCCCGGGCACCCAGAGCCCGTGCTCCATAACAAGAGAAGCCACTGCAATGAGAAGCCCGCGCACTGCAACGAAGAGTAGCCCCCCGCTCACTGCAACTAGAGAAAGCCCGCGCGTGGCAACGAAGACCCAATGCAGCCAAAAATAAATAAATAAAATAAATAATTAAAAAAAAAGACTTACGGGGAGAATTAGAGATGGTAGGAACTAAGTTCAAAATGTGTGTGCATGTATATGTGTGTACACACACACCCACCCCACTATGTAAGTGGGGTGCAGTACTAAAACGGGGCGGCAAGCAGCTCAGCTTTGATTATTCTGGAGTGCACTTAGATTCCCTCTCTTCACTACTCATTAGTGCCTCTACAAGAAAGTGAGAGAGGAAAGGGCTTCTCTTGATTTTGCTGCATGTGGTGAAAGCTCTGATGCAAAGAATAAGCTCGAGACCATTGGCTGGAGGGCAAATTCTTCTTGGATTTCATTTGTGGCTCCACCTCTGTGTCTCTTAAACCCATGGGTGAGGCTCATAGCGAAGAGGTCCTGCAGTGTGGTCTAGTGGTTAAGATCATGCGCGTGGGGTCAGACAGACGTGGCTTAGTCACCACATCACCATCTAAGAGCTGTGTGACCAAAGGCAAGTCACTTAACCTCTCTGAGCCTCAGTTTCTGCATCTGTAAAGTGGTATGGCAGATACTGTAGGTGGGCTGTCCTGATACCTTCTCTAATCCACTTCTTTTCCTATTTCTACTAAAGAGGCCAAAAATCAGAACACTCATGTTCCCAGCCACCCTTGCAGATATGGGTGCCCAAATGTCAGAATTCTGGCCAAAAGTCTCTGGGGAGACTTTCCTGAATAAGAAAGCAAAGTCTTCAAAGGAAGAGGCTTTGTTCTCTTTGCCCTTCCTCCTTCTTCCTGCTTGGAAGGTAGAATTCCCAGAGGTACAGCAGCCATTTTGTAACCATGAGGATGAGGAAGTGGGAAGAGAGAAGTCTGGTTCTCCAATGATAGACTCGAGCAGCTGTACCAATCCTGGATCTCATGATCAAATGAATGAATAAATGAATAAACCCCTTACTTGTTTGAGCTATTATTTAAAGTTCTCTATTATTTGCAGTTTAATGCACTTCTACATTGATACAAATGGGATAAAAACAGAACCTATTTCATGGGTCGTTGTGAGGACTAAGTAAGATAACTTGTGTTCAGTGCCAGGTTCATGGCCTCAAGCATCAGTACATGGTGGCCCACATGCTGGTGCTGCTGAAGATGGGAAAACCTACCACCCCTTTGGCAAGTCACTGAACGGAGTATGGAGGGTGGAAAGCTGGGTGAAATGGGCCCTACCTCGGTCACTGAAGTCGTCCACCAGGACAATCTCGGCGATCAGCTCCGGGGGCGAGCGGTTCAGCACGCTGTGAACAGTGCGGAGGAGGGAGGACCAGCCCTCGTTGTGGAAGGGGATGATGATGCTGGTGTTGGGGAGCGTCTCCAGGTAGCGTTTGCTGTTGCAGCTAGAGGGAGACACGGGGGGACAGGGAGAGGACAGGTTCAGCTCTCATGTTGCCAGGAGAACTCACGCACGTGGTTCAGTTAACTGCAATTCCTACTTCCTCTCCAGGCTTCAGGGAATGAGTGAAAGCTGGGGACACCACGGTCACTTCACAACTTTCTTCTACTTGGCATCCCAAAGTCCTGCCTCTAATCCCTGCACACAGAGTGCACAGGGATACACACACACACACACACACACACACACGACCCCCCCACCCAGCTTTGTACGCGAGCAGTTACAGAACAATAACCCCCAACAGTGACGGAGCAGCACCGGGGTTTGGTGCTTTACATGCACTAACTTGTTTATGCCTCACTGTGATAGGAACATGGTTGTCCATCCTCATGATTCCATGTAGAAGACAGCCCTTCGGTAACCCTCTTGTCTCTCTCCCCACCCCTTGCACATTCCTCTCTATGGAGGAGAAACCATGTGTCCTTAAACCTGGAAGAATAAACTGGGCTTCACTGGCTTGCCCCCTCTTTTCTCCCTCCCTAGGCTCTGTGGGCAGAGGGCACATTTTCTCCTTTGCTCTCCACCAGCCCCATGGTAAGCTTGGGGGCAGAAGGCCCTGTTCCTGTGGGCCTTTAATATCATGGTAATACCCCAGAGAATTAACATAGTTACTTAATATCAGCAAATATTTAGTTGGCGTTCTAACTTCCCTGATGTTTTTGTGTCTTATTACAGCTGGTTTGTTTAAATCTGCATCAAGACAAGGGCCCACATTACTGCTTTTAGCTGATGCATCTCCTAAGTCTCTTTTCCCCTTACCATTTGTTTAAGAAACTGGGTCATTTGTTCTATAGTATTTCCCACAGTCTGCATTTTGCTTCCTGCGTTGATGTGGTATCTCTCAACATGTTCCTCTGTCTGCCCCACTTTGTCTCCTGTAAACTGGTAGTTAGATCTAGAGGCTTGACCTAATTCGATGAGATATTCTGGCAGCCTCTTCATAGGTGCTGGTGTGAGCATTCCTTGGGAGACACATAATGTCCAGTTGTCTCTCCTTTTGTGATGTTGGTGGCCAAAGATGATTTGCATCTAAATCCTTTATTTCATCAGGGGGTTGCAAAATGGTGATTTCTAACTCTATCTTTCTTTCTTTACTAGCTGGAATACTTCCATGGAGAAAAACTTTACCATGTCAACTATTTGGCTACACTGACGTATAGGAAAGATAGGCTAAGTTCTTGATTCTTAATTTACCGATTTTCAGAAGAACTTGGTTCCCGAGCATCCTCCAAAGATGGCCAATTATTTGTTTTCCTTATGAACTCATAAATTTTAACATAATTAATGTTTCAATTCAACGCTAGTATTATTCTTCTTGGTTCCCAAATAAGCCTATTTTTAGCCGAAGGCGGTCTTCTCAAGTTGGCTCTTAGTCCTTTGCACATGGTCACAGAGTACTGACAGCTTCTTTGTTTTCTGACAAAAGGTATCAAAAGATTCTCCAGGCTCAACTTGTATGTTTCCTGCTCTAACCTGGAATCAACCATTCTGCCAAGGAACCCTGGCTCTTTAATATTATCAACATAACCATTTAGATGCTGCAAGATGGGCACTAAGTGCATTCATTACTATTATGTTGGTTATGGCTTCTACGCCTTTACAGTGGTCAGCACTACAAATATATTTTAATAGATATGAGTTTACGCTAAAATTTCATATATATATACAACTTCATAAACATAAAATTACAGTTTTACTAAACTTTAATCTTATATTGTATCTCTTTTTTATTGATATAATTCATATACCATAAAATTCAACATAAAATTCACCCTTTTAAAGTGTGTAACTCAGTCATTTTTAATATATTTTTAATATATCCACAAAGTTGTACAACCATCACCACTAGCTAATTCCAGAACATTTTCATCACCCCCCAAAAGAAACTTCATATCTATTAGCAGTCACTACCCATTATCCACTTCCCCCAGTCCCTACCCATTATCCACTGCCCCCAGTCCCTGGAAATCATTAATTTGTTTTCTGTTCCCATGGATTTTCCTATCCTAGACATTTTATACAAATGGAATCATATAACATGTGGTCTTTGTGTCTGGGTTCTTTCACTTAAGCATAATATTTTCGAGGTTCATTCATGTTGTAGCATGCATCAGTACCTCATTCTTTTTCATGGCTGAATAATAGTCCACTATACAAATACAACACATTTTATTTATTCATTCATCAACTGATGGACATTTGGGTTGTTTCTACCTTTTGGCTATTATGAATAATGCTGCTGTGAACATTCATGTACAAGTTTTGGGGTAGACATATGTTTTCAATTCTCTTGGGTATGTATCAAGGAGTAGAATTGCTGGGCCATAAAGTAACCCCCTGTTTAACTTTTTAAGGAACTGCCAACTATTTCCAAAGTGACAGGACCATTTTACATTCCCACCAACTACGTATGAGGGTTCCAATAACTCCACATGCTCACCAACTCTTGTTATTGTCCATCTTTTTGATTATAGCCATTCTAGTGGGTGTGAAGTGGTATCTCATTACAGTTTGGTTTGCATATTCCTAATGATGAATGATGTTGAGCTTATTTTCATGTGCTTATAGGCTATTTGTATATCTTTCTTGGAGAAATGGCTAGTAAATATGTATTTCATTTTCATATTGTTCCTTGCTGGTGTACAGAGATATAATAGATTTTTTATATTGAGCCTGTGTCTTGCAACCTTGCTGAACTTATTAGTTCTAATAATATTTTTTTTGGTGTGGATTCCTTAGGATTTTCTATACACAAAACAGTGTCATCTGCAAATAGAGATAGTTTTACTTCTTTCTTTCGAATCTAGATGCCATTTATTTCTTCTTCTTGTCTAACTGTCTAGAAACTCCAGTACAATGTTGAATAGAAGTGGCAAGAGCAGACATCCTTGTTTTGCTCCTGACCTTAGAAGGGAAAGCTTTCAATCTTTCACCATTAAATATAATGTTAATGTGCGTTTTTCATCAATGCTCTTTATCAGGTTGAGGGAACTCCCTTCTATTCTCAGTTTGTTGAATGTTTTTTTTTTTTTTTTTTTTTTTTTGCGGTATGCGGGCCTCTCACTGTTGTGGCCTCCCCCGTTGCGGAGCACAGGCTCCGGATGCGCAGGCCCAGCGGCCATGGCTCACGGGCCCAGCCGCTCCGCGGCATATGGGATCCTCCCAGACCGGGGCACGAACCCGTATCCCCTGCATCGGCAGGCGGACTCTCAACCACTGCGCCACCAGGGAGGCCCTGTTGAATGTTTTTATCATGAAGAAATGTTGTGTTGGATCTTGTCAAATGCTTTTTCTGCATCTACTGATATAATCATATGGGTTTTGTTCTTTATCCTATTAATATAATGTATTACATTGACTGATTTTCATATATTGAACCAACCTTGCATTCCTGGGATAAATCCTATTTGGTCATGGTGTATAATCCTCCTTATATGTTGCCGAATTTGGTTTGCTAGTATTTTGCTGAGGATTTTTGCATCTATATTCATAAGGGATATTGGTCTGTAGTTTTCTCTTCTTGTTAGGTTTTTGTCTGGTTTTACATATTCTAACTCTTTTGCTAAAAATCTAGGTTCTTAACATTAACAGTTGCTTGTTTTTTTCCTATGATATATAACAGTTTCAGAAAAGCAATACTAATATTATTTCTAACAATATGATTTCAGAAAATTTAAGATTCCTTTTGTTCTTCATTTCTTTTCATCTTTGGGGTATATTTCAACAGAGATATTAGGGATTTTCCCAGGGCCCAGAAAAGGGGAGCCGAGGACCAGGCAGGCCAAGAGGGAATAACAAAACTGCCCACCTTGGGAATTCCCTGGTGACTCAGTGGTTAAGAATCTGCCTGTCAATGCAAGGGACACAGGTTCGAGCCCTGGTCTGAGAAGATCCCACACGCGCAGAACAACTGAGCCCGTGCGTCACAACTACTGAGCCCACGTGCCACAACTACTGAAGCCCGCGCGCCTAGAGCCTGTGCTCCGCAACAAGAGAAGCCACCACAATGAGAAGCCCGTGCAACACAACTAAGAGTAGCCCCTGCTCGCCGCAACTAGAGAAAGACCGCGTGCAGCAACGAACACCCAATACAGCCAAAAATAATATATAAAATTAAATCGTTAAAAATATATAATATATGTGATAAAATCATTAGAGGAATGTTAATTGCAGAATCTTGATGGTGGGAATCTCGATGAGTGTTCTGTGTGCAATTCATTCAAGTTTTCTGTATGTTTGACAATTTTCAGAAAGAAATGCTGGGAGGAAAAAACAGGTCAGGGTCCACAGTCTCCTTAGCTTTAAATTCTACCTCTGCTAGCGGCACCAAGGGAAGCTGGGGGGTGGGACAGGGCAGGAATGAACCCATGGTATCTGGCTGTGAGCCCAGTTACAGCTGCATGGGCAGGGTGCCCCTAATTCTGGCAGTCCAGTTTTGATGGACAGGTCAGTCTCTCTCCTTCCCCTTCTTTCACGTCCCTTCTTGCTCCTGCATCTGGCTGGGCTGCTTTTATCCAGGCCCCACCTCCGGGCCCTCTTCCGCCCCTTCCCCCACCTCTCTAACCCCTTTGATCATTTCAGCCAGTCTTCTGGGGGAGCCTTTTCCAACTTCATTATGTCGACCTTCACAAATGAACGAAAGCACCTCTTCTCAAAAACCCCTTTCCCTTAATTTGGCTGCGCCCTCTGTGGCCAAGAAAGACAGGTGCTATCTCGTTTTCTCCAAGAGTTCCTGCCTTCCATCCAATTTTGCAGGAGGCTCACTCACTGCGGCAGGGTTGGAGCGGGGGTTAGCTGTAATACATTGCCTGCAGTCCATGGCGTGAAAATACAACAGCGCTAAAATGGCACAGAGAGCCCTGGCTCTCTTGAACCCCAGAGCTGGGGCCCACAGCCTGCCGCTAGATACACAAACACCATCATGTACTAAGGGAAGCAGACGATGCGACAACAGGCTAAATTCACTTCTAGATTAACCCAATCCTGGATTTAAAAATTATTCAGAACTTAAATAACAGGCTCAGCCTTGATCATGTGCTTCTGGGGAGGCGAGGAGGGCCTACTCTTTTTCTCCCTCCTCTAACCATCCACTCATTTATTTACTAAATAAACACAAAATGGCACTTCGACTTTTGCCACAGGCACTAGTCATTCGTTTGGTCCCAGCTTAGTCTACTGGTTCAAATAAAAAATTGTGTGCCATGCTGAAATGAATCTCTCCAGTATCCAGCAGGAAACTTGGCTCCACAGACTCGCCCACAGGCCACCTCCCTGTTGGGAGACCATGTGAAAAGCCCCATTTCTCCTCCTCTTACTAGGCCTCAGGTCGCAGCAGAGGAGGCCTGGGGGTGGCAGGGAGGAAGAGAGAAGGCCACCACTCACCCCAGTGACACCCCCATCTTAGCTGTCACCTTTAAGACCTGTCTGCATGTTGTGTCTTAAGATCTCAACACTGGACAAGTAGAGTATGCTCAGTCCTTGTATGTGTGATAAACACGAAGCATCCCTTTGCCCGATGCCTTCAGAGTGTGGTCTCCGGGACAGGGCAACTGGGGCACTGCTCCCAATGCAAAGAGGCTGGGTTTGGCTACGACCAGACAATAATAACCTCCTCCTTCCCCAGTTCATTGTGCCTGACGGTTTATAGAGCACTCTCTCTTTTTTCTAAGCTGCACCAACCCCTGGGAGGGAGACAAACCTGGGAGTGCTAACCCCATTCTCCACATGAGGAAATGGAGCCCCTAGTGGAAAGTGACTTGGATCCAAGCCTCAAATCTAGAGAGTATTTACTTAAAATAATGCTTATATTTTTCTTGATGACAAAAGTGGTAATTGCTCACTATGAAAGGCTGGAAAACACAGAAAGGCTAAAAGACAACCGCTAATGACTTCAACATCTTGACACCGGGGGCTGACCTCTGTGAAACATTTAGGGTATGTCTTCCTCCAAGCTCTTCTACGAACAAATATTTGTTTCTACAACACGGCACATGGCACACTGACTTGATGGCCTCCCAGTCTCCATGGGTCCCCAGATACAGAGTGGGCTCCAGAGACACTTAGAAGGGGCCATGCGGGGGCAGGAACGGGCAGAGTGATGCCCTCACAGAAGGTCAAAGCAGAGACACCATGACATTTCCATCACATGACGTCAATCTTGGTGCCCCCCTGGCTCAGTATTTCTGGCCCCAGGAGACACCATCAAGGAAGAGGCAACTGTGGTATTTCAAACCTTACGACTATGAGCTGAGTGCAAAACATCCCACCGCTTGCCCAAGCACTTCCCTTGTTATCTGGTTCACAGTCTGATGAGGTCCCAACCTCAACAGGACAAAGTTGAGTTACATGTTCACGGCGTGAGGCCCAAGAGGCACGGTCAGGGGTGCTTCTTGACACACTTTGAAGTGGTGAAAAGAGTAGAAACAGAGTGAATGTTCATCAATGGGGAAAGATTAAATAAATGATGAAAAATTCGAACTACAGAGTACTGATAGCAGTTAAAAAATAAGTTGGGGGCTTCCCTGGTGGCGCAGTGGTTGAGAGTCCGCCTTTCGATGCAGGCGACATGGGTTCGTGCCCTGGTCCGGGAGGATCCCACATGCTACGGAGCAGCTAGGCCCGTGAGCCATGGCCGCTGAGCCTGCGCATCCGGAGCCTGTGCTCCGCAACGGGAGAGGCCCGCGTACCGCAAAAAAAAAAAGAAAAAAAAAAAAGCTGGAAGATGACAATGATTATAATAGAATGTATCTGTTAAGGATTTCTATTATGTTGGGCATAATAAGCACTTTCTAAGCACTTTCTATGCATTAAGTCATTTAATTGTCACAATGCTCTTATGAGGTAGGGACTATCATTAGTCCCATTACAATGGGGAGCAAACAAGGCAGAGAGGTCAAATAACTTGTCTTAGGTCAAACAGCTGGTAAGAGCTGGAGCCTGGATTGAAACCCTTCTGTTCTGTATACATAAATATCTTTATAGGGGCAATGTACTGTTAATTATACAAGCAAAAAGAATTAATAGATAAAAAAACAAAAACTGAGGGAACTAGGTAGGAGTCTGAAATCCTGGCTTCTGGTTTCTGCTCTGCCATGCAACATTCCAAGTCCCATCTTCTTGCCGGACCCCAGGTTTCCCTTATGTCGATAAGGAAGCTGGACAAAGGGCAAGTCTGGCGTGCTTGCTCTGTATTCCTTCCCCTTCTTTTGGTAAGAGCATCCTGATTCTCCTTGGGGAATCTCCCAGCCCTCAATTTCACAGGGTTTGGCGGAGGTCCTTGCCTTGCCTTGAGGGTGGGCAAGAGAGCCTGGCTCGGCCAGAGCATCACAGCTCCACAGCCCCCGTGGTTGGTTCAGGGATGGGCACCTGTACATCAGAGTAAATCTTGGCTGAGACAGCTGAGAGAGGGGGAAGCTCTTTTCTGCTGAAAATGAACGTGGGAGGATAGAAGCCTGATTTGCCTGGGGCCACCATACAGACTGTTTCCTATCTTAAAATGAAGTTAGCAGAACAGAAAACAGAGCCAAGAGTTGGAGAGAGAGGTTCCTGCTGGCATAATTTAGGGACCTGGATCCAGCTGTGGCAGAAGCCATCGTCTACTCCTGGGCTTTTCAGTTACGTGAGTCAATACACTGTCTTTTCTTCGGTCAGTTTGAGTTAGGTTTCTGTCACTTGTAACTATTAAGGATCTTGCTGATATAACTGGATCATCTCTAAGCCCCATCAGTCACATGAATCTGTTTTGGAACTAAGGATGGCTTTTGAAGGACAGAGGCAGGAACTTCCCCAGGTGCTCCCTCTGACCTGAAGGGGGCAGCCTCTCTCATGCTGCAGGAAGAGAACTTCGATCATTCACTGACTAGGAGAAAGTGGCCTGGGCTGAGGGCTGAGGTCGGGGGTGGGAGGCAGTAGGAGGACTCACTGGGGATTGAGCAGCCCCCAGTTGAATATTCCCTAAAGGATTCTGAGCCCTTGGGCATAAAGATGAATCTAATATACTGGCCTTTAACACGCACCCTCAGGGCTTAATACTGGAGCACTAGAATAAAAAAGAAAAGAAGTCAAAATCAAAGGGAAGCATTTCAAAAATTTTCTCTCCAAGTCATCCTTGAAAAAGAACAATCCAGTCATTTTGAAGGGAACATAAAAAAAAAAAACATTTAATTCCCTAACATGGGACACTATCCACAGACCAAACTGAAATGCAAGTCCAGGGACTTCCCTTGTGGTCTAGTGGATAAGACTACCCGCTACAATGCAGGGGGCCCGGGTTCGATCCCTGGTCGGGGGAGCTAGATCCCGCATGCACGCTGCAACTAAGAGTTCGCATGCTGCAACTAAGGGTCTGCATGCCGCAACTAAATAGCCCGTATGCCACAACTAAGAGTCTGCATGCCGCAACTAAGGAGCCTGCATGCCGCAACTAAGACCCAGCACAGCCAAAATAAATAAATAAATATTTTTTAAAAAAAGAAGTGCAAGTCCATGAACACACCCAATATTGTATGTGCCTAAGGGAGCAAGAGTGCTCTGGGCCTGGGTTCAAATCCTGACTGTGCTACTCTGCAGCTGTGAGACCTGGGGCAGCTTTCCATCCCTTGCTGAGACTCAGTTTCCTCATCTGTGAAGTGGGGATGGTAACACCACGAGGATGACAGGAGAACTAGGTGAGAATGGACAATTAGAACAGCCACAAGGAGGGAGAAGTAGCTAGCTCCGGCCTTGCAGACAGGTAAATGTGGAGGAGAACTCACAGAAAAGAGAATGTTCCTGATTTCAATCCTCTTGGAATCAGGGATGGCCATCCCAGGAAAGGGCAAGGGGCTTCAGTAAGGGTACTTTCCAAGGTGGAAACTGTGGTAAGGGAAGGGGCATAAGCTGAAGAGACCCTCAGATCCAGATTCAAATCTCACCTTTGTCACTTAGAAGTGTGTCACTTGGGGAAGGTTACAGCCTCCCTAAGCCTCAGGTTCTATGTGGGTAAAACGGGGATATAACTCTTTCCTATTAAGGCTGTCCCAAGGAATAAATGACATACCATATGTGAATGTACCTGGTATAGCATCTGGCTCAGACATGTGAGTTTCCACTTCCCCGAGGCCACGGTGTAGGTCATTTTCCAGCAAATGGTTTAAGTTCAAAATTCTGAAATTCTCCCCTCTGTATTTTGTATAAAGGACAGTTCCTTATAATACAACATTCTCAGAAAGACTATGTCTTATGGGCTCTGGAGCCCCCAAGAAGCTTAGTGGAAGTTATAAATAGCTCCAGGCTCTGGAACAAAAGGAAGAAACTGGATCTTAGTGGGCAGAGTGTGAAAAGCTCTTGCCTTTCACCCTCATCATCCCTCCAGATGCAGGTTTGGGCCCTCTCCTGACATATCTGACAGCAAGCCTTTTCTCTACAGCTGAGGCTCGGCTCCCCAGCCCTTCTCTCCCGCTCTGTGGGGGATGAGACAGGCGTGGGTTTCTCTTTAACACAGTCTGGCTGGAACCAGAGGAGCCGGAAAATTAGTGTGACAACATGTGCTGAGGCTGACAACTTTTTGAAGGTCCTTTTCCATTTAGAGGAGGCTTTGCTGCACCCACCTGCTCTTCCCTCCTCTCAACAGGCAGTTAAGAGAATAACAAAGTTTATTAGTATTAATTATGCACCTCTGCACCACCAGCTCGTCACCAGTTTTGTGCCCCCTAACCTGTACCAGAGACTTCAGGTACAAGCAGTATTTAAAGGATCTTGGTTTGTGCAGTCTTTGCCTCTCCCTCTGAACTCACATTTTGGAAAGCCCTTTGTTCAGATCATATCTAGTTTTGAGACAGGTGTAAAAACCACAACAACAACAGCAAAAATTTTTAAAGCACACAGCAAAACCCAACAGTTTCTTCACACAGCTGTCCCACATGATAAAACTGGGCCTTCTGCAGACGTAACATGCAAAGTGTTCCACGTACTCAAACTTTAAACACAGGCTGACAGCAGGAAGGAGGAACTCTGGTTAATCAATATGGTAGGTGAGGTCAAGAGGCCCGGAATTATCAGCATGAAATAACAACCATAAGGACCACACTTCCCGTTAGATGCCAGATGCCAGGCCAACAAGGTAAGGAGGAAATGGGCTTTAATATCAAGATTCTTCATGATTCATGACAGAGGAGAAAAGAAGAAACTAAAATGTAAAGAAACATGTTCAAGGATGTTTTTGCCAGTGTCTCCAGAATGGAAACAACCTGTATGCCTGTCAACAGAGCAATGGTTGAATTTATGAGATTCCTGTGTAATATTATACAGCTATTAGAAATGTCTTAGAAAAGTGACCACAATATAAGCAAAAAAAGCTACCTGTAGAATAAAATACATATAGTATGACCACATTTTTGTGGGAGAAAAAAACCCCAACCCAAAAAACCCCAAACCTCTTGCTATGTCTCCATATGTTGCATAAGCAAAGGAAAAGTCTACAGAATGCTAAACTGATACCATTCACTACCTGGGCAGATTCAGGGTTGCAGGTGGGTGGTGGCTGGGTGGGGGCACTATTGATTTTGTCCCCCAAAAAGGTGTGGACAAGGAGGCTTACAATCGGGAGGGAGTTATGTTCTAGTCTATGTCACATTGCTCCTAAGCTGAGCTGCTTCGCTTTTCTTATCATCATTCTGCCCGTGATAGCATCTTAATGAAGAGAGAGAATTGATAATTGTCTTTATCTTCCAGTCATTATTCTCTTTTTCCTTAAATCCTTTTGAGGGCAATACCACTTAGAAATCAAACTCATCTCTGTAACCAATTTTACTGAGGGCGATTTATCTGCTCCTGGACAGGCATACGTTACCTTCAGCAGCGGGAGTGAAAGGCAACTCAAGCAGTGTCCGGGCTGTGTCCATTTATCTAGCCAACCCTGCTCGCTATGCCTGGCCCAAGAACCTTCATGCACAAAGGATTCAAATGTAAAAATGTCTGCTTCCTTCCCTGTGAGGAATGGGTCTCGGTCTTGTGTGATGCAGTAGAATGAGCACAGGCTGGGGTCCAGGTGTGAGTCTCCTTTGCCTTCTACAGGCTGTGTGAACTGGAGCAAAGAACTCAGCTTCCCTGAGGTTTGGTGTATGCATCTGTAAAATGGAGCTAGTAATCCCCGTTAGGCACAAACGATTTCAGAGAGGCCAGAATCACAAAAGAGTTGTGACAGAGTTTTTGTAAATGAGAAGATGATGTTGAGACATAAAGGAAAGAAAAACGTCGTCACACCAAACCTCAAAGTGGGAACAAGTGAGCTGAGGCTGGTGTAGTGCTCAGCACGATGCCTGGCACACAAGCACTAGATAAATGGCAGGCATTGTTATTATTCATGGAGAACACAGCACCCATTTCAAGAAGACTTAGAAAACGCATCTCTTTGCAGAAATGATAAAAGAACACAAACCACACAACAGCTCACGTGGATGTCGAGTGCTTTTCACTCAGCATAAATCATATGGGACAAATGCCCGTTTGATTTTCAGTTGACAGGCAGCCATTTTTGTGTATAAGCCATTTATCTCCGTAATTTCAACAAAAGGGCTGAATTCACTGAAATCTGTTTTTAAAATTACAAGAAAAGGAGTCAATTTGAGAAATTTTATTGGCTGCCATTTCATTTTAAGGCTTATGAGCACCTTTAAATCCCAATATTAGGTCTGATGGATCAATAACTGTTGTCTTAGGAGAAACACTATTGCTCAGAAGAGAGAAATTTAATTTCAGAGGAGAGCTGATTGAAGCTTCCTGTAGAATCAGTGATGCTACAAAGAAACCTGGACTTTTTCCTTTCCCAGCTCACAAATCATTCAGGCTACAGCCTCCTGCCCCCTGCCCCTCCCTACACAACTGCCTTGCTAACAACCTGCCAAACTAGGGAGTCTGGATCGCTCTCATCCTGAGGATCTCTGGGGCGCTAATCTTACACTCAAGCACTCCACGACAAAAGTGTCAAGTGAGCCTACTCCACCATACAAATCAAGATAAAAAGGGTAAGAACTGCTAATACATACTAAACGTATCTTCCAAGCCTGTCACTGTTGTACAGAGGGTCTGACATACCTCCTGGCACTGTGGGGGTGGGGGGTGGGAGATGGGTGGGCACAGACTCCAGCCATTCACTCCCATTGTAGATGGCAGAAGGTGCACACTGCCCTCACTTTGACCTGGATGTGGCACACAAACTATCATCCTGCACACCACACCACAGACCACAGCTGATCCTGGGTCATTTTTAAATTTACTATCTGTTATGCCTCAGACATTTCTTGCTATTCAAGGAAAGTGAGTTAATTAAAACCACAATATAATGTATAATATAATCAAAAAAGGATCCCACCACCATTTCCATGTTTCACAACACAAGTGGCATCATTTATTCAACTGCCTACTTGACATCATCATTTGGATGTTTTTAGAACATCTTAACCTTGACTGAAATACAAATCTTGATTTCCCCCAAGCCTGCTCTTCCCAAAGTCTTCGTTTCTGTAATGGCAACCCCATCTCCCCAGTCGCTCTGGCCAAAAACCTTGGCGTTATCCTTGACTCCTTTCTTTTTCTCATATCTATACTTTCTGTAAGTAAATTCTGTAGTCTCCATATTCAACGTATATCTAGAATGCGGCCACTGGTTATCTCTACTCCCACTGTGGTCTGAGTCTGTAATATACCCCTAACTATTCTCCCTGTCCCTACCCTTGGCCACCTCAGTCTATTCTAACATAGCAACCAAAGGGATCCTTCAAAAGTGAAAATTGGATCATGGCGCTCTCTGCTCAAAACCCTCCAGGGATTCCCATCTTACTCACTTTGGTAAAAGCCAAAGCCCCACCATGACCCTGACACTCCTCCAGCCTTGCTTCTCATCACTCCTCCTGGCTCACTGGGTACCACAGCCAAGCATGATGGTCTCAGGGCCTTTGTACTTGTTTCCTCTGCCTGCAGGGCTCTTCCCCCAGTTAACTGCCTTGCTAGGCCCCTCACTTCTTCATTTCTCTGTTCACATGTCATCTTCACATGTCACATGTCATCTTCACATGTCAGCGAAGCATTCCCTGACCACTGAAATAAAATACACCTTATTCCCATCACTTTTTTTTTTTTTTTTGGCCGTGCCCCACGGCATGTGGGATCTTAGTTCCCCAACCAGGGATCGAACCTGCGCCCCCCTACAGTGGAAGTACAGAGTCTTAATCACTGGACTGCCAGGGAAGCCTCTCCCATCACTTTTTCTACCTCTTACTTTGCTTCTTTCTTTCCCTACATCACTGGAAAATAAATATATTCATTTGTTCGTTTATGACCTCCCCAGCCCAGTAGAACGTAAGCTCTAGGAGGGAAGGAAATTTTGCCCATTTTGTTCATTGCTGTTTTCCCAGGGACTAGCCTACACTAGTAGGCTAGTAGCCTACACTAGTAGGTTAGTAAGTAATAAGCACACATGGTAGGCACCCAATAAGTATTTGCTCAATTAATGAGTGAATGACTTGCAGAGAAAGTTTCAACTGACTAATAGGCTTGAGATCTCTTCAAGGCAGGGACTGACATTTGATCATTTTAGTATAAATGAGTAGGAGGAGGCTGCATTTAGGTGGGCAACAGATTGGGGGTGGAGAAATGAGAAAGGAGCCCTTAACACACATACACGGTTGCCTTAAATTCCTGATTTAATTAGCTCTGAATACATTCATGAGGTGTCCATGCAGCAGGAGCCCAAGAACACAGACAGCAGCTCTGCCAACAGCTTCCTTTGGTCCCCTGGGGTCCCATGAATGCACAACTGGTGATGCCTTCTGGGCCAGAAAAACTCGATTCTTTTACATCCCAGGCCTTTCCTGCTTGGACTTTCATCACCATTCCAGAAGATTCCCTGTCCGTTTCTCCAGATATTTATAAACATCAGGCTTTCCTGGTTCTCAATCCCCAGCAACACCAAGACCACACTATCATGGGAGGAAGGTGGTGGTCCCTCAATAGGTCCTCAGCCTCTAGCTCTTCTGGGTCCAGGGAGCGATTTCCCTTCAGTGCTCTCCCTCTTCCTGATTCCCTACCCTTTTATCCGGATGTTGTGGATACTGCAATGCTTAGCAAACCACGACAACAAATCCATTTCCAACTGGATTCTATTATTTTTAATAGTCTTTTGGTGGAGTCTTTAGGGTTTTCGGTATATAAAATCATGTCATTTGCAAATAGTGACCATTTTACTTCTTCCTTTCCATTTTGGATGCCTTTTATTTCTTTTTCTTGCCTAATTGCTCTATCTAGGATTTCAATACTATGTTGAATAAGAGTGATGAGAAGGGGTATCCTTGTCTTGTTCCCGATTTTAGAGACAGCTTTTAACTTTTCATTACTGAGTATGATATTAGTTGTGTGTTTGTCACATATGGCCTTTATTATGTTGAGATACGTCCCTTCTACACCCACTTTATTGAGAGCTTTTATCATAAATGGGTGTTGAATATTAAATGCTTTTTCTGTATCTACTGATATGAACATATGGTTTTTATCCTTCATTTTATTAATGTGGTGTGTATCATGTTGATTGATTTGTGGGTGTTGAACCATCCTCGAATCCCTGGAATAAATTCCACTTGATCACAATTGTATGATCTTTTTGATGTATTGCTGAATTTGGTTTGCTAATATTTTGTTGAGGATTTTTGCATCTCTGTTCATCAGAGATATTGGCTTGTAATCTTCTTTTTTTGTGTTGTCTTTGTCTGGTTTTGGTATCAGAGTAATGCTGGCTTCTTCACAATTAGTTGGAATGTACTCCATCCTCTTTAACTTTTTGGAAGAGTTGCGTAGAATTTGTATTATTTCCTAATTTTTTTGTAGAATTCACTGAGGAATCTATTTGGGCCCAGAGTTTTCTTTGTGGGAAGGTTCTTAATATAATTTCAATTTCTTTACTAGATACAGGGCTATTTAAATGAATCATTTCTTCTTGAATAAGTTTTGGGAGTTTGTATCTTTTAAGGAATTTGTCATTTCATCTAAGTTGTTGAATTTACAGGAATAAAATTGTTCAGAATATTACTTTATTATTCTCAACAGTAATAGCATCTGTGGTTATGTCACCTCTCTCATTCTTGATATTGATAATTTGTGTCTTCTCTCTTTTTTTTCTTTATCAGGCTGCTAAGACATCAATTTAATTGACCACCTCAAAGAACCAGCTTTTGGGTTCACCGATTTTTCTCTATTGGTTTTCTATTCTCTATTTCACTGATCTCTGCTTTGATCTTTTAAAAAATTTCCTTTCTTCTGTTTATTTTGGATTAACTTACTCTTTCCAGTTTTTAAAGTAGACGCTGATGTCATTAATTTGAGATCATTCTTCTTTTCCAATACAGGCATTTAATGCTACAAAATTTCCCCTTACATGTAGCTTTAGTGACATCCCACAAATTCTGACATATTCTATTTCCATTACCATTCTGTTCAAAATACTTTCTAATTTTCCTTTTGATTTCTTCTTTGACCCATCTGTTATTCCTAAGTGAGTTACATAGTTCCCAAACATCTGGAAATTTTAAGACACTATTCTATTATTGCTTTCTAAATTTAATTCCACTGTGGTCAGAGAACATAATTTGTATCACCTGAATCCTTTTAAATTTATGGAGACTTGTTTTCTGGCCCAGAATATAGTTTATCTTGGTAAATGTTATGTATGCACTTGAAAAGATTGTATATTCTGCTGTTATTGAGTGGAGTGTTCCACAAATGTCAACTGGGTCACACTGGTTGACAGTGCTGTTCAACTCTACTATATCCTTGCTGATTTTCTGTCTATTTGTATCAATTATTGAGAGAGAAGTGTTGAAATTTCATAATTGTGGCTATGTCTATTTCTCCTTGCAGTTCTATGAGTTTTTTGCTTCATGTGTTTTAAAACTCTCTTATTAGTTGCTTAACCATTTAAGATTGCTATGTCCTCTTGATGAATGATACCTTTATCATGAAATGACCTTCTTTATCCCTGGTAATTGTCTTTGTCCTGAAATCTATTTGACTGATATTAATACATAGTCACTCCAGTTTTCTTTTGACTAATGTTAGCACAGAAGATCTCTTCTATCCTTTCACTTCTAATTTATTTGTATCTTTATCTTTAAAGTGTGTTTCTTGCAGGCAGTATGTAGTCGGATCTTGCTTTCTTATCTAATCGGACAAGCTGCTTTTCCACTAAAGTAAGTACTGTGATTATTTAATGGGATTATTGATATGGTTAGGTTAAAATCTATCATCTTGGTACTTGCTTTCAATTTTTCCTTTCTGATCTTTGTTCTTTTTTCCCCCCTTTTCTGCCTTCTTTTGGATTAACTGAATATTTTTCATGATTCCATTTTTATCTCCTTTGTTGGCTTATTAGCTACAACTCTTTGTTTTGTCATTTGAGTGCTCCTTTTAGGGTTTATAGTATATACTTTTATATACTTTTAACTTTTAAAGTCTAATTTCAAATGACATTATACCACTTTGTAAGTAGGAGAACCTTACTATATTACATTTCTCCCCTCTAACCTTTATGGTGGGATATATTTTACTTTTATCTATGCTTTAAACACAAGGATATGTTATTATTTTGGGTTACACAGTCAGATATCTTTTTGAAAGATTTAAACAGTAAGAAAAAATTGTATAAATTTACCCAAATAGTTACTATTTCCAGTGATCTTCATTCTTTGAGAATGAAGATCCCTTGCTGCTTTTGTAGCCTGTTGGGGATGTAAAGGCACTCAACAGAATCCAGGCCTATTATAATAATATGAGCTTATAAATTCTTTTGAGGAAATTGAGCACATACCATAAAGTAACCATGTTAATTTAACAAAAAGGAAAAATCAAGAAGGAACATGGAACCAGGAATTTGGTAGACTCGGGCCTTTTCTTGTGACAAAGATGCCATTCAGGTTCATTCATTACTGGAAGCTATATTCATGGACTGGAGAAAGCAGGTCAGGATTGAAGGCTGCTTTTACCCCCACCATGGATAATCTTTGCACGGAAGAAGCTGATCATCCAACAGAGGGGTGTGCCCAGGAACTTTTAGACCCGGGCAACTTCCAGCAGTTGGGACTCCGCTGCTACCAGCTCTGTGCCCTGGAGGGGGCCTCCATGTGTGGCTACCAAGCAGCCCAGCAGGGCCCCTGGGGAGAAGAAAAGTGGGCCAGCCCACCAGCCATCCTTGTTCCTGTTCCCTTGGCAGGAGGGGCCGAGGGCAGGCCTGCTCAGAGCCAGCTGGCCACCTCCCACATGCAAACCCAGCAAGTGGGGCCGGGCCACCTAGTCTCCACTCTCCGTGGCTGCACACTCCCTGGTGCAGCTTCTGGAGGAAGCAAATGCAGCTGGTGCAGACAAACAGCCCCTTGGTCCTGTCCTTGAGAGGCTGCTGCCAAAATTCAGTTTGAAGGAGTAGAAGGCAAACATAAACCTCAGCTCCTGCCAGAGAAGCTGTTTAAGCTAAAAGCAACAGGAGGGACTGAGTGGCTTGACTGCACTAACTTCTTCACACATTTCTGCTGTCAAACTGCAGGAAAGATTCTCCCACCCCACTTCCCCTGGAAAAAAAGAAAAGCTCTTCAAGACATCTGTCAACTCATTTATGAAAAGTTAGCTTCCCAATGGGATAATCCATGTGAGACAGTTTCTTGCAATTGAGTAAGCAATTTGAGTTTTTATCTTATCAAAATAAGTGCTGGGCTTCCCTGGTGGTGCAGTTGGTTGAGAGTCCGCCTGTCGATGCAGGGGACACAGGTTTGTGCCCCGGGTCCGGGAAGATCCCACATGCCGCGGAGCAGCTGGGCCCCGTGAGCCACAACTACTGAGCCTGCGCATCTGGCGCCTGTGCTCCGCAACGGGAGAGGCCACAACAGTGAGAGGCCCGCGCACCGCGATGAAGAGTGGCCCCCGCTTGCCGCAACTAGAGAAAGCCCTCGCACAGAAACGAAGACCGAACACAGCCATAAATAAATAAATAAATAAAATTTTAAAAAAGATAGTAAGTGCTGCTATTTGCCAGTGTGGACTAATACAGATTAAATAGAGTTAATTCTTAACTTTCAGGTATTATAACATAATAGGATATTCTGGATAAGATTCCATTTTTCCTTGGTTTGGATCTTTCCTATTTTTATTTCCTCTTTTTCATACCCTTGTCCTTCTGCTTTCTTCTTTCCCTTCTTGATGTCTCCTTTCCTGATCTTCATACTGGTCTATCTTATACCAATCGTGCCTTAACCTCCTTTCCCTCCTTTTCTGTTGATATTTTTTCTTCCTCCTGCTGCCCTTTCTCTTGCCTGCTCATCACTGCTCTCCTACTCCTCTTCAGCTCAGCTTCAATGCTCATTTGCCCTGTGACCCTACAGGATGGAGTGTGCTTAGCTGCATGTTTGTCTTTCCAATCAATCCCAGAACACTTTGCTTTTACAGAGACCTGCCCAACCAGGAAATTTCTCTGAACTCAGTGTCTTTGGCTTTTCTCAATAGCTCTTCTTAACTTCTGCCTAGAATTCCATTTGTTGAAAGGTGCCAGTTGTATAGGTGCCAAATATTTGAGGTCTTGTTATGTAATCAGAAACTTGGATATTTTAAATCAGGGAATTTTAGTGCTCTAGTGCTTAAATGAGTCTTAATGAATACATGTTCAAGACTTAAAGCAAAAAAACAAAACTTTCATATGAAAAAATTAACAGCAAACTACGGCAAATATGAAATGGATGTTTATAGATGTTCATATTAAATTGCTTCTTATCAGAGCAATGTAAACAATTTTCTTAGCTCTGCAAAATTCCACTGTAGCCCCTTCCCCCAAATTGTAAAGTAAAGCAGCTTAATGATTTTATAAAATCCATCTTTACCATTAAAAAAAAAAAAAGTCAGCTTCCACAACGGGATTCTAAAAAAGGGTGGGTGTCAGGAGCGCTGGATTTAGCGACATCTTTTGCCATAACTTGGATATTGGTTGGGTGGGTGGGCTGGTAATACAGGAGGGCCTTAGGCTCAATTCACATCCACCCAGAACTGGGCCTCCTCCCCTTAAACCCAAACCCTGAACCTCTCTGCCAGGTTGGTGAAGCCTATCGTCACTTCTCAGAACAGTGTGTACAATGAATAAAATAAAATAGATGAGCTTGTAAAGGAAACCAGTTAGACTGAAATACTGTTATCAAAATAATAAAAGAATTTGAAATAGAGTCATAAATGTGCTTCTTAATTAACACATTAAATGACAAGATCTAGTGGAAGTTCTAAAAACTACCTTCATTCCAAAGCAGTGATGAGTATCTGTGACATTTCAAGATATCTGTAAAGTGATGGGAAAGTAAATGATTTCTTTTGGTGAAAATATCATAGGTGCTTCGTTGTCTACAGTCATAACTGAAGGGAACACCAGATTTCAGTGAGAGGTTCATGAAAAGAAAAATGCAATGTTGCTCTCATCCAAGTTTACAGACCCTCCTGAATTCTATTCACAGACCTATCTGTGGGTCCTAGGACGCCTTGATTATGAAGACCTTTCTTCTTCTGGGCTGTCGGGAGAGAGCACTGCACTGGGAGACAAAAGGGTTTGTTCCCCGCCCCTGGCTCTCCCTCTAACAGCTGGGAGACTCGCCCCTTTAGTTAAGGCAAAGCACCGTCTTGCTTAGTCCTCTACGTGCAATGTCCTCCCGCAGAGGCCGGTGTCGGGTGGGGGTGTCCCCTGGGGTTCCAAAGCACCCTGTGCCTACTCCCTCACTGGTTCTCACCTGTGGTGTAATGACCTGCTCCTGCCATCCACCCCCTGCTCTTGCCCAAAGCAGCAATAATGGCTCATTTATCATTGTGTTCCTGGTATTCAGCACAGGGCTTGGTACACAGAAGACCATGAATATACATTTACTGGATGAACAGATGAATGAATGGATGAAAGCATCTCTCTCTCACTGTAAAAATATTCCTTATTTCACACCAGCAGTTCTCAACTCTGGCTATATGCGAGAATCACGTTCTGAGATTTCAGAAGATCCTCAGACCCAGGCTATCCCTCCAGAGATTCAGACTCCAGTGGCTGGGGTAGGGCCCCGGCTTTTGTATTTTTTTAAAACCACCCCAGGTATAGCCAGAGTTGAGAACCTACAGAACCACAGAGCAGTAGCTGAGTTAAGAATAATGCTCCCAGATGAAACTTCTTTCCCAGACTTAGAAAGATGAAATTAGTGCAGAATTCTGAACTCTGTGAGGGGCTAAACATAAATTGAGTTTCTGACCCTCAGAGTCAGGTCACGGTTCTGAATCCAACAACATCAGTAATATCTGAACTACATTCTCAGACTTAGGTGAAAAAAATCCCGGGCTTGACAGTGAAGACCATGAAACGAAGAGCAAACCCCCGAGGAAGCCCTGCAAGGCCCTCGCTCCCCCCCGTCACTGCTAGAAATCCTTGCGAACTGGGCCCCATCCTGGGCAAGCAGCACACCTTCCGGGTGGGGATTCCTAGCTGTGTGCTTTCCTCATCTACAAAGTGGAGATGATAATAAAAATGCCAGCCTCAAAGTACTATTGCAGGAACTGAAAGATGTTAAGTGGGCAGAAAGCATTTTGTAAGTAGCCACACATGCTATCAAGATTCTTTATTATTACATTCTACCAACTGAGTCATTATAGGTGGAAAGATCTTATGACTTATGATTCTAGGTCAGACTCCCTGCATGTAAATTCTAGCGCCACCTCTTACCAGCTGTATCATCTCACGGTAACTATTTAACCTTTTTTTTTTTTTTTGGCCTCAATTCCTTATCTGTAAAATAGTGATAATAAAGGTACCTATCTTATAGGGTTTTTGGAAGGTTTGGCTGAATTAATGCACTTAAAGTACCCTTGGTTCTGGGGCTGGTAGGTGCAAACTATTACATTTAGAATGGATAAACAACAAGGTCCTACGGTAGAGCACAGGGAACTCTATTCAATATCCTGTGATAAACCATAATGGAAAAGAATATAAAAAAAGAATGTATATATAAAACTTCAGCTTTGCATCGGAATCCCCTGGAGGGCTTGTTAAAACACGGATGGCTGGGCCCCTGTGCAGAGCTTTTGATTCAGTAGACCTGGGCTGAGATCCAGCAGTTTGCATGTCTAACAAGCTCTTAGTTGATGCTCCTGTTGCTGGCCTGGGAACCACACTCTGAGAACAGCTGGCTTAGAATAATACTTGGCATACAGTAAGTACCTAATAAGTGTTAGCTGTTATTATCCTTTCCCGGCTTCTAATTTCTTAGTGCCTGAGCGAAACAGTTTATGCTCCACTTCTACTCAGTACTGCCTTCGTGAAGAAACAATTCTGAAATCTTCTGCTTGCAGTGGTTCCCAAAGTGTGACCCCACAAACATCACGCGGGAGCTTACTTGTAATGAAGCTCTTGGGCCCCGACCCAGACCTACTGAATCAGGATTATAGATGTGAGGCTCAAGGTCCTGTGTTCGAACTAACAGCCCTCCAGGTGATTCTAATGCACAGCAACTTTAAGAGGTACCCCTCTGCTAGAAAATCACCATGACCACTACAGTACTCCTATTAAAAAGGGGAGGCAGGATGGCTTAAGATCCAGAGTATAGTTTTTGGTTGAACTGGAGCTCAAGAACTGGCTCAGCTTCTTAGTGTGGCCCTACATGAGTTATAATACCCCTCTAAGCCTCAGTTTCCTCATCCGTAAAAATGGGCATCATCACAGGACCTACATCACAGGGACCTGAGACAATGCAAACGAAGCGCCTGACACACGCTACCTGTTCAAAGAATGTTAGCTGCCGCTGTTATCTTTATAATCATTATGATATGTCCTCTCTCAAAGTGAGTTAGTTGAGATAGCTTATAACCAACATATAGATGTACAGGTGCACAGGATAGCTAAAATAAAGATTAAAAAATAAAAAATAAAAATGTCACACACATTAGGTGGAGAAAGGGAGGGTTGAAACGGCTGCTGCAACTGTCTTGCAAATTGAGGTCTGGACTTCCCTGTGGACCAGAGTCAAAAAAGGAAATAAAGAGGTCATGGTTTCCGCTGGTTGAAAAGAGGAATGAGACCAGCTCCTTTGGAGAGACAATATTGTCCCTCGGCCACACTAGTTCTAAATTCTAGGAGAATCTGATCACACGAAGCTGTACATGAAGGCCCTGGGTAACAGGAGGAAATCTCCTCCAGCAGTGCTTTATGTACCTTTTTCTTTAATTAATTCTCAACAAGAGCCCAGGGCAAAATCCTTAGATCCCAGAAGATGAGAGACGTTACACTCACTTTGGGTGCCGGATATCAGGGAGAGAGCGATTCAGGGAGATTTTATCACTGACGTAAATGTTAAATCCATTTTCTCGGTATGCCTGATCCACTCTCTCAGCATCGGTCATGGGGAAGGGCCTCCCTTGTTCTCCGTTTCCTAGGAGCAAAGAGCAAAGTCAGTGTTGCCAATTAAGTGGAGTGGGGAAGGGAAGATGAAAAACATGGTTAAATCACCAAGATAGAACTTTACACTTGATATACAGTGTTCCTCCAGATTTTGCAGGGCTAAAGAGGTGAGGGGGAATGAGACTCAGCCATGGACGTGTCATGCACTTCAGACCTGTTCTCATGTAATGTCCCCAGCAAAGCTGTCAGGGTAGGCATAAGAGCCCTCATTCTATAGACAGATAAACCAGGACTCAGAAAGGCTATAAAACCAGGTCTCTGGGCTCCAAAGCCCATGCTTCCCCCACTCTGCCAGGAGCCCCAAACATCCCTGACCCTGAAGGCTGATCACCTGGACGGGAGGCCAGGTCACTTGCCTATGAGCTGATCAACCTTGGGCCAGTACTACCTCTCTGAACTGTAGCTTGTTCCTGTCTGGTACCCACACCACGCTGAGAAAGTCAAATGAGAGGCTGCATACATGAAAGCTTTCTGTAAACTATAAACCCTATTAACCATGTGAGGAAATACTATTATTACTCTCCAGGCAAGGCAAGCTTTATACATAAATCAAAACTGCCACAAATGATAAAAGATGTTTTGATTTTTTTTAAGCCAGCAAACAAATTAAGATTTGCCTAGCCGAGGCCTGGATTGCCTGAAAAGTGTTGTTCTAAGCAATGGATTTGGGTGGATCCAGTACCAGTTTTCCTTTCTCTTTACAATCTATCTGGGGAAAGAGTCCCTGATGCTCCAGGAAATTACTCTCTGGGTTCCCAGGGTGCAGATGGTACGTGGGGATGTCCCCCAACCCCTGCAATAATAGCCGAAGCATCTGCCATTGGCAAGGGTCTGGAAGAAAGGGTAATAAAAGTCAGCTGATCCAACATCACCTCATCTTCTGGAGCCCATGGACTGAGCAACACCCCGTTTACTTTGCAAAGTAAATGTTGACAACATCAGCTTGGTGAGAAGGTGCAAGCAAAGAGGGGAGCCCAGGGGTGGTGTCTACTCCAATCCAGCCCAACGAGAGAGAGGACTCCGCCACCTGTAACTTGCATTGCTCTGTGATAAGACACTGCTGGCCAGTGCCCAGCACAGATCCCAAGGGACACAAATGCAACAGGCAGAAAAAGAAGAGCAGAAGCATCTGTTCGGGCGGGGAGGGAAGCTTCGGGAAGGCAGTGCAGGGGAGTGTGATTCAGAGTTCAGGCCCTGGAGCTGGGCAGGGAGGAGTTTGAAGCCCAGCCCTGCTGCTCCCAGCTGTGTCATCTCAGGAGCGCCTTCAGCCTTTCTACATCTTGAGTTTTGCCCTTTGTATTCCCTGGGATGAGAAGCTTTAATGTGATGATTAAGGAGGGAATGCAGGGCAAGATGCCTGGCACACAGTGAGTGCTCAACACGTGCTGGTTATTATTACTCTCAATAATGTCGCCACTGCTTACTCTTTCCTGGCTAGTTAGCCCCATGTTCCAATAATTCCGGTATAACTGCCTGGAAAATTAGCTCTTTTCAAATGTTTCCTTTCTTAATTTAGGCAGCACCTGCCCTCCCCTTCATTTTAAATCACTGGCATATAGAAAAATGCATGTCCTGCCTTCGATTTCCCTGACCGTCAGTTGTTACATCAGCTCTATTCAGAGCCTTATTGTCATCTGGTTTTGTCAGAGTATAACTTAAAAAAAAAAAAATCAATAGTGGTGGGTACCTCTAACTGAGATAAAAATGAATAAAATACAATCCCTTATATTTCTATGGTGCTTTCCAGTATTGTAAATTGTACTTTACTCGTCACCTTCACAACAACATCCTGAGGTTATCAAAGTAGGAAGCAGGAGCCCCGCTGACAGAGGGGGAAACTGAGGTTCCAGGAGTATGGAATTTATCTGATGGTCACATGGCTGGTAGGTGGTGTCTGAGCTGCTCTCCTGGCTCCTAGCCCAGGCTCTCTCTCGAGATGACTCGCCACAGAAATTATGTGGCGAGTCACGCCACCCCTTCCCAACTCTGCAGTGTAACAGGAACAGTTCCAAAGGCTAATTAGGCAAAGAAAACTTCAGGTGAAGCCCACTCGATTCATTCAACCTTGTGGCTATGGTGCTGGGTAGGGATCAACTCAGCCCTCTAGACCTGAGTTCAAGTCCCAAGCCTGCCTCCTTCTCACTGTGTGACTATAGGCAAATTACCCCACCTGTCTGAGCTCCAGGTCCCTTCTCATCAAATGCGCTACAAAGGTTGGTTAGGAGTTTCACCAACAAAAGTGTGGACCTTGGGCCTTGTTCATCATACGCGTTCAGTAAGTGTTGGCGCTTATGATTACTGCTCCTCATTTTAGTGGTAAAATATCTTCGAGGAGGGAGACATTTTCTATCACCACAGAGGTAGCAGGGCAAAGTCCCGAAGGCAGTGGATCTGGTGATGTGAGTGGAGAAAGGGGTCAGCTAACAGGTGAAGCGGGGGATCCCAGGAACCAGGGGAAGGATGATGGCAAACGGACAGGGAGTCAACAGGAGGTCCAGATACCCCCGTTAAACACACACATTCACGCACACACATGCGCGTGTGCAAACACCCTCCAGGGGACCGTCCAAGGACGCTCTGCTCTCGTACCTACACGCTGAGCATCCCTCTTGATGGCTTCTTTGTCGTGCCAGTCCTTCAGCTTCTGCCCCTCTCCCAAGAAAAAGGTCTTCTTTTGCTGATTGTGTGAGCCCTTAAAAAAAGACAAAAACTGTGAAATAGAAGGAAAGGGGAAATAAGTTTAATAACAGAGACCCAGAAATTACACTGCCTAAGGGAGCTTTCAGTATTGATTGAACGTCTGTCATCATTGGTTCATTTATTAATTTCCTCAGTATAGCTTTGTTAGTCCTGCTCCGTGCCAGCCAGGTGTGCAAAGTTCAGAAAGACGACACACAGTGTCCACCCTCCTGGAACTTACAAACCCGCGGAAGAGAAAACAGATGGACAGACATTCCTTTCATGGAAGAGAGAAAGAGGTAGGTGTGATGCTGTCCAACAGAAATATAACGTGAGCCACCTAGGTGAGCTGCACATGTAACTTTGTTTTCTAGTATTCACATTAAAAAAATTTTTTAAAAACAGGTGAAGTGAGGGACTTCCCTGGTGGTCCAGTGGTTAAGACTCCGTGCTCCCAATGCAGGGGGCCCGGGTTTGATTCCTGGTCAGGGAACTAGATCCCGCATGAAGAAACTAAAGATCCCACGTGCCGCAACCAAGACCTGGCACAACCAAATTAAAAAAAAAAAAAGGTGAAGTGAGTTTTGATAATATATTTCATTTAGCTCCATATACTCCATCTAAAGTATTGTCATTTCAACACACAGTGGAAAAAAGTGTTGAGGTATTCTACATTCTTTTTTTTTTTTTTTTTTTTTGTACTAAGTCTTCAAACTCCAGTGTGTATTTCACACTTGTGTTCATCCCAGTTCAGCCTCATTCCAAGTGCTCAGGAGCCATAGGTGGCTAGTGGCTCCATACTAGACAGGGCAGAGGCAGTGAATCTTGGGTGAGAGGTCTGGAGAAAGTGCTAGAGGACTTCGCTTCTGCCTGGGAGAACTGGGGAAGGTTTCATGGACATGGGGGCCTTTGGGTTGGGCTTCAGATAAGCGAAATGAGAGGCAGGCAGAGCACATGGCCTGGGCATAGACTTCCAGGTGCAGGTGGAGCACGGCAGGGCAGGGCTGGGCCCAAGGAGCACGGAGCACAGGAAGAGAAGCCGGGTCTTGGTCATCTCTGCAGTCCCAAAGAAGGCCCTGTCCCAAAGAGGGGGAACAGTTGTCAAATGTGTGTGGAAGGTCTGAACAAGCACTTAGATGGCTGAAAGAAAACAGGAATATAGAGCAGCCACAGGAGAGCAGCCCCAGGGGCTGGGAGAGGAAGGCATTTATTTTGTGTTCCGGAAGGTGAGCCCATGTTGGTGGGCCCATTAGGAAGCAGTTCCCCTAATTAAAGGAGGCCGCATTCCAGTGTCTGGGGTCATCAGAAGGTGCCAGATGCTTTCCCATGCCAAGAGTCAAGTCTAAGGACTTGGTCCCAGGGCTCAGTAAGAGTCTTCCCAAGATAACACTGCTCCACACGGCTGTTTAAATACCTGTGTTCACCTACATGAGAACAGTTTTCCACCTCACCTTGCCCATTAAAAACCCCACACACCTGTTCTTGTCACTGTGGCATGCAGAATCCACTAGTCCTATTTCCTATATAATTAACTAGGCCCTGAATGCGTGGTGTGCTGGAACATTAGCACTAACAAGAAGCCACTGGAATAAAATCATCCCCACGCCTGTTTATTAAGGCTCCGGCTGATTCTCACATTAGCAGATTTTCCACAACGGCTCTAATGATAATGACAATCCTTGGCATTCCCTCTCCTACAGACCTCTCTGAGTTGCAAGAAGAAAACCCTGAAAGTGGGCCTGCCAGATGTTGTGGTCAGAGAGGGAAAGAAAACTGCAAAAACAAAGGTCACATGCCTGTAAACAGTTCTCGGAGGCTTAGAAATCACAGGAGCTGAGCTGGAAGTTCCTTCAGCAGGTTTCAACTGTGGTGAGCTACATTTCTACAGGAGACCCTTCAGTGCTGCCTTCGGAAGGTGGAGGCTGAGAGTAAGAGCTTGTCTCCCCTCCTTCAATCAGACCTGCAACGCATCTGTCTGTTTTTTATACCGGAGTCCCATGTGGGATTTCATTTTTAAAAGGTCCTCTGCTAAAAACAAACTGACAATCAAATCTCCGAACTAGCGAACACATATACTTGGAAACTGAGCTGGGGCCACTGCCCTATTTCACAGACAGGGAAACTGAATCTTGGAATGGGTCAGGGATCTACCCGAAGTAAATATTCTACCTCTAGATGTCAGGATTGGTCGGTCAAGAGCTGGTTAGCAATCTTTCCTCCAGCCCTCCCTCCCAATTTCTTCTCCCTCTTCTGCTACCCAAAGACTGGGAACTTCCACTGACGACGTTAGGTCACTGGTGGACCTAAAGAGGTTCTGCAAACCGCAGCTGCCTTAATGGGAGGAACCAATCTAAAGTGGTTCTCAAAACGTGAACCAGGAGCAACCACACCGGTTGGGGACTTGTTAGAAATGTAGATTCCCAAGCCCTGCCCAGGAAGTAGCAGCAGCAATTCTGGGGGTGGGGCCTGGCAATCTGGGTTTTAATAAGTCCTCCAAGAGATTCTGATGCACACTCCCATTTGAGAACTACTGGTCTAGAATGAAGGAGGCCATAATCCTGCCTCCTCTGTGCTGGTCAGGCTACACCTGGGCTATTGTATCCAAGCTGAGCAGATATTCATCATCAATGGTCACAAAAACCTTAGATGTGATCACTGGCAAACACAATCTGGTGGCTTCTGAGGATCTTTTTTTTTTTTTTAACTGCCAGCATGAAAAAAATTGAGGGATTTCTTATTGTTTTATCAAGATTCATTGGCTTCTCCTGAAAACTCAAAAGACACGTCAATGCTCTGACCGAGCTGGGCCAGCACATGGCTCTCCACTTTGCCACAGTCCCCCGCCATTCCTTAGTGCATTTCACCTGGCTCTCATCTCTCACTTGTCTTACTTTCCTGGCCCCAGGGAGTTTGCAACAGGCTGCCACATACAGGTATGTGTGAGGAAGATTAGAAACTGTGTTGTAGGAGGACTGGGAGATGGGAAGCCGTGGGGGACACAGGAGGATCTGTCTTGTTCTCTGAGGCCCTGAGGCTAGCGTGAGTGCCGAGGGCAGAAGTTACTGAATGACTGAGGGATTAGTTTAAGATAGAGAAGAAATTCTAAAAGTTGGACTGGTATTAGGGTGAAACAGGGGCACTTGGAAGAAGATAGAGGAGGCCAGGAACAGGATGCTCGCCTGTTCATCAGGATGTGAAGGAGCGGAATCAAGTGCGGGGTTAGGGCTAGCGCTTCTCGAACTTTCCTGTGCAGTACGATCATGTGGGGATCTTGTTAAACATGGATTCTGATATAGGAGGTCTGGGGCTGGGCCTGAGACTCTGCATTTCTAAAGAGCTCCCAGGGGATGGCTGATGCTGTTGATCCCCGAAAAACA
Organism: Mesoplodon mirus; assembly: GCF_964341445.2. Taxonomy (NCBI): domain Eukaryota; kingdom Metazoa; phylum Chordata; class Mammalia; order Artiodactyla; family Ziphiidae; genus Mesoplodon; species Mesoplodon mirus. The sequence goes on from NC_138980.1 coordinate 51,769,122, forward strand.
CTTTGAGCAGCAAGGGTGAGGCGACCTTTACAAGGACATTTCAAGAGTCTAAGAGTCCAGAAAGGACACTGTTTCCTCCATATGTTTGTGAAAGTCTTCTCACACTGCTGGGAATAGGGCACGGGGTTGAATCTCACAGTTGTGACCGCATAGAGGTAAACTCCCTTGAATGAACAGTGAATTGCTGAACCAACAGGGTAGAGAATTAAGATTCCAAAATTCTGGGAGTTTCACACTTAACAGCTTCTACCACTTCATTGCCTTTGCCTTAATGATGCATGTCCCTCTGGAATGATCTGCAGAGGTGGCCTGTTTTAGGTGGTCTCATTAGTTCTTATTTCCTCCCTAAACTAAGAGGGCTTCGGAGCTTGCTGCCATAGGGACTTCTGCATGTCTAAACATGTTACTAGGGGGTCCTCAAATAACCAAGCTACGCAGCTGCTCAGAAACAATTAGTCCACCTGTCTCCCATCTTACAGGTGGGGAAACTGAGGTCCAAAGAGGCCAAGCTACCCAACCAAGGCCACATAAGCAGGCCAGAGAATAAGAGCTATGTTCTTTGGCTCCCACGCTGGGTTTTAGTGGAGAAAGCCCTTGTAGTGTGGCCTTGGACAAGCTATAAGAGTCACAGGCACCTCGATTTTCCTACCTGGAAAATAGAGACAGCACTACCTGCCCAAAAGGTACTTTCAGATCAACTGAGAAAAATCACAAATTGTGTTATTGGGAGCACTTTCAGAGTTTACACATCAATGTGGGTACCAACTCCTTTAGGATTTTAAGAATCTACTGTAAATTGACATCTCATCAAATCACCTTGATACAGGACTCAAATTTTACTATACAAGTTTAAAAGATTTCCAATAATAGGTCTGAGCTTTTGGTCAGAAAAGGAGTTGGTTTCGATCCTAGAACCACTGAGCATTCAGAGCCCAAAGTCCTTAGAATCCTATCCTGAAACCTTTATGAAAATTTTGATCAGGAGTCTCTGACATCCACCCATGGAAACCCCACAGATAGATCATTCCAACTATTGCCAAATATTTATCAAGATCTACTCTGTGTGTGGGGATACAGGCATGACAACACAGATCCCTTGTAGATGCTAGTGGCTTTATAACCAGATCAGTCTCTGTCAAAGGATGGTTCCTGGGAGACCTGAGCTCTCATTATAGATACAAATGCCTGGACCCCACCCTGAACCTATTAAATCAACATATCTGGGCATAGGAGGCCAGGATGATGTCTTTAAACACATTCCCCATGTGACTCACAATAAAGGTGGAAAACCACTTGTCAAAATCCAGCTGTCTCACTTGCAGATACGAAATCTGCAGCTAACAGAGTAGAACAGACTTGCCCCAAATCCCATAGTTTGTCAGCCCCAAAGACCAAACCAGATCTGGCTGTTCTCTCCCTGGGTTAGACTGTGAGCTCCTTGAAGGCAGGGGCACATCTGTTTTGAGCTGTCACTGTGTGTTCCTAGGTCAATACCTTAGGCCCTCAGTAAATATCAGGTGAATGACAGAATGAATGATTGCTCATTAATGGGGCAGGAAGTCTAGTTGGATGATTCAGAGCATTCTGATTCCAGAGACGGAAAAACATAGGTTTTACTTCCTGGGCAGGTCGACCCCAGTTTCCTTGACTGATAAATAGGGGAAATTATCAGAATAACTTGCAGGTTAACCTGCACCTGAGGGGATGAACTGAACTCATCTATACAACGCATCAAGCTCAGTGTCTGGCACAAAGTTAGGCCCCTTCGGTAAAGGAGTGCAACTATTAATACATTATTTTTGGAGAAGGATTATGATCTGGTGTATGTGATGGTCATGTCTGGGAGAAAAGGAGACAGATGGGAATCTAATAATAAAACTGGGAGCCGTGCAGAAGGACCTACTGAACACCTGAGCCAATTCAACTGGCTATTGCTGGTAACAGGATTTAGAGAGTTTCCTCATTAACAGCAGGTTATGTGCCCATGTGGAAATTCGCTGTTCTTGAGGAAAGAAGAAAGTCCTTAGTTAATAGTGGCATTCTACAGCAGAAACAAATGCCACAGACCTTTTGCAACAAGAAAAACACAAACAATGCTTCTCAAAAGACAGCGACTCTTATGCAATGGCAATCACTACATGTTATGCAAAAAAGCATGTCTGGGTGTCAATCCAGAGGTAATTTTAAGTTTCTTTAATTCTGCAGACTCACAGATTTGTCTATAAAAGCTGTGATTATTTTCCTTCAGCAACCATCTTCTGCTACTTTCCTTCCCCTCTGTTCCCAGATGTCCGTTTGCTACAGGAAGCAGAGAGGTTGGAAAGGAGCACAGGGCAAGGGAGGCGAGGGAGAGTGTAGGGAGGAGGCTGGCAGAATGATGGTGGAAATCACATTAAACAGTAAATTGGAAATGGACTCTGACTGGCCGCTCTAAATAACTGCTTCTGGTATCTGCATGCTTTTACTTAACATTCCACTGAAAGAATCGATTAGTGTTCAGACACACACACACACACACACACACACACACACACACGGAATTTTAATCTTTTGTTTAATCACAATTTAGCGTGCCTGGCATCCTTTGGAGGGAAGGAAGAAAGGTGGTGAAGTGAGCCAACTGTATTCTGCCCAAGGAGAAAGGTCTGTTAAAGCACATACTCTAATCCCAGCGCTGCCGACTCGGCAACTACCGCTCAGAGAGGACACTTGTGTCTCTGGCTGAGCTGGCTAGTGTCTTCAAAACAATGGAAAAAGGGCTGTATGTTCAAAAACGGCAATGCAGAAAGGAAAACTGAGCAGGGCATCTGCTTCATCTAGGGTCCAAGAACTATAACGGATTAGATTCTGCTGCAAATTTTAGGATAGCTTCCCTGCCCCCAACCCTCCTCTCAAATAACCCTACAAAGGCGCTGGAATGATTTTGCTTTGAGGCTTAAATGACTCCATGTAATTCCAAACATTTGTTTATCTGCTAAGTAGATTATTCTAATAACCTTCATACACACACACACACACACACACACACACACACAGACAACACAGCAAAGCATTCTCTTCAAGGTTGCCTTCAAGGTTATCCTTCAAAGAGGGCCAGGGAGGACTTAATTTAGCCAAAAGCATAAAGTTACTTTAATTTAAGCAAGGGAGTTTGGACAACTGATAAATGTACTTTCTTCATGAGTTTTGAGGACATAAGCTGAATTGTTTTATTTCTTCAATCACCTCATAAAAGAGGATGACTCCACTGAGGAATTAAGGACCTACTATGTCCAAAGAGCTGTGGAGGAAATAAAGAAAAATAAGATAATTCTTGGCCTCAACAAACAGCATGGATATAAGAAAGGAAAAAACACTCAACACTGTATGTAATGTGAGTGCCTTGAAAGTTGTACAGATGAATTCTAAAGGTATTTACAAGAGCCAAAGGTTAAATTCTACTTAAGACCACCAGGGAAAAATTCCTGCAGAAGCAAGGTCTTTGACAGCTGCCTGAAAGGATGGGTAGGATTTTGACTGGTAGCCACGGGGGGATGGAGCCCAGTTGGAGGGGAAGCATGTGCAAAGAGATGGAGGTTAGAAAGTAAGGGACCTGTTTCCTTAGTGGCAAGGAGACTGATTTGGCTGGGGTGGGTGGGATGCAACAGAGAGTCAGGAACAAGGAGGCCAGGAAGTCTGGACCAGAATCTGAGGGCCTTACATTTGAGCTGTTTGGCAGGTGGGAGCCACAAAAGGTCTTTGAGCAAGGAATAGGCTGGAGTAGAGGTCTAAGAACAAAACGTTACTACCTATCCACATGTAATTAATCTCAGAGTCCCACTCTTCCTGGGATAGATGCAGAGAGAAACACGATTTTGTTTTCATTCAGAAGCAATGTACCCTCATTGTAGGCTGAGGATCACTCTCCACCATTCCAGAAGTCAGACTGAAATGAGCTGACCTAAGCCCAGCCCTCACCTGGCAGGCCGCTGTTCTGAGAAAACCTACCTTCCACTACAACCAGGACCAAGCAGTATGAGAAAACAATTGCCCCTAAAGGGCACTGTTTATGAATGGACAGAGGCACTATAACCCAGCAACCACAAGACTGACGAAGTCGGCCGGGCCCACGTCAGGCAAGTCCTGCTGTTCCACCCAGTAATCAGGCATGTCAATTTTCCTCGCTCCAATAACTCTGTGGTCTCAACACCAGGATGTCAGAATCTGAAATCTGGGCGGGGCCCCATTCCCTAAGAGGGTAAGGTCATTCACAAATAGGAACCCTTGTTTAAAAAGGCTGATGCTGCGCTTCCAAGGGCAGAAGCAACCCACTAGTCCAATTCACCCTTTTGTTTTGTACAGATGGCTCTAGAAAAGGTCATTTGCTACATACGGTGTGAAAGCTCATTAAAAGACTTTTTAAACAGCAGAGAGAAAAAGAGCCAAGCTGTTTGTAATACCTACTATCTAAAGGGCAAATGGAGCCTTCAGTAACTTTTCTCTTTCATTCTAAAAGGATTGCAACTTGTACCATTTTCTTCAGAGGAAGTTTCCAAAGAGTTTATCACTGGAAAAACAAACAAAACAACAACGCTGATCATTTGACAATGTTCATTTGGGTGTCTCACCCATCCATTGGTCCATCCACATACATATTTAATGAATACAAGCACATGCCAGGCTCTGTACTAGGTATAAAGAATACACTGGTGAGCAAGACAGGTAAGGGCCCTGCTCTCATAGAGCTTATAGTAGTGTGTGTGGCAGAAGGGAATATAGACTTTAATCCAGAACCACAAATAAATTTAAATAGTTACAGTGGCCTGTGCAGAAAAGAAGGATACATGGTGCAAAGAGAGTCCTTTTCTCTCAGATCAGATCAGATCAGATCAGGAGGGTCTTATCCAGACAGAAAAGTCAGGAAAGCCTTCCCTGAGGAAACGGATGGAGTATGATTAGAATAAACTCAGCAGAGAGAGAACAGAGCATTTCAGACAGAGGGTGAAGTAAGGATGTGCAAAGGCCCATATTTGCCTGGGAAAATATGAAACCGGAGGGACTAAAAGAAGACCAGGCCAGCTAGGCATCTTTCAGATATCAACAGAGAAGAGTTATACATTAAGAAATACAAAAGTCTTTAGAAGTTCACCTACGTTCCTAGGATGGACCATACACACTTAGACCACTGTTTTTCCAGAATTATTATATGCCATTTACTTTTGTGAACCAGAACTCAGGAAAGTCAAAATCAATAAAAATGATCAGGAAGATGAACTAAGAAAAAAAAAAAAAAAAAGAAGAAGAGCAGGGTGTGTGTTGCGCAGAGAAGGAGGGGAAGCCTGGTGGGGATGAGAGGTGGGCAGGGATGAGAATTTTGTCTTTCCCCAGAAGCATCTGGAAATGAAGTATTTTATAGAAGGTGGCAAGATCAGATTGCATTTGGAAAGCTCTCTTATAGCCACTGGAGGAAGGATTAGGAGGCCAAGAGGAAGGGTGGAACACAGGGAGGAGGCTGTCATCACAGTGGTACAGGCAGAGATGACACCAGTTTAGGCAGGAAGGTAGAAGCTGGGATGGACATAAGCATTTTTTTTTTTTAAATAGAGTCACGAGGGTCCTGCAAGTCTGCAGTCAAGAAATGCAGCCTCAGGACTTGGACACTCGGGTGATAAGTTCATCTTGAAGGTCCATAGGCCCAAGATGCCATGGATGCAGGTAGGGCTGACCTGGGGCCTGAGCCCAGATCTCCCCTCACCCAGCCTGGTGTTTGCTTCATTACATGTTATTTTCAAGTTTTAATCCTGTTCATAGAGAGCAAGTCAGGAAATCAGACCTAATAGAACTGTATCATATATATAGTTAAAGCTTCAGGAATTCAGTGACACATGGTCCAAAAGAAAGAGAAAGGAATCCTAACTAGGGAGACTGGTGATCCTCCTGTCCCCACGCTCAGCGAGCCTGTATCCTGGATGATGTCCCCAGGGGCCTAGTTCCCTCTGGCCTCTGGTACTGTGAGCACTTTGGTGCCAAGTGAGCCTACTCTTAGAAGATAAGTATTTTCATTACCTCAGAAGGCATCGTGATGACTTCAACCAGAGAAACAGTCATCAGTTTTAATGCTGGAGGAAAAACTGCCTCAGTTGGGCTTTTGAGAGGTGGTTTGTCTTTATATTCCATGGGCAATTGTCAAGGGTGATTCTGATTTTATGTTATTTTCACCTTAAGTGGTAAGTTTATTATAACCTAACCCTTTCGAAAGATGAGACTTCGCTGTATCATTATCGTCATTACATCCACTTTGTAGATGACAAAACTGAGGCCTGGAGAGAAAATCGATATGAAAGTGTTCTGCAAACTGCCAACCACCCCATGCGTGTAATCATCACAGCTAGGAGTTCCTACCACACGTCGGCCCGCTGCTCCCCACATCTCCATGCCTGGAAAGATTTGGGGAGCACAGTCGGCTCTCAGGAAAGCACGACTTGCGGAAGTGAATCATCCTTCTGTGCCTTGTTCACGAGGAGTCTTGAACAACCGCAGGCAGCCTGCTAAAAAGTGCTCTTCTGAAGAGGCTCGGCGAACGGAGCATAACAGAGGGTCATTACATTGCTCTGCAGAGCGGATGCGGACGGGTCAGGAGAAAGGCAGGCAGAATTGGTAAGCTGAGCAGAAGGCAAGTTCCAACCTTTCCAGGGACCAAAAAACTGCTGCAAACACATCCCGTTAGCTGGGGAATTAGGGCTGAGCCCCCAAGTAATAGAATAGTTGCTCTATTAATAGTAATAATTACAGTTATAATCCCCTATATTCTGAAGACAGCAAAACAAAGTCTATAAAAGCACTTACTTTGGAGTCAGAAACACCTAGGCTTGTGTCACGGTTCTACACTCACTAGCTGTGCCACCTTAGGCAAATTACACTGTTCTTCTAAGCCGTGGTTCCTCGATTGTAAAAGGCAGGATATTAACAGTATCTAACATAAAGGTTATTGTGAGAAGTAAAGCTCTTAGCAGTGTTTGGTGTTTAGGAAGCACTTAAAATCATAGCTACCATTATTAGTTACTATTTGGATAGCACTTTGCAATTTACAAAGCATTTTTTACATATATCATCCCATTCCTTCCTCACAATCACACTAGGATAAAGGCAGGCATCGCCAACCTATTGTAATACTTTTCCTTATGGGTCCCAGACTCCAAGAATCCTTCTCAACACTGTGCTCCAAGCAGCCCTTACCAGTTAACCAGTGCTGGCCAGAGGACGGGACCCATCTACCACGCCTGCCTTAAGCTGGAAGTACACCTGGTAGGTTGCAGTCTGCTGGTTGATTTCTTCAGGCTCTCTTGCTGCTTGCTGCTCGCAAAGGTTCCCCAAGCAGGAGGAAGTGGAGAAGCAGAAAGTGACGGATGGCTGGCCTCTCCTCTGGTACTGACCTCCCCTCATCCACAACTGCTAGGACCTTCCCCTGTTCCAGGTCTCAGAGTCACAGAATCTAGACACTGAGTGGGAGGTTAGATGCTACCTCCCCTGATGGTCCACTGGACCCAGTAGCCCTTTCTTTGTTACGGGACATGGATGGTCCCTGAGCCTGGCTTGGGTGCTTAGAGAATGGGAAGCTCTCTTCCTCCATACAGGTGACTCCAGTTATTAGAAAATTCCTTCTGGGCTCCCAGAATTCTTTGGGCTCCTTCCTGGCCCCCAAGGAAAGTTTCTGAGTGGACTATGATCCTGGCCTCCTCGACCTGCCATCTTGGAACCTCTGAACTCCTTTCCTCTTCTCCATTTCTCCTGGGGTGTAAGCCACAAAGGACTCTCTCAAAGTCCCTGAGCAGTTCCCCCACCTCCCACCTCCCCTACCCCAACCCTACTCTCACTCTGGCATCCTTGTTCTTAAATAACGATCTCTTACTTGTACAGTGCCCCAGGCAGGATTCATAAGGTGTAACCACAACGGCACAGAGGATGGTTTTCTCAGAATACACCACTCTGCTATGGAAGTAGCCTCTCCTGCAGAAATGAATCCAAACCCTCAGGCAAACCTTCCCTGACCTCCCTGACTAGATCACAGTCCCTGAGTGTGCCCCTGTAGCATCCTTATGGCTCCTTTGTGATTTCACATTCATTTCGGTGCTTGTTTCATTACTGCCTATCTCTCCTCAAACTGTGAGGTTCATGAGGGTAGGAGATAGCAATTTTTGTGGACCAAATGAATGAGGAGACATCTTTTGTTTTATCTTTTCTAGATGAAAGAAGGTCATCCATGATTAGACATGTCTGATATAGTCACAAGGATATAATAACATAAGGCGTTCTGAGGATTAACTTTATCCTCTGACTAAATGGCTTCAGGTCAACTTAACGGGCTATAAAAACTAAAGAGAGCTGGCTCACCTGATCCTAAAACGATCTGTGAAAGATGCAACCGACTTCGAACTCTGCCACCTTTTTCCTCCTTTCATTTTGTGAAATACAATTCATATTTTATAGCAAGACGAGAAAAATTTAAACATAAAAAGTCTTCTCTGCCCTTTGGCCTCCCCTCTCCCCGCACTGCATTGTGTATCTGCATTGTGCATTGTGTATCTTCATTGTGCATCGACCAAACCTCCCCCATCTGCAGGAATACCTGCTCAACCGTAAAGAGCAACATTCTTCTACCATCAACAAGACAACTCCTTAAAAGATAACATTCCTTCCTGATTTCGTAAGGGGGTCACACAACCCACCAGGATGACGCTCAAATCTAGATTATGTAAACTGTCAATAATACATCATTTGATACACAGTCCTCTGTCTCAAAAAACTTATATAACTGTGCCTTGATTTCTAACTGGCAGAACAGTTCTCAGAGCTTTCTGAGATGCTCTTCCCGGTTATAATCCTCAAATTTGGCTTGAAAAAAATTTTCCAATTCTTTCTTAGATCGACTGATTAATTTTTCATCAACAATTTTCAAGTTGTTTCCTTTCTGGATTCCTACCCTTTAGGTTGTGGCAGAAGTTGCTGTTTATCCCCCAGCAGCTGTTCTCTTTTTCTTCCACAGTAACAGAAATTTCAGCTGGTAATATGACTTCTCAGAATAAAGATGATATTTCCCAGACATCCTTGCAGCTAGGTGTGGCCCAACTGGGTTCTATCCAAAGAGATGTGGGTGCAGGTGTTGTGTGGCAGTCCACGGAGCCTACCTGAAGACATCACTGGTGTGCACCTTTTCCTTCTTTACTCCTTCTATCTTGCTGTCTAGAATGCAAATGCCACCATATTGGATCACGAGATGGAGGTCCATGGCCTAGGGATGGTGAAGTTACTTGTGGGAAGAAGCCTAGGTTCCTGAGGATTTTATGAAGCAGAACTGTCATACCAGCCCTGGGATGCAAACCCCCAGACTTTTAAGTGAGAGAAAAATAAACTTCTTTTGTGTTTAAGCCATTCAAATCTAATCTCAGCTGACACAAGCTTCTTTTCTTGAGGCCTGAAACCCTGAGAAGCAACTTGGGTGTGGTGGAGAGGACCCTGAAGGAGGATCCAGAAGATCCAGGTTTCAAGCTCCTGTCTCTGCATTTATGAACAGTGAGACAGCAGCCAGGTCCCTTGTCTTTCCAGGTCTCCATGTTGTGGCTGCAGAATGGAGGTCAAACAATGTCTGTCCATGACATGATCATCTACGTTAAAAAATCCTAAGGAATCTACAAAAGCACTAGTACAACTAGTGAGTTCAGCAATGTCACAGGATACAAAGTTGTCACATGAAAATCAATTGTATTTCTAAATATCAGCAACGAAAGGTTGGAAATGGAAATAAAAATATCATTTACAATGGCATCAAAAATACTAAATACTGAAGGGATAAATTTAACGAAGCTATGCAAGACCTAGTCACTGAAAACTACAAAATGCTGCTGAGAGAAATCAAGGATCTAAATAAACAGAGACATATATCATGTTTATGCATCAGAAGACCTGATATTGTTAAGATGTCAATCTTCTCAAAATTGATCTAGAGACTCAATGCGATCTTTGTAAAACTAACATGCAAGGGATCTAGAAGAATATGCCAGAGCAATTTAGAAAAAGAGGAACAAAGTTGGAGAACTTAATACGTCCTAATTGCAAGGCCTGCTCAAGGGCTACGGTGACCAAGAGAGTGTGGTACTAGAGCAAGGGAAGACATGTGATCAATGGGAATGGGGTGGAGAGTCCAGGTATATAATCAGCTGATTATGAGCAAAGGTGCTAAGGAAATGCAATGGGGAAAGGATGATCTTATCAACAAATGGTGTCAAAAAGTTAGGTATCATGTGCCAAAAAATAAACCTCAACCCTTACACCTCACGGCATACACAAAAACTAACTCAAAATGGATAACAGACCTAAACATAAGAGCCAAACTATAATATTTGTAGAAGAAAATATGTGAGCAAATTTTAGTGACCTAAGTTTAGGCAAAGTTTTCTCAAATAGGACACAAAAAGTGTAAAATATGGGTAGGTTGGAATTCATTGCCATTAAAAGCCTTTGTTCTTCAAAGGGCAAGCCATGGGCTGGGAGAATATATTTGCAAAACATGCATTTGATAAAGGACTTATATTCAGAATGCATAAAGGACTCTTACAGCTCAACATCATTAGTTATTAGGGAAATGCAAGTCAAAACCACAAGGAGATATCACTTTACACCTACCAGGAGAGCCATAATTTAAAAAATGGAAAATAACAAGTGTTGGCAAAGAAACTGGAACCCTCCTGCATTGCTAGTAGATATGTAAAATGGTGCAGCCTCTGTGGAAGAGTTTTGTGGTTTCTCAAAAGTTTAAATGTAGTAGTATCATATGACCTAGCAATTCCACTCCTAGGTATGTATCCAAAAGAACTGAAAGCAGGGACTCAAACAGATATCTGTTATGCCAACATTCAGAACAGCATTGTTCATAACAGTCAAAAGGTAGAAATAACTCAAGTGTCCCTCAACAGATAAAAGGATTAAACAAAATGCGGCACATACATACAATGGAATAGTTATTATTCAGCCAGAAAAAGAATAACATTTTGAAATATGCTACAACAAGGAGGGACATCAAAAATATTATGCTGAGTGAAATAAGCCAGACATGGAAGGACACATATGATTCCACTTATATGAGGTGCCAACTAAAAATTGGCACTTGCCATCTGCCTCTACAAAGATGAAGTCACTAGCCACTGCAGCCACTGACCTTCAACACACCCCGAAAGCGGTTCAGGGTGGAGATCAGGAATGAGGCACTTGGTGCTCTGGGAAAAAATGGCAGAATAGGTCTTCAGGTAGATATTTTCGGGAGAAGACTTTACGAGCCTAATTCTTGCATCTCCTCATATCTAGAAGAGCACTAAAATAATTAATGGAGACATCTGCTCCTTGTGACCAGCGCTACCTTCTGCAAACATGTGTTCTTGATTGCATGTACCCCCCTTCACCCAAATCACATATATACTAACTTCCCCACCCCACCCCACCGACCTCTTTGGAGCAGTTTCTCGGAGCAACCTGAAATGCTATCTCCCAGGCTATAGTCCTCATTTCACCCCAGATAAAACTTAACTCACAACTCTCACGTTGTGCTTTTTTTTTTTTTAGTCAACAGAGGGACCTAGAATAGGCAAACTCACAGAGACAGAAAGCAGAAGAGAGGTAATGGTGGGGGGCGGGAAGGGGGAGTTATTGTGTAAATGGAGTTATTGTTGGGGATGATGAAAAAGTTTTGGGCGTAGTTGTAATGGTTACACAGCGCTGTGAATCTATTTAATGCCACTGAATTGTACCCTTCTTTTTTTTTTTTTTTTTTTTTTTTTTTTTTGCGGTACGCGGGCCTCTCACTGTTGTGGCCTCTCCCGTTGCGGAGCACAGGCTCCGGACGCGCAGGCTCAGCGACCATGGCTCACGGGCCCAGCCGCTCCGCGGCATGTGGGATCTTCCCGGACCGGGGCACGAACCCGTGTCCCCTGCATTGGCAGGCGGACTCTCAACCACTGCGCCACCAGGGAAGCCCGAATTGTACCCTTCTGAACGTTAAAATGATAAGTATTATGTTATGTATTACCACAATAAAAAAAATTATACCTCCCTCCTCCCTGCACCCCTGCCCTGCCTCGCCCACAAAAAGTAATCCTTCCAATTTTCAACGCTTACATATTCTAATGCTCTCTTGGAGATACATTAGATGTATATTAGCATATTAAAGGCTCTGCGAAGTCTCACAAAAAAGAAAGCTGCCTCACTGTTTAATCCAGCATTTCACAAATTTATCTGATGAGAAGCTCCCCCACCCCGCCCCGCCACCCCCTTCAGCTAGAGAATGATTAATATCCTCGGGAACCCATGGACCTCAGTTTGCAATGCTATGCTACTAATGACAGGGTTTATGAGGGAGAACACAACAGGGTTCCTCCCCTGTGCAGTTTTCTGGGTTTTTCTTTAAAGCACATAGACATGGAACAACTACAAAAGATTTCAAGTTGACATACTGATTTGGAGGGAAGGAAATAAAGTTTATAATATCAGATTCTTTTAAAAGAAAGCTTCAGTCAAGTGCGGAAGCATCTGCCATCCATTCATTCATCTATTCATCTAATGATCGTTTATTGTGCAAATACTATTTGTTGGCCTTGGGTTAGGTGCTTCAGGAAGTAACATAAAAGAAATGTTTTTTGTCTACATCAAAGGCCAAATTTGACACCATTTCATTCTAAAAATTGCTACTGGAACCTGGGAAAAGAATTATTCTCCCAAAATAATTGTTCTGGGAACAGTTCTGCAGAGAGCACTGGGGCTGGGCATTGAAGGATGAGTATAATGTGGGCTGGTGAAAGTACCACAGAAGCAAAGGTGATCAGGTTGCCCAGAAAGTTTCCTCTTTTGCCTTCTACTCACACAGAAGACTGCAGACTGTTTTAGACGCCTGGCTTCTTATAACTCTGGTTAATGGACCACTGTACATTTTCCAGATGGTTTCTCACACATAAATTTCTCCAAAAACCTTTGATTAGCTTGAGAAACAATGGAGTTGAAGTCGGGAGGGGGTTCTTGTTCTTTTCATCTAGAGAATTTAGTAAGATTTCTCAGGATGCCTGTGACAGACAGATTGAAAGAGTGACCCCAATCCTCCAGCCCTCCCTGTGTCCATACCCTTTGCAGTGGGATCCTCTGGCTCCTCCCACCGAGAGATGGAGTCTGATTCCCCAGCTTCTGAATCTGGGCAGGCTTGGTGACTTGCTGTGGACAAAAGAAGGAGGCAGAAGTGACAGCGTGCCAGTTTTGAGCCCAAGCCTCTAAGACCTGCACTCTTCCACCCTCGTGTTTGTTCGTCTGTCTCCTCAAAGGGAACAAGCCCAGGCTAGTATATGCTAGAAGGAGGGGAGGGGCAGGTGGAAGAGGAACCGTGTGAAGAACAACCAAGGTTATACCGAACTAGCTGACAGCAAACCAACCCCCGAAGATATGAGAGCCCAACAAGGCCAGCAGAGCCGCCCAGCCCACGACGGCTGGTCCAAGATGCGTGAGACAGCCCAGCCGGGACCACAGAAACCGCCCAACTGACCTGTAGACCTGTACGCAATAACACGTGATTGCTGTCTGAAGCCCCTGAGCTTTGGGGTCGTTTGTCATGTAGTACTGTTTGTGGTCATAGAGCGATAAAATGACTTTAAAGAGGATTCAGAAGATTCAGTCAGTTCTGTATTTGCATCCAAGGCACCAAACAGAAATATAACTGTTGCAATCCTGCCACCCTGCCTTATTTTTAAAAGATCCCAATTATACCTGTCTTACAACTCTCAGTTCAAATACCACATGCTCAAGAAACCCTAATTCTATCCCCTTCCACTTACACAATAATCTTCCCTCCCACTGACCTCTCACTGTGCCCTCTCTACCCTTCTCCTTAGGGAAGTTAGCCCTTAAGGTCTCAAATTACAGCCATTTGCATACACGTCATTCCTCTCTACTGGGTCCTAAACCAGTGCTTTCAAACTATCTGTGATGAAGAACCACTTCGTTTTAATTTCTAATTCATCGCGAACCAAACCATCTGTGGCAGGCGGGATTCTAAGAATGCCTTCCAATCACCCTCATCCTCTTACACTCCCCTCCCCTTTGAGTGTGGGTAGAACCTGGGAACGTGATGAGCTATTACTCTACTGATTATGTTATGTGGCAAAAGGAGATTATCCAGCTCGACATAATCTAGCCACACAAAAAAGGAGAGTTTTCTGCATCTGGCAGTACAAGAAGTCAAAGTGACTCAAAGAGTGAGAAGAATTTGATGTGACATTGCTAGCTTTGAAGATCCAGGGGCCATGTGTGTGGCTTCTAGGAGCAGAGAGCAATCCCTGGCTGACAGCCAGCAAGGAAATGGGGACCCCAACCTACAACCACAAGGAACTGAATCGGCCAACAAGCCGAATGAGCCTGGAGTGGATTCTTCCCCAGAGCCTCCAGACAAGAGCCCAGACTGGCGACACCCTGATTTCAGCCTTGTGAGACCCTGAGTAGAGAACCTGGTTGAGTAAACTTGGAGTCATGACCTATAAAACTTTGAGCCAAAGAATGTGTATTGCTTTAATACAGTAAGCTTTAATAAAACAAGTTTGTGCTCATTGTTACACAGCAACAGAAAACAAATACATCTCCATATAGAGTGGCTGATTATATTTTCCAAAGGCGGCTGCAACAAAACCTTATGTCCCACATGTTCTTCTAGAACCTTTCCACAAGCGCATTACGAGATGGAATCTAGATCCCCTCCCTCTGAAGTTGGGTAGAACTTTGTGAATCCTTCAAGCAATGTGACTTCTGAGACTAGATCATGACAAGGCCATGCACTTCCACCCAGCTCCCTTAGGACACTGGCCAGTGGAACCCAGCCATGCTGCTCAGAAGAAGCATCCTCGTGGAAAGGTGACCAAGGCAGCAGCCTGCCAGCTCTATGAGTGAGCCATGTTGGAGGTGGACCCATGGGCCCCAGTGCAGCCACCCTGCAGGCACTGTGTGGAGCAGAGATGACCTGAGCTGTCCACCCCTGCTCAAACTGTAGATCTGTGAGCAAATAAATAACAGTTGTTGTTTTAATCTACTAAGGGTTGGGGCGGTTTGTAAAGCAGCAATAGTAGCTTGAATGAGTACGCAGCTTGCGCCTGTAACTCACCACGAGTTTGACAACACGTGAACTGATCCATATCTATTCAACTAAGCACGTCCACTGAGCACGCACTTGGCTGTCGTGGCAAAGTCCAACTGCCATAAAAGTTTCTAAATGCTTGTCTTCAATTTCTGTGTTTATTCCACTGTGTACTGGCGCCATTCTGCAGTCTACACTTGGGGAGGCCTGGCTATAAAAGATCTCTGGGCCACACCCATTCTTATTCTTTTCTACATCCTCCCAAATGCCTGGTAAAATTCCTGGAAATAGCAGGAATTTGGTAAAGGTTTATGGACTGAATAGAACATTCAAAGAAAGCCAAGGCTGGAAGCTCAACTCACTCATTTTATAGATGGTAACGTGGTGGTCCAGAGAGATGAAGGGATATACTCAGGGTCATGGGATGAAAAAGTGGCAGAGCCACAGAATTCCTGAAACCTTCTAGTCTAGGCTTTGCCAACTCAACTGCCTGCAGGTGAAGAGGGGAGGCCAGGTGTAAGATAATACAGAGGATGGAGGCTGGTGAAAAGTTGCCAAGTGATGGTCAGTGAAAACAGATGCTCAGTTTTTAAAAGAGTCTGGAAAATTCAGATTTCTGGAGACTATTTCTTGATTTTTCACATACTATCTGGATAAACAAATATGTTTGCACGCTAGATTTGGTCCAGCGGGCCACCAATTTGCAATTCCTGAGCACCTCTAATTTATAAATAAGGAAACTGAGGTCCTGAGAGGTTAAAGATTTAACTAAGAATATACAGGAAGAGATAGCAAGGCCATTTTCTGACTTGTCTAGGAACTTGGTGATGATGATGATTAGAATTACCAACATTTATTGAACACTTACCATGTTCACGGCACTATGGCAGGCACTTAGACCTACGATCTCATTTAATCCCTTTGACAGTCCTGGAAAGTAGGCACAAGTATTCCCCCTTTCTACAGATTCAACAAGAGACTCAGAGAAGCTAAGTAGTTCGCCAAAATCATAGTGTAAACAAGCAGTCGGTCTACATTCCTAATCACACTTTTACAAGGTGAATGAGTCTTCTCCCACCTCATACCATTTCACCGTCCCCTTAGCATCCTGCCTATTAAAGCCCCAGGTTCAGATTTATCTAGAAGAGCTGCAAAATCCACCTGTTAACATTTCTCTGTCATTTCAACCCATCTAAGGGTGACCTGTTTGCTGTCCCCCAGAGTCTGAATGACACTCAGCCAGTGCACAGCTCAGCCTTCCCAGGTGCTGACTCCCCAGCGGGGTAGGGGGCATCTGCAGCTATGCAGTGAAGCAGCAGCTTGTACCTCAGGGCTAGGACGCCCCAGCTTCTTTGCTAAGCAGAAGGGAAGCATAGGATTGGGGAGGTGGGAGGGGCCTGAGAGAAATCATTTAGATCTGTTATTCCCAAACTGCATTCAATGGATCGCTTAGAGATGCAGCAACCAGGAGCTGGGGGCGGGGGACCCTGGGCAAGAAGGGATCAGATTTCTTCTTCGTCCTACATTCATTAGGCTTCCAAGTAAGATTATATGACAAGTCTTCTACTGCTAAAATACAAGTTTGAAAACCAGTGATCTAAGCCAACCCTTCACTGCATTTTTAAAAGACAAACCCTGTAAGTCGATTTGCAATTATAAAAATAATAAAGGCACATGGTGAAAGATTCAAAAACTCAAAAGGGTATACAATGAAAAATAAAAATCTCTTCCCACTTCCAACACCTAGACCCACTCCCTAGAGAATAGCACTATTAATCATTTACTGAGTATTCCTTCCAGAATTTTTTTTGAATTTTATTTATTTTTTTATACTGCAGGTTCTTATTAGTCATCCATTTTATAAACATCAGTGTATACATGTCAATCCCAATCACCCACTTCAACCCACCACCATCCCCACACCCCTGCTGCTTTCCCCCCTTGGTGTCCATACTTTGTTCTCTACATCTGTGTCTCTATTTCTGCCCTGCAAACCGGTTCATCTGTACCAGTTTTCTAGGTTCCACATATATGCGTTAATATATGGTATCTGTTTTTCTCTTTCTGACTTACTTCACTCTGTATGACAGTCTCTAGATTCATCCACGTCTCTACACATGAGCCAATTTCATTCCTTTTTATGGCTGAGTAATATTCCATTGTATACATGTACTACATCTTCTTTATCCATTCATCTGTCAATGGGCATTTAGGTTGCTTCCATGGCCTGGCTATTGTAAATAGCGCAGCAATGAACATTGGGGTGCATGTGTCTTCTTTTGTGTGTGTGTGTGTGTGTGTGTGTGTGTCTTCTTCAATTATGGTTTTCTCTGGGTATATGCCCAGTAGTGGGATTGCTGGGTCATAGGGTAATTCTATTTTTAGTTTTTTAAGGAACCTCCATCCTGTTCTCCATAGTTGCTGTAACAATTTACATTCCCACCAACAGTGCAAGAGGGTTCCCTTTTCTCCACACCCTCTCCAGCATTTGTTGTTTGTAGATTTTCTGATGATGCCCATTCTAACTGGTGTGAGGTGATACCACATTGTAGTTTTGATTTGCATTTCTCTAATAATTAGTGATGTTGAGCAGCTTTTTTTTTTTTTTTTTTTTTTTTTTTTGCGGTACGCAGGCCTCCCACTGTTGTGGCCTCTCCCGTTGTGGAGCACAGGCTCCAGACGCACAGGTTCAGCGGCCATGGCTCACGGGCACAGCCACTCCGCGGCATGTGGGATCCTCCTGGACCGGGGCACGAACCCATGTCCCCCGCATCGGCAGGCGGACTCCCAACCACTGCACCACCAGGGAAGCCCTGAGCAGCTTTTCATGTGCTTCTTGGCCATCTGTATGTCCTCTTTGGAGAAATGTCTATTGAGGTCTTCTGCCCATTTGTTGATTGGGTTGTTTGTTTTTTAATATTGAGCTGCTTATATATTTTGGAGATTAATCCTTTGTCCGCTGATTCGTTTGCAAATATTTTTTCCCATTCTGAGGGTTGTCTTTTCAGCTTGTTTGTAGTTTCCCTTGATTTGCAAAAGCTTTGAAGTTTCATTAGGTCCCATTTGTTTATTTTTGGTTTTATTTCCATTATTCTAGAAGGTGGATCAGAAAAGATCTTGCTGTGATTTATGTCAAAGAGTGTTCTGCCTATGTTTTCCTCTAAGAGTTTTATACTGTCCAGTCTTACATTTAGGTCTCTAATTCATTTTGAGTTTATTTTTGTGTATGGTGTTAGGGAGTGTTCTAGTTTCATTCTTTTACATGTAGCTGTCCAGGTTCCCCAGCACCACTTATTGAAGAGACTGTCTTTTCTCGATTGTATATCCTTGCCTCCTTTGTCACAGATAGTTGACCATAGGTGTGTGGGTTTATCTCTGGGCTTTCTATCCTGTTCTATTGATCTATATTTCTGTTTTTCTGCCAGTACCATACTGTCTTGATTACTGTAGCTTTGTAGTATAGTCTGAAGTCAGAGAGTCTGATTCCTCCAGCTCCGTTTATTTCCCTCTAGACTGCTCTTTGGCTATTTGGGGTCTTTTGTGTCTTCATACAAATTTTAAGATTTTTTGTTCTAGTTATGTAAAAATGCCATTGGTAATTTGATAGAGATTGCACTGAATCTGTAGATTGCTTTGGGTAGTACAGTCATTTTCACAATATTGATTCTTCCAATCCAGGAACATGGTATATCTCTCCATCTGTTGGTATCATCTTTAATTTCTTTCAACAATGTCTTATAGTTTTCTGCATACAGGTCTTTTGTCTCCCTAGGTAGGTTTATTCCTAGGTATTTAATTCTTTTTGTTGCAATGGTAAATGGGAGTGTTTCCTTAATTCCTCTTTCAGATGTTTCATCATTAGTGTATAGGAATGCAAGAGATTTATGTGCATTAATTTTGTATCCTGCTACTTTACCAAATTCATTGATTAGCTCTAGAAGTTTTCTGGTGGCATCTTTAGGATTCTCTATGTATAGTATCATGTCATCTGCAAACAGTGACAGTTTTACTTCTTTTCCAATTTGGATTCCTTTTATTTCTTTTTCTTCTCTGTTTGCCGTGGCTAGGACTTCCAAAACTATGTTGAATAACAGTGGCGAGAGTGGACATCCTTGTCTTGCTCCTGATCTTAGAGGAAATGTTTTCAGTTTTTCACCATTGAGAATGATGTTTGCTGTGGGTTTGTCATATATGGCCTTTATTATGTTGAGGTAGGTTCCCTCTATGGCCACTTTCTGGAGAGTTTTTATCATAAATGGGTGTTGAATTTTGTCAAAAGCTTTTTTCCGCATCTATTGAGATGATCATACGGTTTTTATTCTTCAAGTTGTTAATATGGTGTATCACATTGATTGATTTGCATATATTGAAGAATCCTTGTATCCCTGGGATAAATCCCACTTGATCATGCTGTATGATCCTTTTAATGTGTTGTTGGATTCTGTTTGCTAGTATTTTGTTGAGGATTTTTGCATCTATATTCATCAGTGATATTGCTCTGTAATTTTCTTGTTTTGTAGTATCTTTGTCTGGTTTTGGTATCAGGGTGAAGGTGGCCTCATAGAATGAGTTTGGGAGTGTTCCTTCCTCTGCAATTTTTTTGGAAGAGTTTGAGAAGGATGGGTGTTAGCTCTCTCTAAATGTTTGATAGAATTCACCTGTGAAGCCATCTGGTCCTGGATTTTTGTTTGTTGGAAGATTTTTAATCACAGTTTCAATTTCATTAGTTGAGATTTGTCTGTTCATATATTCTGTTTCTTCCTGGTCCAGTCTTGAAAGGTTATACCTTTCTAAGAATTTGTCCATTTCTTCCAGGTTGTCCATTTATTGGCATTGCTTGTAGTAGTCTCTTAGGGTGCTTTGTATTTCTGCAGTGTCTGTTGTAACTTCTCCTTTTTCATTTCTAATTTTATTGATATGAGTCCTCTCCCTCTTTTTCTTGATGAGTCTGGCTAATGGTTTATCAATTTTGTTTACCTTCACAAAGAACCAGCTTTTAGTTTTAATGATCTTTCCTATTGTTTTCTTTGTTTCTATTTCATTTATTTCTGCTCCAATCTTTATGATTTCTTTCCTTCTGCTAACTTTGGGTTTTGTTTGTTCTTCTTCCTCTAGTTCCTTTAGGTGTAAGGTTAGATTGTGTATTAGAGATTTTTCTTGTTTCTTCAGGTAGGCTTGTATAGCTATAAACTTCCCTCTTAGAACTGCTTTTGCTGCATCCCATAGGTTTTGGATCGCCATGTTTTCATTGTCATTTGTCTCTAGGTATTTTTTGATTTCCTCTTTGATTTCTTCAGTGATCTCTTGATTATTTAGTAACATATTGTTCAGCCTCCATGTGTTTGTGTTTTTTATGTTTTTTCCCTGTAACTGATTTCAAATCTCATAGCATTGTGGTCAGAAAAGATGCTTGATATGATTTCAATTTTCTTAAATTTACTGAGGCTTGATTTCTGACCCAAGATGTGATCTATCCTGGAGAATGTTCCGTGCGCACTTGAGAAGAAAGTGTAATCCTGTTTTGGGATGGAATGTCCTATAAATATCAATTAAATCTATCTGGTCTATTGTGTCATTTAAAGCTTGTGTTTCCTTGTCAATTTTCTGTTTGGATGATCTGTCCACTGGTGCAAGTGAAGTGTTAAGGTCCCCCACTATTATTGTGTTACTGTCGATTTCCTCTTTTATAGCTGTTAGCAGTTGCCTTATGTATTGAGGTGCTCCTGTGTTGGGTGCATATATATTTATAATTGTTATATCTTCTTATTGGATTGATCCCTTGATCATTATGTAGTGTCCTTCCTTGTCTCTTGTAACATTCTTTATTTAAAGCCTATTTTATCTGATATGAGTATTGGTACTCCAGTTTTCTTTTGATTTCCATTTGCATGGAATATCTTTTTCCATCCCCTCACTTTCAGTCTGTATGTGTCTCTAGGTCTGAAGTGGGTCTCTTGTAGACAGCATATATATGGGTCTTGTTTTTGTATCCATTCAGCAAGCCTGTGTCTTTTGGTTGAAGCATTTAATCCATTCATGTTTAAGGTAATTATCGATAGGTATGTTCCTATGACCATTTTCTTAATTGTTTTGGGTTTGTTTTTGTAGGTCCTTTTCTTCTCTTGTGTTTCCCACTTAGAGAAGTTCCTTTAGCATTTGTTGTAAAGCTGGTTTGGTGGTGCTGAATTCTCTTAGCTTTTGCTTGTCTCTAAAGCTTTTGATTTCTCCATGGAATCTGAATGAGATCCTTGCCGGGTAGAGTAATCTTGGTTGTAGGTTCTTCCCTTTCATCACTTTAAGTATATCATGCCACTCCCTTCTGGCTTGTAGAGTTTCTGCTGAGAAATCAGCTGTTAACCTTATGGGAGTTCCCTTGTATGTTATTTGTTGTTGTTCCCTTTCTGCTTTCAATAATTTTTCTTTGTCTTTAATTTTTGCCAATTTGATTACTATGTGTCTTGGCGTGTTTCTCCTTGGGTTTATCCTGTATGGGGCTCGCTGCGCTTCCTGGACTTGGGTGGCTATTTCCTTTCCCATGTTAGGGCAGTTTTCGACTATAATCTGTTCAAATATTTTCTCTGGTCCTTTCTCTCTCTCTTCTCCTTCTGGGACCCCTACAATGCGAATGTTGTTGCGTTTAATGTTGTCCCAGAGGTCTCTTAGGCTGTCTTCATTTCTTTTCATTCTTTTTTCTTTATTCTGTTCTGCAGCAGTGAATTCCACCATTCTGTCTTCCAGGTCACTTATCCGTTCTTCTGCCTCAGTTATTCTGCTATTGATTCCTTCTAGTGTAGTTTTCATTTCAGTTATTGTGTTGTTCATCTCTGTTTGTTCTTTAATTCTTCTAGATCTTTGTTAAACATTTCTTGCATCTTCTCGATCTTTGCCTCCATTCTTTTTCCGAGGTCCTGGATCATCTTCACTATCATTATTCTGACTTCTTTTTCTGGAAGGTTCCCTATCTCCACTTTGTTTAGTTGTTTTTCTGGGGTTTTATATTATTCCTTCATCTGGTACATAGCCCTCTGCCTTTTCATCTTGTTTATCTTTCTGTGAATGTGGTTTTTGTTCCACAGGCTGCAGGACTGTAGTTCTTCTTGCTTCTGCTGTCTGCCCTCTCCCTTCCAGAATTTTTAATAAGGAAACTGCGCCCCTGAGGTTGGCTTGTCTGACAGTATTCATCCAGGGCTATCTTGGACATTTAGCTCCTGGGATTTCTCTGTTCCTTTGTAACTTGCAAAAGTATTAAATGTCTCCCCAAATTGCAAACTCTCTCCCTAAACCACCTGCAGCTTCAGAAACCATATATTACACATCTTCTGCCCTCATTCACTGAACAGGAAAATTTCATGTCATGTCTTTTTCATGTGACTATTTCCCCACAGTCTTTGTTTCACATGATGGAGAAATAACCAGAAACATGTTTTCAACTGGCCAGTGTTCAAGCCTAAAAAAGTGCATGTTCAGCAAGCCGTTGGGGCTGCTGGACTGGAACTCAGGCTTGAATCGAAGTTCTAAAAGGGGCAACATCTCCATATCCTCGGCCTCAAGAGATCTGTCAAGAGCCTCACTGCCTATCTGGGTATACTGCCAACCTCTCCACTGGTCTCCTGGCCCTCAGGCAGCCACCCACATTTGCCAACCTTCCTGTCTGCTTCCTGTGCCTCAGTGTTTCCCCTGGCAATGCCCATCTGTGGCCCCCTTTCCTATCTGCCTCCCATCCTGGACCCATCTCCAAGCTGAGCCCATTTCCTTCCTGATAGTAAAGAGTGTATTGGAAGACAGATCACTCAGAGCCTCTTTCTCTCCTAGAGAAAACCCAGAGGGCCAACGTTTATTGGGCTTCCTATGTGCCAGGCTATGCTAGGCAATTTACAAGTCTTATTTTCACAAGCCTGGAAGGTGACACTATTATCGTCATCTATTATCAACCCAAAGCTCAGGAGGGCCTTCTTCAAGTTCCTAAAGCTGGGAGTTGCCTTTGACCCTGAGGCCTCTGACATCATGTCTGCCCATTACACTGCCCACATCATGTTCCTGAAGGGGATAAAACACCCATGGCAACTCTGGCAGACTATCAGCAATTCCCCTCCCCCTGTTATCCAACAGCCCAGCTCCTTCTCAAGGCTCCTGAAGTGGACTCTGAGCATGAGAGAAGTCCATGGACCTGTGAAGAAACTGATCCCACTTGACTTGCCAGTGGAGGTGCAGACCCTTGCTGTTGCCTAGTTACCCGTCTGGAGCTTAAGCCACTGCCAATCATGCCCCTATTTACCTTCATTAATCAGATTGGTATGGCTCCCTATGGAGTGGGGCTCAGCCCTCCCTGTGCCCCTGGCATAAACAAGGAGGTTGGGAGACCCTTCTTGATGAAATGACTGAAGTACTGTGGGGCAGGCAGCCCTGGAGGCCAGTGTGGATGGGAAGACGGCCACAGAGGGGCCACTGGGAACCAGGGTGGGAAAAGAGAGGCTGGTTGTGGACGGCATTCACTTGCCAAGAAATTTCAGCTATCACTCAGAAGGCAGAAACACGCTGCCAGGCAGGGCATAATTATAAGATGTATATTCAGGCTATTCAAAAGGAAGGCATGACATATATGTGGAACCTAGAAAAATAGTACAGATGAACTGGTTTGGAGGGCAGAAACAGAGACACAGATGTAGAGAAGAAACGTTTGGACACCAAGGGGGGAAAGTGGTGGGGGTGGTGGTGGTGGGATGAATTGGGAGAGTAGGATTGACATGTATACACTGATGTGTATAAAATAGATAACTAATAAGAACCTGCTGTATAAAAAAATAAATGAAATAAAATTCAAAAATTCAAAAAAAAAAGGAAGGCGTGAGACCTGAGAAAATAGCTGTCTCAGATGGGAAGGGCCCCATTTCATTTCTCATGCTTTTAAAAATTACACGAGAAGGGGGCAGAGTGGACGGGGCAGTCTCTGTCTTCACCCCACAGAGGGCTGGTTTTCTAAGAACACGCTCTGTCAGCTGACCTGAATGTGCCGTGGACCCTACCTGCATCTCTGGCTTTCAACTCTTCCTTCCCTCTCTTGGTGTGGGTTTTAGTTTCCTAAAGGAGTCACAGATGACTGGACATGTGGCACTTATGGGGCCAGTGTCTGAAATATATCAGGGCTCAACGAATGCAAAGTTTATAGACAGATTAACTTGAGCTTCCTCGCCAGACAGACATAGACATAAGACAGACAGACAGACAGACCCATACATGCCCTTGGACTTGGAAAGCCTGAATGTAGCAAAATCATCCAAAGAAACCCATGACTCCATTGTTAACCCCACACGAAGTACTATCTATGTTACATATAGCCCCGCCCTCATTTACAGGATTTAAACATTTGTCCAGGCTACTGTTTCTCCCATCAAGTCTCTAGTCCAAGTTCACTTTCTCTCTCCTCTCTCTCTCGCTCTCTCTCTCTCTTCTTTTTTAAGACACAGAGTGGGCAACACAAGCTCCTCCCAGCAGCTTAATCCCAACTGGTCACTTCTTTTTTTTTTTTTTTGCGGTATGCGGGCCTCTCACTGTAGTGGCCTCTCCCACTGTGGAGCACAGGCTCCGGACACGCAGGCTCAGTGGCCATGGCTCACGGGCCCAGCCGCTCCGCGGCATGTGGGATCTTCCCAGACCGGGGCACGAACCCATGTCCCCTGCATCGGCAGGCGGACTCTCAACCACTGCGCCACCACCGAAGCCCCCAACTGGTCACTTCTTGATGCAGGAGCTGTGATTTCACATGGGACCCTTCATGACGAGGCCTCAGTTTCTTCACCTGGAAAGGGGGGAGGGTAACAGCTGCCCACGCTACTCCATCAGCATATGGAGGCTCAAAGGAGACCACGGACACGAAAGCATTTTGTGACTATGAAGGGCCACATGCGTGGAGGCAGTCCTCACCATCTTCTGAGCTGGGTCACCCACGAAACCAGTGCAGAAGTCGCTCTGCCCATCCACTTCTTATCTGTAAAAAGCCTGCTGAGTCATCCTCCAGTCTAGCCCTGCCCTTGCTCTTCAGCAGAATGATGCTGAGTTTGGGAACTCTATAACTGGTTATCCAGTCCCACAACTAGACTGGAGCTAGATAGAAGTCTGGCATGAGGAACACATACTGTCCTTTTCCAACTTCAGGATTCACCACAGGAAATAGACAGATGAGTGGATAAAGGCCAGAAGACGTGAAACACAAGTTTTACTAGGCAGCAGAGCTTCTGGGGGCTCCAGTTTTGAACCAGATAAAGGACAAGAGCCCCCCAGATAAAGTGTCAAATATGTTCTGAGAGTTGGGATCACTTGATCCCCACCAGGAGTCTCAGCCAAGCCACCTGGATTTGGGGATCAATCTGGCCCTTGGAAGGAGAAAGAGTAGGATTGCTGGACTCCAGACTTGGGGACTCAGCATCATCATGTTGGTCAGGTACTTGGACTTCGTATACTAGTTTCAGAGCCCAGACTTCTTCCTCCTTCAGACAAGGGCCCACCTTCATCTGGGTTGTCTCCCTTGGGTCTTCTGACCCACAGCCCAGTTCCCCCTGCCCTCTGCCAATCCAGCCCTGAGCTCCCTCCCAGACTCTCTAAGGCAGATGTCGTGTTTGCTTTCACCTTGTCAGCCTCCCTCCCTGGTACCGGTGTCCTCCCGCCAGCCTGTATCCACCACTGTCACAGGGCTGGAGGCAGCCTGGTGGGGGCTGTGGAAGCCTACCCGGTTCAGCCTGTAGAGTCTGCTGGTCCTGGCCACATCCAGCTTGGCCTTGCTCCAGTTCTCACAGTGTCACATTTCTGTCCTCAATGCTGGCTGCTTTTAGTGCCCTTCCAATCCCACCTAGAGGAGGAAGCACATCCTAATGGACCAAGTGGCTCTGGCATATTACAGATCCTGCTCTCAGACCGCCAAACAGATCGATAGGCTTGTTGGCTTTTTAAAATTATGTATTAACAAAATCCTATAAGAGAGCTAACATTGTTGGGACGTAGGATAAAAGTTCCCGGAAAGGAACAATAATAGCTAACATTTATTGAGTTTAATAGTTTTTGAGCCCCTGCTTAAAAACCTTCAGTGGCTTCCCACGCCTCTTAAGATGAAACCAAACTCCTTAACAGCCGTATAAGGTTCTACATGGCCTGGCCTCTGCCCACCTCTCCAGTCCCTCCTCCACATGCTTCCCTGGGTCTCAGAGATCCAGTCACTTTCCTAAGTTCCTCGAAGGTACCTCCCTTTTTCCTACCATGAGACCTTTGCACATGCTATTTCCTCAAGGACACCTGTCACAACCTGTTCCTGCTCCACCAAACAAACTTCACATTTCAGCTCATATGCCATTTTGTCTAGGAAGTCTTCCCTGACTTCTCAGCCTAGGTTTCTGGCAAACACAGCACAGTCCTATCCTTCAGAGCACCAAGTTAGTAAGGAAACCTTCATTTAGGGTGATTATTTAATTCATGCATATCTGTGCCTGGGCTGTAAGCTCCAGGAGGGCAGGAGCTCACTGTACACCTGGCTTGCTAACACCTAGCACAGCAGCAGACATACAGAGGTTCTCAATAAATGTTAGCGGGATAAACAGAATGAGTGGATGGATGATGGGTGCATACTATGTGCTGGTCTCTGGAATAATTCCCTCTCAATGCATTACCTCATTCTATCCTCAAAACAACCCTAGGAGGTGGGTGCAAGTATGATCTGCAAGTTGCAGACAGTAGCCAGGATTTTACAAGGGTTTAGTAACTTGCCCAAAGCCAAAGATGTAGCAAGTGGTAAACCCAGGTCTGTAGGTCTCCAAGGCTTGTACTCTTTGCTTTGTGCAAGTTGATCCCCAGCCAGGCAGTAGAGGACACCTCCAGCAGTTATTTGCTCCCTTTGTTTTAGAGTACAAACTCTGCCAGTGGGGTGGACACAGAGGAAGAGAGAGTTTTCTTCTCTCCACATGCCTGGACCTGAGCCACAAAAAGATGAGAGCCCCTCAGATGCTTTATATTTTCCCAAATGAATTTTAGCCAAGTTCCCTAAGAACCTCTCAATAATTCCATCTCCCCCCGACTTCCCTCTCTCTTCTGGATGCTCTTGAGACCAAGGCCGGAGTATAACTTGTGAGTGAGAAATAAATCTCTGTGGGGTTACGACATTGATGTTTCAGGGTTGATCTGTTGTATCACCTAACATTACCAGTAAGAATGCATGTCCAAAATCACACATCAACATGCTCCCTTGAGTAGATTTTCCTGAATGGAATTGCTACTGGCATGTGCAAGCTATTGGCCTGGACTTGTCTGCTCTATTATCTCTTCCCCAGAGATGCTGTCATCTGGTACTCCCTAACTCCCATGTGATGTTTAGTCTAAGGTGAAGCCAACCCTCTCATAAGCAGTAAAGTGCTTGGACCTTGCTTGGTCAGCCTTTTCAGCCCCTCTGGGAGTATAGGCTTGTATGCAGGCTCGTAGGAGTCTGAAGCTCCAGGAGTGGGGTGGCCCTGTAACACTATAGTGTTCAGTGGACTGCAGTGTGAATGGACTGTACTGTTCCCAACATCTGAAATGACCTCGTGGGCAAACTCCTCAGGAGGAACCTGTTCCCTCACAAGGTGCCTGGTTAACTTTGCTTTGATGATGAGGTCTGCTAATTGCATTATTGCATGTACCATTTGACCTTGCTAATAGCTGCTCAAGCTGTAAACTTACAAAAGTCACCATGTTATAAGCAATTATTTGGCTCTGTGCAAAAACGTTAATTTCATGCTTTGTAAACACATCTCTTGTAAAAGACCAACCTGCCTATAAAAATTGCTTTTGACATCCCCAAGATAATCTTTAGGGGAATGAAAAGGGGGAAAAAAAAGAGGGGTCTTCTCTTAGTTCATGTCTACAACCTTCCTTCTCATGAGCCTTTTTTTTTTTTTAATGACAAAAGAGAACTGTTGACAGGAAGGTTCACCAAAGAGGTAGAGAAATACTCAAATCAATGAAGACTAACTTCTGAGGATGCTAAAATCCTTGCAGGTTCATTGTGCACTTTCAATTAGGTGGAAGGAGTTTGGGAAGCCTGGGAAAGTCACATGCTACAGGCTGACTGACCTTAGTTAGAGGGCCCTGGGCAATGGTCTGAACAGCTCATTCTGCTGGCGAGGAGAAGGAGGCCCAGAGACGTGATGTCCTGCCAGGCTCCCACCGAGGTCAATGCTGGGCTCAAACATCCAAGCCCAGGCCCCTGACTCCCTGGTAGTGTGCGCTCCAGCAAGACGCGGCCCTAGGGCAGAGAGGAAACCTAAAGAGTTTTTTTTATAGTTAAGGATGGTGGCTCCAATCATTCTCTTCCCCAGTGATTTCTTACAGTGCTGTGTGTTCCCTGACACACCCCAAGAAGTCAGCTGAAGGAGCACACGGCAGAGTTCAATTCAGGAAGCGTTTCTTCAACAGCTACTAGCTGTGCTTCCCAAACAGCGACTTGACTTTGTCTGAAATATTCATCTTGCGTCTCAAACCTTACTTTCCACTCTATAATATGGAGGTCTTATTTTAACTTTATTTTAATATAAGATTATTGTGTTTCTGTCCTCTCTTCTCCAAAGAGTGTGAGTGAACCTGATGCTTCTGGAAGGCATGCCTTGTTTCTCCAACGTAAACTCACCGTATGGAAGCCCATACATAGGCAAAGATCCAGTTAACTACAATATTAGTAGGTGTCGAGATCTACAGTGGACCGAAAGGCCAGGCAAAGGGCTGTGGGGATACAAGCAAAGGGGACATTGATTACAACTTGGAGCAAGG
The DNA here is from genome assembly GCF_964341445.2 of Mesoplodon mirus. Classification (NCBI taxonomy): domain Eukaryota; kingdom Metazoa; phylum Chordata; class Mammalia; order Artiodactyla; family Ziphiidae; genus Mesoplodon; species Mesoplodon mirus. The sequence continues at coordinate 51,798,034 of NC_138980.1, forward strand.
TTCTTCAGACGGATGAATACGTTGTTGTTGGGGTTTTTTTAAATGATAGTCCTTAAATTTATGTTCCCTCCTTGTAGATTTTTTGTGTGTGTTTTTTGTTTTTTGACCGTAGATTATTTGAAAAAGAGAAAAGCACACACACAAAAAAAATTAAACCCCCTATAGGAAACTCAGTAAAGGGTATACCAGATCTCTTTGAAATATTTTTACAGCTGCCTGTGAAATCTACAATTATCTCAAAATTTAAAAAAATTAATTTAAAAAATCCTTCATAATCCCACCAGCCAATAAGAACCACCGTTAATAATTCTGTGGTTACCCTTTTTATCTTGTTTCAATGCATGTGTCTGAAATCTGAAGACCTAATTGGAGGTCTGGAAACTGCTTTCTTCACCTATCATTGTGTCAAGAGAAATTTTCTGTTATAAAAGTTCTTTGAAAGTGTTTTCAAAGGGTGCATTATATTCTAATACGTGGATGAATCATATCCACTGCTGCTGGACGTTTAATTGCTTCCAATTTTCTACTATTAAAATTTTCTCATGTTATATGTATTTTACTACAACAAAAAACTATTTTCAGTTTCAATAAACATCCTCTACATCTCACATTTCTAATTACCTCCTCAGGCTGGACTCCCAGAAGGAAAATTCCCACATCATTTTTTAAAGGTTCTTGTTGCACAATAACAAAGTTCTTCCCTGATGGGAGTGGATGGAGGTGGGCAATATTTTTTTTCTTTTCCAGAAATAAGGTTGAAAAATTTCTCAAGAGGAAAACTCCAGGAGACCGCAAAGTGCCTTACTGGTGATTCTCAAATGCAGGGCCATCTGGGAGCTGAGTACGAGGGTCCAGGAAATCCACAAACCCACCTGCGTGCAAAGTGGGGTGGGTGCCTCAAACAGCTGTCATGCTTTCCTCACATCTCAATGCAAAATGGTCTTTGAAGAGAGATGCACTAAACCAGGACATATGAGACTGTCTTTTGTAAAAGGAGGTTGTTCACTCTTCTCCTAGGAGGGTAATAACTTGGGAAATATACATAAACCACTGCTGCTAGGATATAAACAGCATGAAATTATCCCAACTTAGAGCCATTAAAGATGCACATTGTGAATTTAGAATCAAAACACTCTATAAATTCATAGCAAATCTGCACATTGAAAAATCAGCTTGCACACTGTAAAAGCAGTTGTTGGTTTAAAGGCTCTTTTTTGCAAGCGCTCTTGACTATATTTGCTGGATGGGCACGAGGTGTGAGGGTGGTGGGTTTTGCTTGGGGAAGGCCTTGGAGGCATCAGGAAAACGAGACAGCTCCAAGGTCCCCGCCAGGTCTGACGTTCTCCATGACTGGTTTTACCATTTGTTCTGGAAGGGATGAGTCTAAAGACTGCCTGAGACCTTGCTGATTGTTTTCATACTTGGGGGACTGGGACAAGAAACAAAAGACTTGACAAGATTTCCTATATCGTTCCCTAAATTTAAATATTGCCAACAAGGGAAGAACATGTCAGGTTTAGAAAACTCACTGAGAACTCCTTCTCCGGAGAAATTATGCTTGCTGGTGATTTAGCGTCTCCCACGGAGAGAGAGAAGAAACTCTGTTTTACTTCGGAATGAGGTCAGGGATGGAGCTGTGAGCAGAGGCCCCCTTGGCCGTCTCTCCGGCCCACGGGAGGGCAGAAGAAAGCCTCTTCTTTTCACAGTCAACACGTGGGCCCTTAGCATTTGGCTAAGTGTCCCTAAGAACAGCCGAGTGGGGGTCTGTACTGCTCAGAAATGGAATTCATTTCCCCCGAGGAAGGCTGAGACAAGTGTTTGTTTAGCCTCATCCTGGACAGAGACTAAAGGGTCAAGGGGGACAGTCCAAAGGCCTTCTGACTTACCTCTGTCCCTTAGAATTCTAACATTTCCACCTCCCTGCCTTTTAAAAATATTATTTATCAACCTATTCATCTGAACAATGTCAACAGAAAAGTTGTAAGAATTAGTAAAAAGAACACCAGTACACCCTTCACTTATGTTTATCAATTATTAATATTTTACATTTGCTCACCAACCTTTTATGTATTTTTTGCTGAATCATGTGAAAGTAAACTGCAGATGTCATGACACTTGACCACTAAGTACTTCAGCATGCAATCTCTCAAGCAAAAGAACATTCTCACAGAACCACAATTCCACTGCCACACTGATATAAACTGTGGTCTCACATACACTTTATATTCAAATGTCCCCATTGTCCCCCAATTATTTTTTATTTTTTACAGACACATAATTCATATAACAGAAAATTCACACTTTTAAAGTGTACAGTTCAGTGGGTTTTAATATTCTCACAAAGTTGTGCCATCTTTTTTTTTTTTTTTTAATATCATTCCTTATTTTTTATTTATTTATTTTTGCTGTGTTGGGTCTTCGTTTCTGTGCGAGGGCTTTCTCTAGTTGTGGCAAGCGGGGGCCACTCTTCATCACAGTGCGCGGGCCTCTCACTATCGCGGCCTTTCTTGTTGCGGAGCACAGGCTCCAGATGCGCAGGCTCAGTAGTTGTGGCTCACGGGCCTAGTTGCTCCACGGCATGTGGGATCCTCCCAGACCAGGGCTCGAACCCGTGTCCCCTGCATTAGCAGGCAGATTCTCAACCACTGCACCACCAGGGAAGCCCAAGTTGTGCCATCTTTACCACTATCTGATTCTAGATCATTTTCATCACCCCAAAAAGAAACTCTGCACCGTTATCGGTCCCTCTCTATCTCTCCCTCCCTATTGGTCCTTAGACCACTAATCTATGTCCCATCTCTATGGACTTGCCTATCCTGGCCATTTTATATGCATGGAATCATATAATAAATGGCCTTTTGTGTCTGACTTCTTTCAGTTAGCATAAAGGTGTAGCATGGCTCAGTAGTTCATTCCTTTTTACAGCCAAATAATATTCCACAGTAAGGATGCACCAAATTTTGTACATCCATTCATAATTTGACAGGCATCTGAGTTGTTTCCACCTTTTGTCTACTATGAATAATGCTGCTATGAACATTCATGTACAAGTTTTTGTGTGAACATATGTTTCCTTTCTTTTAGGTATATACCTGGGAGAGGAATTGCCGGGTCATATGGTAACTCTATGTTTAACGTTTGGAGGAACTGCAGACTACTTTCCAAAGCAGCTGTACCATTTTAGTCTCACCAGCATTGAATAAAAGTTCTAATTTCTCTACATCCTCACCAACACTTGCCATTGTCTGTCTCCAAACCGCTTGTATAGGTATCTTTTCCTCAAACCAAGATAGAATCACAGTTTTGCATCGTATTTACTTCCCATGTCTTTTTCATTTTCTTGAATCTGGGCCAATTCCCCAACCTCCTTTTGCCTTTCCTGGTGTTAACATTAAAATAAAGGAATAAAAACAGAGCCTAGTCCAGAGAAGGCCTTCATCCCTGATTCTGGTGGATCCCACTGCAGCTGTCTCTTACCTGTTGCACTGACAGCCTGGGGCACTGAGAATGCAGCCTTCGGGGAGGTAACCACCCCAGCCTGCTAAGACTTCTGGCTGGGAGCCCAGCTCAGTGCCAAGCAGAATGATCTCGTGCCTCTTATCTGGGAAATGTTTCTGTTCGGCATCAACAAGGAGCTCAGGGAAAGGGCAGCAGGTCAGGCTGAGGTGGAGGACGGCGCGTCTTCAGGGCCCTGGGGGATCTGGGACACCTGCGCAGCTGGGCTGCCTCGAGTTTTGAAGTTAATTGGGGCCGCTGAACTACAACAGGGGCTGGCTCTGGAGAGGGACACCCACCAGCCCCACCACAGTAATGAGCTCTGACATGCTGAACATCACAGACTAGCCAATTAAATACTCCACAGTTTCTCCAGCAGGAGTGAAGACTTGGAGCACCGAGCTGAGGGGAAGGAATCAGGGAACCTGGAACCAGGTCTTGGCTTAGCGTCAGAATCCCTGCATGATGCTGGCAGGTAAATCAACCTCTCTGGGGCCCTCCCTAATCTATAAGGTGGGAGGAGAACACATGTGAGGTGTCTTTCATCTCTAGGAGCTAAATGCAATCCAGCTACAGCCTGTGCTGTCATACTACTACCAGTAACTCACATGAACTATCTCTTCACATTTCTGTAGCATGTCATGGCTCTTCCAGGTATGTTATCTTACTTGTCCCCGTAGAGGGTAGAAAGGGGCCAAGTTATCCCCATTTTGCAGATGCAGGCTCACAGATCTGGGGTGACCTCATTCATTCTTGAACAACAATCACGAGGGGTCCACCACGTGCCAGGTGCCATGTCAGGCTCTGGGGGCACCACAGTGAGCCAGGTAGGGGGTAATGTCCCATCCTGAGCTTTCAGTTGTGCGGGAGAGACAAACAATTAAATAAGCAACAACAAAATGTGAGCACTGCTAAGCTGAGGGAACCGCAGAGTCCGCGCAGGGCCCCTAACCTGGGCTTGTGATTTGCCTCAGGTGTTGTTCACAGAGGGCATGACTCTGAGTCCAGGGCTTTCTGGTCTACCAAGGTGGAGGGAGCCACATGCCTCAGGTCGGAAGAATAAAACTCTTGCCAGGACCCTACTTGGCCTGTGGGAGAAGGGCAACAGAACACTTTTTCCCTAGGCACTGAACAAAGAGCTGCGGAATGGGCAAACTCCGGTGCCCAAGGGCCTCAACTCCTGAAGAGCCCAGAGGTCAGGGATTTTAGGTTCTGAGTAAACTCCCTGAGGTCCCTGACTTCACCAGCAGCATGTGACGCTGCTGGACAGCGCCAAGAGCCAGGTCCCTCTCCTTCTGGGCCTTCGTTTCCCAGGTCCCCAACTTGTGACATGAACAGGTTGAACTAATGCTTGCTCTTTAGGGCAAATCTATTAGGACCCTTCAAAACTTCATCTCTTCCTTTTCTCCATCAAAAACCAAAGACAAGGCATGAGTGGGTGTGTTTCAATGGTGCCTCATAAAATAAAATTAACAGTGTCGCGAATCTTTACCGACCTCTGAAGTCAAATTCATTAAGACTCATTGGCTGGATGCGGCTGCTTAATAATGGGTCACCCCCTCCACCCCACCTCACATTCCAGTGCAGTTAATAGGGCCATCCCGTAACTCATCCTATGAGACAGAGAGGGGAGAGAGCAACCGGTGTCTATTTTCTGCAGAAGCTGGTTCATAAAGCAGTATTTATACATTCCCTTTAACATGATACTGCATAAGATCTATTACCACTTAATTAAACTGTAACCGTTTTATACATTGACTTCTGGTGGTGATCAGCATCTAAATTTACAGATCCACAAGGCTGCACTGACTTGGTGAAGAAGCTAAATATTCACTCAAAAGAGCATTGAACTGTGCAGAACCATCGACAGCAGTCAATAAAGGCTTCATGTTAAACAGAATTTAAAGAGATGGTATTTGCTACTCTCCTCCCTTGAGAAACATATGCCTTTAAAACTTATTTTCCACCCTTGAATTCCCAGTGACTAGAGTGGTTTTGACAATTTTCAGATTTGTTGAAAAGGAACGATTAGAAAACTTCGTTAGAGGCATTTGCATTCGTCTAAAAGGGGGTGCGTCCTGGATCCTGCCACTGTCATAAAGGGAAAAGAGACAGGAGACTAATTAAGTAACAAAGGCTCAGCCAGAAACCTCCGTTTCGGAGGCATAATCTCCTTTGCCAGGCGAGGGGCAGCTGACAGGCTACACGCTCGCTCCAGCCTCCTTGGCTTAATCCTCCCTCCTCAGCAAGAAGCGTTCCGACAGTGTCTGGAATAATAATGTAATTATGGACAGCTAAAACACCTCATCCATGAAGGACGAGAATTTGGAGTCTTTCAAATACAGGAAGAAGAATCGAAAGACCAAACAGTGGCTCTTTTTTGCGCAGGAGTGGTTAGAACTGTCTCTCTTTCTCTCTCTTTTTTTTTCCCCACTAAAGTACATATGTTTTTCAGAGGGAAAGTACTGCTTATGACCAAGGCCTGATGGCTAGTTAGGTCACAGTGGCCTCTGCACTCACTCAAAACACAAACCCCAAATCCTCAAGTATCTTTCCCTCACCAAAAAGCCGATTTTTTGTGTGTTTGTTTCCTCCGTTCACAGTTCTTTCTTGGGTCTAGATTATAAAGTCCTCTCTGTTCTGAAAGAAAAGATGCACGATTAATGGGTAGGGGCTGTGTTTTATGATTTTTCTATTCCCTAGATTTAGAACAGTGACTGGTACACAGAGGTGCTACATAAATGTTTGCTGATACTTCATGTTAAGTTCAATATAACTTGGCTAATTTCAATTTGAAAGAATACCATCTTGCAGAATATTTTGAGTGCAGGGGCTTATACAATGTGTACATATTGTAAAAACCAAAAGCCAAAACCAGAGCCATGATTTTCAAAGAGCATCCAGAGATGCTTAGGGGTTCAAGAGAGTGGGCTCAGGGGTAGTGTTTGGGAGGGAGAGGGGAAGAGGCTGCTGGGCTGCTGCCCCCATCCCATGTCCATTTCATTAAAAACAAGTCACTTCTACCTGTTTTCTATGCTAGACTTTCACATAAAACATCCCTTGAAGAAAAATGTCCCAAACTGGACATTCACACAGTCTCAAAGTATTTCCCTGTAAGAGACTCATTAACTGCAAAGGGGAAAATGGTAATTTACCCTAGAGGAACCTGGCCTACACGATCTTAACATCGCTGGTAATAAGACATCCTGTACCTCTGATACGATGCCCCAAGAAAAGCACATGTCACTTCTGTGGTACTTTTGCTCAAATGCATCAAACTAATCATGATAAAACATCAGACAAACCCAAACTGGGGGACATTCTACAAAATAATTGGCTATTCTTTTCAAAAGTGTCAAGGTCATGAAAAACAAAAAGACTGAGGAAACGCCACAGATTGGAGGAAACTAAGGAGATGTGACAGCTAAATGTAATGTGGGATCTGGAAACAGAAAAAAGGACATTAGTGGGCAAGGTTCAAATAAGGTCTATAGATTGGTTTATACTGTTTCATGGTCTAGATAAGTGTACTATGGTTGTGAAAGATGTTAACATTCGGGGAAGCTGGGCAAAGGGTACAAAGGATTATTTTTGCAACTTTTTGGGGGTAAATCTAAAATTATTTCAAAATAAAAAGTAAAACAAAAAAGGTTTCTGAACTAAATAAAGTTTAAAAAACTACCATCCAAGAGAAATAACAATTGCACTTTTGGATTGTCATCAAATATGACAGAGGCAGGCCCCACTGGGGAACAATTATTCAGCTTCATGATAAAAACCATGAGTTTTGAATAGTCATGAACAGCCAGGCCACTGGTGGTCAGAGTCCCAAAGCCTTCACCAATCTCTTCCCAGTATGGGTCCACATTGAACAAGTCCCATAGCACTTGGATTTATTTTATAGAAAAATAACAGAACGCCTGTCTTGCCAAGTCTATGAATTTAGGTATATGTGTGAATTTCAATGTTATTCATTTTTAAAAGCTTGACTGTCTGGTCTCTCCTTGCAATGTTCAATTATTCCTGAGACCAAGCAGTGATGAGGAACAGCTCAAGACAATACACACTGAAGAAGCAAAAAGCAGCTTAGAGATACTGGTGAAGAGGCAAAGAGCCTAAGTAGCCTCTGAATGCATTAGAGGTCTACTGCTCCCTCAAGACACATGGACATGAATGGGAGAAATGGATAGGTAGGGAGGGAAGATGGACTCCAGCTAGCAATTGAATCAACTCAGGTTCCTTCTGAAAAACTCCTAAGAATTTAGCCTTCTATTCCATAATGTACTCACAGTTATTTTCATATAAGTATTGTCATCCCCCCGATCTCCACCACTACTAAATCATGTCCAGCAGAGAAGGGTCATGTTTATTCTGTGGATTCTCATACGTACTGACATATACCCTAACTTCTGGAAGCGTGGAGCAAAATGGCTTAGAAAACGTTTATTTATGTTCATGTATCAGCATCTTCTGTTGGTACAAAGAAGTGTTTTAAGAAATACATCTTTTACAGATTTAAATCTTAAAAGCACAAACATATCTGTAAAATCCACTCATCCACAAAACCTCACTCCCTAATGATGCCAGAAAAATGAAGCACTGCTCTGCTAGGAAGCTGTGTTAAGACCCTAGGAAATCTATATTGTACACATATTAGTTATGCGTGGGAAAATAAAGCTTGCCCTTTCTTTTTCTATTATGAAAGGTATGGGTTTGGCAAATGTCCCAATGGTCCTTTTATTTTTTTAAGAGTATATGTGAATAGCTTATAACATATTACCTGTTTTTGAAGGGCTATTAAAATTCTGTATTTGGCCCGTTTTTCTTGGAAAGCCCGATTCTTATCCATAGTGTTTTTTGGTCCTAAGCACACTTAATGAACATTAAAATATCTGCTGTTTTAAATACAAGAGCAGGCAACTGCCCTCCCAATCTTCATTCCTTTGCTTTTCTAGAAGCTACACGCTGACCTTGGGGAACCAGCCCTCCCCCACTGTCAGTGCATGAGGTTTAGGGAGCTGACCTCCCCATCAGTTCCACAAGTGACGACTTGACTCATATACCAGAGTATGGTTTCCTCCTGACTACAAACAAAGGTTTAGAGATAAGTCATAAACCAGAGTGGACACAGGAGGTTGGCTCAGGGACTATGAGTACAAGGATCAGGAAAGGGCCTTTCTCCTGCTGCTGGAGCTGCCAAAGGCCTCCTGCCGCCATGAGCGGGAGCGGGAGCCAGTGTGAGGAGAAGCAACCAGCATCAAGCATAGATTACTGAAGACACTGAAGCCCCAGGATTCAGCCACGCCTGAAGGCAGTGCATCCCCAGTCTTTTCAGTTACATAATCCAATAAATTCCCTTTTTCGCTTAAGCCAGTTTGAGAAGAGTTTCTGTCACTTGCAACTCAAAGAGTCCTAATACAAACATCTTTAAAAAATAGAAAATATTAGGAAGGCAGAGATGAAGTGAGGTTTGCTAACCTCTAAAATTCAACTTTAAGATTTAGCATCAGGCAGCTTCACTCAGATAAAAGTACAATCCTAAGGGCAAGAAAGCATAAAGTCAACAGAACACCGGTTTTGAAGTCAGCAGACAGGATTCAAAACTGACTCTGTAAGTGGCCAGATGAGAGGCTTTGGGCATTTGCTGAACCTCTCTGGGCCTCAGTTTCTACACATCTAAAATGGAAGTGACAACTTCACAGGGTTAGTGTAAAAACCACAAAGAGGGGCTTCCCTGGTGGCGCAGTGGTTGAGAGTCCGCCTGCCAATGCAGGGGACACGGATCCGTGCCCCGGTCCGGGAGGATCCCACATGCCGCGGAGCAGCTTGGCCCATGAGCCATGGCCGTTGAGCCTGCGTGTCCGGAGCCTGTGCTCCGCAACGGGAGAGGCCACAACAGTGAGAGGCCCACATACCGCAAAAAAAAAAAAAAAAAAAAAAAAAAAAACCCACAAAGAGGTGAAATAGCAAAGCATTGCCCAATCAAACACGATCATTTCTTTCCTCTGCTAGGGTGCAAGATAAGATGGGTGGGGATGGCGTGAGCAGCTGGGTTTGGGGAGACAGCTGTTGAAGCCCACACAGAAGTGTTAACATCAAAAACATCAGTGGCTGACTATTAAACAAGGGTGGAAACCAAGCCACCTCATCCAAACAGTGTGACAGTGTTTGAAGACAAATACAAGAACCAGATCATCATAAACCCTCCCTCTTTCATGGGACTGTTTACTCCTAACATTTAAGAACACAATTAGGTTCAGCTAATGGAACTTCTAAGGGCTTACCTGGTACTTGGCTGGCTCTTGTGACCCACAAGGAAAACCTCACTCCCTTGGTGATATGAAATAATAAGTAGATGAAAGAGATGAGTTAAAAAATGAAAATAGATTAAATGAGACACAGTCAAAGAAAAGAGGTCTCAAACTAGAGGTCTAAGGTCACCTCCAATCTATAATACAAGGGACCACACACAGTGCTTTTTAAAGACAAAACCATATGTTGACAACCACCAGAAATCCAGAAAGTTCTCTGAAAGATCCAAATGTCCAGCTTCTCTTGCGTAACCGGAAGACCTGGCAACCCAGCATAGCCGCTCTTGACAGCAGCTAAGCAACCAGCAGAGGCCCCACTAGAGGGGGTGTGTTCCACACTCTCCCCAACCTGCCCCACTCCCTTACACAGCCAGGCATCATTCATGCAAGGAGCCTTCAGAACCCCTTCAGGAATCTGCATTTGTTACCCATGAAAAACAAGTAGCTCAGAGACCTCAGGGAGCCATCATAAGGCTCTTCCTCTGTCAACTGACCCACTCCAGAGGCAAAGGTTACTAAGAAATGAAGGCTTTAGTGGTGGTGGATGCACAACTCTGACTATACTAAAACCCACTAAAACATACACTTTTAAAGACACAGACCTACTAGAGAATGGACTTGAGGATATGGGGAGGGGGAAGGGTAAGCTGTGACAAAGTGAAAGAGCGGCATGGACATATATACACTACCAAACGTAAGGTAGATAGCTAGTGGGAAGCAGCCGCATAGCACAGGGAGATCAGCTCGGTGCTTTGTGACCGCCTGGAGGGGTGGGATAGGGAGGGTGGGAGGGAGACGCAAGAGGGAGGGGATATGGAAAAAAAAAATTGTGAATCACTATATTGTATACCCGTAACATATAATATTGTACATCAGCTATACCTCAATTTTTATTAATGTACCTTAAAAAAAAATAAATAAGAACAACTTTGGCCAGAGGGGGGGAAAAAAAAAAAAGAAAATCAGGAAGTATCAGTATGTACATGTTATTTAGAAATATGAACTAAAGCACTAGAACAATGAGTTAAATAATTGGAAGTGCTCATCTCTAGGTAATGGGACTTGACAGTGAGGAGAAGTGTATGGAAGAATCAATCGTTCCTTCAAAGAGGTATATTTATTTAGTGATGAAAACTAAATGTAAAAGTAAATGTATAAGTAAAATTAAAGAAATAAAAATATATTCACACTTTCTCATTTTTAATCATCTAAAAAAAAAACCATACACTTTAAAATGGCAACCTTTATGGTATGGTATCATAAATTTATTAAATTGTACCCTAATACAGCTGTTATTTAAAAAAAGAAGAAGAAACAAAGGCTTCCTGTAGGGCAAGGTCTTGACTAGACTGTAACACTAACAAGGCCTAGCCTTGGTAACCTCCCAGGTTCCCTTTTAGTGGCTCTTTCCTGCCTGTGGAAAAGGAACCTGGTTTTCAGCCAGTAACAAGAGTTGGAAAGTATGAGAAGGTAGAAGGCACATTGGATCTGCAGTCTGGAAGCCCTGCTCTGTCATTTCCTGGCTGTGTGGGGCAATTTGCCTCTCTGGGTGTCAGTGTCACTACTATCAAATAAGGATGATTGATAACCCTTGATCTGCTTAGATCAAGGGTAGTTTAGACCAACAGGAGAGAAAAGAGATGAGAAGGCATTTTTGTAAATTGTAAAGGGTCACGCCAGGTGTAACAAATACAGGCCAGGACACCGGCATCTCTGTCCTATGCCCATGGTAGGCTAGTTAATCAATCATGAACATCTCATGGTAGCAAGCACTGCAGCTGCTTATCTAAGAGCCTTTTTCCCCTTATGCCATGCTGGTAGAGCCCTAATTTTGTTATAGTTACCATATTTCCTTCACATAATTGAGGAATCTATCTTGGTGAGTCTGGGCCAATCTTGGTGGTCCCATTTTCCTTACTAAGGATTGGTTCAAGGATAGAACCAATTGAGGGAGTCTGTTGGGGTTAGAGGCAGAGGTTGGGGAAGGATTTCCTCACTGATTAAAAGGTGACAGGGAGAAAACACTGTCTTCTCTGCTCCTGGCGGGAGCTCCTGTAGGAAGCTTGTGTCTCTGAGGGAAAAAAAAGCAGACGTGCTGAAGCTGAAAGAAAAGAAAGATGGAAAAAAACAGGTCTCTGATGACATCTTTGAGCTGTTAAACTAACTAGCTCTGAAGCAGCCTGAACCCTGGACTCCTTGTTATTGCAATATATTAAACCCTCTTACTGTTTCAGTTATTTTGAGTTGACCTTCTGTTACTTGCAGCCCAAAGCACCCTAACTTATAAACCTGGAGAGCTCTGATGTGGTCTTAGACTGTTTCTTAAACATAAGGCTTCAGAAAGTCATTATCAACCAATGAGAATCACCATCTGACATAAAAATTTATTTGTCTTCCTAGGGTTATGTACATTTTTCAAAGAGGCATTGATGCCAGTAAATAATTCCTGACTGGATGTTATCCCTTTTAGTTAATAAAAGTTGTCTGAAGACAAAAACACTCCACAGAAATTTTGCTAACAAAAGGGCTGATAAAACAAATACCTCCAGGTAAATATTTCTTCTGCCAACAGGAACAATTCTCTGCATAACCTCAACATTTATGAGCCTGTGCTCCGCAACAGGAGAGGCCACAACAGTGAGAGGCCTGCGTACCACAAAAAAAAAAAAAAAAAATGGGGTGAGAATGGGGAGTGTATATGCAAAAAAGATTTTTTAGGTTTTGAGTAATCATATTTTAGTAATATTATTATTCTGATATTGCTGTGTATATAATGTGAGATAAGAAAAAACAGTCTAATTCTACTATCTCATGTTGTTGAAAGCCTCGGTTTTTGATGTAAAGAAAGGAGATAACAGGGCTCCCTGGTGGTGCAGTGGTTGAGAGTCCACCTGCCGATGCAGGGGACACGGGTCGGTGCCCTGGTCCGGGAAGATCCCACATGCCACGGAGTGGCTGGGCTCGTGAGCCATGGCCGCTGAGCCTGCGCGTCCGGAGCCTGTGCTCCGCAACGGGAGAGGCCACGACAGTGAGAGGCCCGCATACCGAAAAAAAAAAAAAAAGAAAGGAGATAACAGATGTAATAGAGAAAAAGAAGAAAAAAAAAAAACCTCTAGAATCTTGAATTTAAATTAAACATATATTTCCAATGTCATTGAGTATTTTATCTTTAAATGTAAATAAAATATAAATATAAACTTATTTATAATCTTCCACCCCTGTCCAATGAAAAGGTCAGGAGCAAGTCCAGTGGCAAAGAGCATCTCTAGTCTCCATATAATGGTCTTAAAATATCATTCCCTACTATAAGAAATCAAAGGGCTTCTTTGAGAAATGACTGATTCTAGGTCCAAGCGAGGAAATGTACCAGATGAATCTGAAACCGTTATATAGCAGAGAGAAAGGAAGCTATCAAAGATTAGTGCAGCATGCCACAGGACTCGGGATCCAACTTGAAGAGACTTCCAACGAATAAATGAAGAAGAAATGATAGAATCAGAATACCAAGAGACTTTATGCGCTTCCTGACAAAGAAACATAATATTACCTGTATTCTTTTTTTTTTTTTTTTGCCGTTACTTGGGCCTTCCACTGCTGTGGCCTCTCCCATTGCGGAGCACAGGCTCCAGACGCACAGGCTCACCGGCCATGGCTCACGGGCCCAGCCGCTCCACGGCATGTGGGATCTTCCCAGACCGGGGCACGAACCCACGTCCCCTGCATCGGCAGGCGGACTCCCAACCACTGCGCCACCAGGGAAGCCCAATATTGCCTGTATTCTTGCCAGAGGGATCAACATCAGTCTGACTGAGGCTTGGATCCAGCTGCCGATTTGCAGAAAATAAAGAAAACGAAGAAACATGATAACTTGAGCCACGAATGTGCAATCAGCAAAATCTAGACTGTTGGAAACTTGACCAGCCGGGGTTCTTAATAGATAAATTATAAGTAAAAAAGGACTGGAGTGGAAACCTGTAGATTAAAAGAGACTATAAAAACATCACATTTAAAAATGGGTAATACTAAACGGTTAGGGATGCACAGTGGTGTGATGAATCTATTTTTTAAATGAAGGGAAGTGACTGATGTAAAAGTAAGGTTACTATTAGGGAGCAAAAGGGAATGATGATTGAATTGGGCACAAGAAGGGTTTCTGGAGGGACTGGCAATGTTCTATTTTCTGGCAGGTGGTCACTGCAAGGACAGTCATCATAATAATTCATTAAGTTTGAAGTTGTTTTGTGTGGTTTTCTGTATCTTGTATTTTACTTTGCATTAAAAAGACTTTTTAAAAGATAGGGATGGGAAGGAGAAGAGAAAGTCTCCATTTCTTTTCTTCTTTTTTTTGGCCATGTTGCACGGCTTGTGGGATCTCAGTTCCCCAACCAGGGACTGAACCAGGGTCACGGCAGTGGAAACGCTGAATCCTAACCACTAGACCACCAAGGAACTCCCAAGGCTCCATTTCTATACCTTTCCCTTGACATGTTTGTGTTGAGAGACAAGGATCACAGACAAGTAGTATTCCAGACACAGGACACAGCCTAAGCAAAGGCAAGGAGGTAGAAATGAGGTTTGTGGCAAATTCTGGCAACAGAAAATGGTCCTGTTTGGCTGCCCAATGGTTCTACACAGAGAACAGTACGAAATAAAACCAAGAAATATAAGTTGAGGGCATACTGTGGAAGATTCATCATGCCGGGACAAGATGTCTGTACTTAATTAGTCTTAGGCAGAGGAGAAAGGATAAATGTTTCTGAACAAGGATTGACTCCTAGATTGAGCAAGCCTGGTGGTCATTTCTCACTCCAACCCCTTCCTCCTTCCTAACAAAGCTCTGATTTTTTTGTCCAGTTATCCATCCTGCAGGTTTTTGTTTCTACAGGTGATAGCTGGAGGTACAGCAGCCATCTTGAGACAATGAGGAACTTTAACCTCAGGAGAACATGCCAAGTATGGCAAAGCAGAAAGATGGCAGGAATACAAATCTCAGATAATGTTGCTGAGCCACTGAATTAATTAATCTCACAGTTGTCCTTCTGCTAGGGTTCTTGTTATGTGAGATAATGAATCTCCATATCATTATGTGCAGCTGAAAGCAGCCCAAATTATAAGTGTTAAGAGGAAATCATAAAAAAGCCCACTCCAAGAAATACCTTTAAACAGTCCCCATGCTCTGAGTGGTCCAGAGGACTCATGACCCATTGGTTGCCCTGAACAATCAATTTCCCATTTCTGCAGAAACACACAGAAGGTTCCAGCAGCCAGCTTAAGTTTACCACTTAATCAAACAAGTCTAGCTGGTATCAAGCTCTTAAAGGAGCTGATCCCAGGGAATGGGGAGAAAAATGAAAAGGAAATAAAATTGAACAGTTGCCTGCAGAGAACACCAGCTGCGTGTTATTGATTTCCATGTAATCTCCATTTGTCTCCCTGGAATTTCTTCAATTTCTCTGTGACCCTGTGGTCACAGAGAGGCGTGATGCTGCTCATGCCTGGAGTTTGATCAGGAAAAAAAAACATTCCCTTATATGCCCTTGAAGGCCAAGGGGGCCAAGATGAGTGCTCTGGTGGAGAGCAAGAGAGAGAAGATTTTCCTTTCCTTGGCCCAGTGGCAAAGCTCAGGCCACAGGCCACTGAAACCAAGGTGGAAGGTTAGCCTATTGGCTACCTACCCTATTAGGAGTTTGATCTCTCAAGCTGGTGAGCCCCTAGGATCTAGGAGTTTATGCCCAACCTGGGTGTTTTCAATCCATCAGCTGTTCAGGGCAGGTGTCTTAGCCCTGACAATAGCTGGTATATAGGGTTCCTCCACTGAGACATCCATCCCCAAAACCACACAGTGAAACAAGTTATTCGAAGGATCTGGACTTGGGGTGACTGGTGATGGGGAAAGGTTAAACAAGAGTAGAAGATGGAAGGGCAGGGTGAATTGTACCCTGTTGTCATTTCAAAATGCCACTCCTTTCACTGGTTTAACGCTCTGTGCTGTGGACTGAATGTTCTATGGTATTAATGTGAGAGTGTCCATTTACCTAGTGTGTCCCTGTCCACGAGGATGGAGCCGTAAGCTCAAGGGACAGAGGGAGCACCTAGGACAGTTGTGCTTAAAGTGCAGTCCCCACTCCAGCAGCAGCAGCATCCCCTAGAAAGTGATGAGAAATGCAAATTCTCAGGCCCTACCAGCCCCGCCCGACTGAATCACAACTCTAGGAGTGGGTCCCAGAAATATGTGTTTGAACAAGCCCTCCAGGTGATTTTCATGCACAGGAAGACCAGACCAACAACCTCATTATGCCGGGAGGTAAAGGGCGGGCCCAGGGACTTGAAGTGACTTATTACTTAGGGTCCTGTGGCTGAAAAGCAGCAGAGGCTAAACCAGTCTGACTCCCAGTCTAGAGCCTTTCCCACAACATCAGAAAAGAAAGTAAAGCTGTGCCGCCGCAAAGCCGCTGCAAGCTCTTTCAAAGCCATGCTCAGCCACTCCCAGTGCTTCTGCATACCTCCCGACAGCTTCTCTGGAGCTCTAATTTGGGACAGTAAGACCAGGGCACCCTACCCCCTTCTGCCTCCTCTATGTGGCCGGCAGCAGAGGATAGTGCCCACGTTCACCCAGTGACAGAAGCCAGAGACCCCAACAACTGTGGTCCAGAATAATTAAAGCAGGAGCTGGAAGCAGACTGTCTGGGGGCAAACCTCAGCTACGCAACTCGTTCTCTGTCACTGTGGGCAAGTTCTCACCTTTCTGAGCCAGTTTCCCAGCTGTTAACGTGAGGACGGGTATTTACAGGGACAACGCCTGTGGTGAGGCTGAGATGAGATAACCTGTGTTGGGTGCTAAGCGCTACGCCTGGCACACAGCTAAGTAATCCATGCGTGTCAGCTGTCACTGCTCTCCTCAGCATCACCTTGCCCCTCCTCCCCATGACCCCCTAACAACCAAGTCGTGCTGACTCCACCTCTGACTGTTCCCACATCTGGCCTCTTCTCTGTCTTTGCATGTCCATCCCCACTGCCACACTATGTTCTGGTCCTCATCTCGTGCTCCTGCACCACCACACAAGTCTTCTAAAGGGTCTCCTGGCCTCCAGTCCCCCTTCTAGTCTGCTCTCTGGGCTTACAGTCCAGTGAGCTTTCTAGATTGCAAAGATGAGCTGCTCATTCTTCCTCGTGAGCTTCCCAAGTCCCCACATCTTCAGGGTCGAGTTCTAGCTCCTGGGCAGAACCCACAAGGCCCCTGGGGATCAGCACCCCATCTTTATCTTACACCTGGGTTCCCCCCAAGTTGACCGCATGCTCCACACCTAACTACTTTTGGGACACAAAAACTGTGGACTTTTCACACCACTGTGCTCTGTTCCCTCAGCCAGGAATGCTCAACCATCTGCCTGGCAAATCCACACTCATCTTTCCAGATGTAGCCCAGAGCTGGCACCTCCTTAAAGTCTTGTTCTCAGGCGGAAGTGACTGTCCCTGTTTTGTGCCCTCTCTGGCTGCTCTACCTGCTTCTCTCACAGTACCTGTTCCATTTTACTGGACATGTTTCCACATCTGCCACCCTTGCTGTCTGCCAGACTGTCACTCTTTCCTGAGCACTCTCCCTGGCATAGAAAAGGCATTCTAAACTTATTTATTAAATGGGTAAGTGCTGGACTCCCCCAGTCTCACCAGTCCCAGCGCTGCCCTCTGGGCTCACAGAACAAACCTGCTCTTGTAGTCCCCAAGAAAGCCTCTGAGGGGTTGAAATCCATCTCTTGATGAAGCAGGTTGGAATAATTCACGATTCAAATGTGGCTGTGATCATGCAATACGTAAAGCAGGCCATATGCAGGATATCTAACTATTGTCACCTATCCATCACCAGGAAGCCATTCAGTGCCCAGGATGGTCAAAGCCCCCGTTCAGGAGAAAATGAGCCTTCTCACCCCTAGCTGGTGTGGAATGTGGCAATGGAAACTAAGAGCTTGCTATCACGGTCCTGCACTGGGCTGGAGACGTGGCTTCTGGTTCCCGGCACCACCACTCGCTTGCTGGGCAAACGCCTTCCGTCCTTGGGTCGCTGATCCTTGTCTGTAAAACGAGGGCTATGGACTAGAAGCTTCCTAAGTACCCTTTAGAGCTCAGAACTTGAGCATTTCAGAAATTTAAATGCTGCTTATTCGAAGAGAGCAGGGATGACTCTCGCTTTCCACCCTCACTCCCTCCTGAGCACTTGGCAGTTCACAGAGGGGACAGATGGGAGATACTGTATTCATTGAACAAATGACTTGACTCCTCCTGTTTTCACCCAGGTACCCTTTAACTTAGGACCTGTGCCATGAGGACCCGAGTGTTCCTGGAGTCGGCCATGCTTTCCCATATAAACAACTTTTCCTTGCTTTGGGATTTAACCAAAGGAGGCAATATTCCTTATGGTTAATAATGCACAACCCAGAATCAGACAACCTGGGCTCGACTCCTGGTTCTGTCATATAGGAGCTGTGTGACCTTGAGCAAATTGCTTAGCTGCTCTGTGTCTCGGTTTTCTCATCTGTAAAACAGGGCCAATAACAGTTCTATCTTATGGGGTCATCGTGAGGATTAAAATAGTTAACACAGTTAATTCCTTAAATAGGGTCTGCCTCAGAGTGAGCACTAGACAAAAATAATTATGTTTTCTCAAACTTCCTTTGGGAAAAGAGTACTGCTGTCTAAAGGCATTTCAAGAGTGGCACTAATTCAAGAGGGTTCCAACCTCGTGACCTAATTACCTCCCAAAGGCCCCACCTCCAAATACCATCACATTGGTTGTCTTTCTATGTGAGGATACAACGAGATGTCGGCAGTTTGCAATGTGGAAGAGGGTCCTCACCAGAACCAGACTATGCTGGAACCCTGATCTCAGACTTCCAATCTCCAGAACTGTGAGAAAAAATTTCTGTTGTTTATAAGCCACCCAGTCTTTGGTACTTTGTTAGAGCAGCCTGAACTAAGACACATAACAACAACAATGACAAACTGAATGGATAGATACTGCAATATAAGTGTGGTTGTCTCTGAATGATCATAATCCCTGCGGATTACCTGTTTGTGTTTGAGCTTGCCTGTATCTTGCAGCCTTCTACAACACCCTCCCTCTCCCCCCAGATGTCTCTGTCCACAATCCAAGAACTCTGGGCTGGCTGAGCCTGCAGCTCTGCTTCCCAGCTCTGGCCCAGCATTCCAAGGAATTGCCAAACTCCAAGCTCAGACTCCTCGGGAATGGGCTGGGGTGGGGCTTCTCCACAGGAGCCTCATCTAACTGGCAAACACACATTCTTTTCATGGGCATTTCCAGAAAGAGCCGCAGTCAAAAGTGAGAATGACGCGTGTCTGAAATAGACCATCCCTCAGGCAGAACTCTGTGGGGCTCAGATTCTTGGCAAGGAGCCCTCCTCAAAGTAACATCTCCAGCCGTATACTGAACATTTAAGCGCTGCCCTGCCCAGGAAAGCTATGCTAAATGTATTCTGATCATTATCTTATTTGATCTTCACAACTTTGCAAGGCCGGTATTCTTCCCCCAAATCATGGGTGAGGACACCTGAGGCTCTGCCGTATCTGGCTCCGGGCATGTAGCTAGGAGGGAGCCAAAGGGACTCAACCCCAAGTCTAACTCTGCTGCACACAGTGAAACAGCATCTTCTCAATGGTTTAGTAGACCTCGGTGTACCTGGCCTTGAATTTCCCCTTCCTCATCCATGGAGCTGGACTCTTGTCAACACTTGAGATTCCTAAATAAAATACTGACAGCTACCCCTTTCACAACTTCTCAGACTCTGTTCCCCAGCCACAAAATAGGATTGTTTTCAATTAATCCATGAGCATTTATTCTGTGTGCTAGGGAGGCTCACATTCAACCCAGAAATGGTCCATGTCCTTAAAAAAACTATCAGAAATGGTCCATGTCCTTAAGCATCCTAACATCTCATTGTAGATACAAGACCAACAGACTGAGAGGTCCCCAAAATTGTGTCCAGCTGACCCTTACTGAGTAGTCGACCCAGTGATTAGGGTCTCACTAACACTTCGGCAGGAAGGCCTACCATTCATTGGACCTACCACATACCAAGTGCTCTATGTACTTCCTCTCTTCTAAACCTTATCTTAACCCTGGGAGATATTCCTCACCATGTTATAGGTGAGGAAACTGGGGCTAAGTTGAGAGACTTGCCCAAGGTCACCCAGAACCAGGACTTGCCCTGTAGCATCTATCATACTCAGTTGCACTTGAGGGTTTTTTTGAGGTCTGTCATCCCGTCAGCCTGTAGGCCCAAAACAATAGGGACACATCTTGTTTAGAATCGTGTCCCTCATTGACCTAGTCCTGTACCTCATACACGTAAGTGTAAGCTTGCATATGGATGTGCATACACACACACACACACAAGAGGCAATACTAAAAGGGAAGCAGTCAAGGTAACTCAATAAGGAGCTCTGGATTCAGCCAGATCTGGGTTTGAACAAAAGCTTTTCCACGTCCTAAGTGTCTGTCCTTTAAACAATTCAGTCTTCTCTGAGCTTCCATTTCCTCGCCTATTATATGGGGATTCCAACAAACTCACCTCCTGGGGAGGGTATGAGGAATGAACAAGAGTCAGGGATAGCCATCTCTGAGCAAAAGGTATGGCATGTAGTAATTGCTATTAAAGCAGACATCTATTTCTCCAAGGCTGGAAACAGAAGTGCCCAATTAAATGAGACACCTGGAACTCCAGGTGTTCTGTTTGCCCAGTAGAATATGAGCTCATTGAGGGCAGGGAAGGAACGTTTACATCTACAACCCCAGCAGGAGCCAATAAATGGTGTTCCACAGGTGGCTGGTGATGACAGAGACGTTTCCTGCCCAGGATGGTGACTCTGAGCTGGGCAAGGAGAGGGGTCCTGAGCCGGACTCACGTCTATAGTGGGGATGAAGCCAGCCCATACCCTGCAGAGTTCTAATGAGACAGAAGTGAAATAGCCTTGGAAAGCCTTTCCGACCTGACACTATGAGAAGAGGAGGACATGGTGACATGGGGGAAAGTGGGCAGAGAGGCTGGGAAGGCCTTGGAAGGTAGACCAAAGACAGGCATGAAAAGGGAGGGCTTTGGAGCCGTACAGTCTAGGGTTCAAGTCCCAGCTCTGACATTTATCAGCCTTGAGCCTTCACCTCACTGGGCCTCAGCTGCCTCATCTCTACAAGGAGGCAAACCAACAGAGCCACGCCCAGGAGGCTACTGTGAATCGAATATAAGGTGCGCTGAGCTCCTGGTACATAGTAAGGTGTGCTGAGCTCCTGGTACACAGTGAGAACTCAATAAATGGTAAGGTACATTATGGAGGATACGCTTTTTTTTCTGAAGGTAAAAGTCTCCTCAGACAATAACAGAGCCAAACAGGAATTCAGCTTAGTGCAACTGAAACAAAAACAGGAGAGCCGAAACCGTTTCCTGAGAATGACTATTTATGAGGCCAATTTCAGCTTCTGAGAGCTAATGAACCCCCCACGGCAGCCTCTGTGCAGCTCTGAGTCCAGATCACAGGGACGCACCCTCCCCCGAGTTCCTGGAAGCACAGCAGCCACTTGCGGTACCCCATCAGCATTAAATAATCACGGCAATGATCCTAATAATGATCGGGGTACAGGGTGGGAGGCTGGGGAGAAAGAGAAGGTGCAGGTGGGGAGGAATAACACTTAAGCTATTTTGCTTCCTCAAGACAAACTTCTGCCTGAAATAGATTAATTCAATCTGCATATTAATGTGGGTTACTAATTAATGACTAAAAAATGCTTTCAACAGGGAAAGTGTGACGTGGATGCTTAAAAAAATAACATCCAGGAGTCACAGGGTAAGTATGGAAAGGAAATAAGCTGGCCTCTTTTTTCTTTTTTAACATTTAAAATTTTACGGTTGAAGGAAATGTAGGGCAATTAAGAAAATTCACTGAAAGCACAGAAACATAAAATAGGAAAGCCTGGTGTGAGGGGACTTCGTTTGTGTTCCTGCAGAACCTTCTCGCTTACCACAAGGGCTTGTGACTGCAAGCCTACTTTCTGTTTTGCCTCCTAGACCCCGAATTTCCTGAAGGCAGAGGCCCCATCTTCCGTTCCTTCCTATTTCCGGTCCCCAGTGCTGCACCAGGCACGTAGGGGGTAGTCAATAGTGTCACGAAACACATGAATGACCCCAAAAGAGGAGGGGAAGGGTTGCACACAGTGATTCCCTCCTGAGAGTACAGTATGGAAAGGAGAAAAAAGGAGTAACTTTACTGTGGAGAAATCTGACAAACCATACCTCGGCCAGGTGGTCAAGGTCAACATCAGCAGTGATAGATCACATGGATAGTATGTACCCTTGATATATGTGATGAAAATAGCGCTTTAGGTCTCTGTCGTCTTCCTTTCAAAAACCCATAACTCTCGTCTAAACATCAGAAAAACATCAGACAAATTCCAGTAGATTCTACGAAAATCCCCGACCAGGACTCCTAGAAACTGTGAAGGTCATCAGAAACAAGGAAACTCTGAGAAACCATCACAGCCAAGAGGAGCCTAAGTAGACATGGATATTTAATGTAACGTCGTACCCTAGAGGGATTTTACAGAGGGAGAAATGGGTCTAGGAGGAGAGACCCATCCAAGGTCTTGGAGACCCTCCAGGTGGATAGACTCTCAGAAGCATGCTGATGTACTAAAGAATGATGGACCTTGTATTCCTTTTCATACACAGTGAATATCTTGATTTTTTCTTTTTAATTGGCAACTTAGATGAGACTTCCTCCCTCCTCTGACAACCCTCAACTTCTATTGCCCAGAAGTCCTGTAAAATTTGGTGGGCAAGCACCCCATGGGAATCAGGAAATTCAGTGGGCTGGAAGAACGGTCCTCAGAGCTCCTTCAGATCACATCTTCCCATTGAGCACAAGAAAAACTGAGGCCCAAAGTAGGAGACAGTGTCTCGCCTATTGCTAGTGCGGTACGTTGCTGCCACACTTAACTCATGCTTTCTCACTTGCAATATTCCAAACGCTCTGCACTACCTGGATGTGAAGAACCAGTTTAGGGCCATGGAGGAATTCCGGCCAAATCCTACCTCTATCTCTGCCAACCTCAAGGCAGTTAAGGGCAACCACGTGGAAAATGGCTTGGTACTTAGCGACACATCTTTTGCCCCAGCCCCAGGTCACTGCCAAGCAGAAAGCCCAGGCCTGGCAGGCTGAGGCCTGAGACATAAAGACAGCATCCAACTGGGGTGTACAGAAAGGGCACACCTCGGCCTGGCTGGCAGGCCACACTCCCCTGTGTGGCCCCATCCGTCAGCCACCCTCAGGGATCTAATTTTCCAGCTCGGCATAGGGTACATTTTCTAAATGTGACCCTGTTTCTGTTATGACAATCAAAGTGCTCCAACCACAAGATCATAAATACCAAAAGTGATGGCTAATGGCAGTGGCAGTTTGCAAAATGCCAAGTGGCAGCGAGAAGCGGACGCCATAAATTACGGTCCAACTCCTCCATTCTCACGTAGGTGTTTTGTGGGTTTTTAGTGATAAGATCTGCTTTCAAGTGGATTTACAGGGGCTCCCCATGAATTCAGACAGAGCTTTTAAAAATACTTCTAACAGATGCTAAAAAGAAAACCAGAAAAGCCTACCACTTCAAATCTAAAAGCAAGTTTATTAAAAATGCTTTATGGGGCTTCCCTGGTGGCGCAGTGGTTGAGAGTCCGCCTGCCGATGCGGGGGACACAGGTTCGTGCCCTGGTCAGGGAGGATCCCACATGCCGCAGAGCGGCTCAGCCCGTGAGCCATGGCCGCTGAGCCTGCGCATCCGGAGCCTGTGCTCCACAATGGGAGAGGCCACAACAGTGAGAGGCCCGCGTACCGCAAAAAAGAAAAAAAAAAAAAAAGCTTTATGTATAATGGCCAAAATATGGAAAGTGGCTCATTTGAAGATGGAGACATTTAGTGTGAAAGTGCTAATGATTACAATAATAGTAATGACAAGAGCTAAGATGTATTGGGTAAGGCATTGGGCTAAGCATCCTACGTGGATTATTTTATTGAATTCTCACAAGAGTTTCATGTGGTCGGTCTATGGCTGTCCTTATTTTACACACGTGATAATTCAGGTTCCAAAAGATTAAGCCATTTGTCCCAGGTCATGCAGCAAGGTGGTGACTGACAGACTGGAGCTGTGAACACGCGGGGTCTAGCTTTAGAGCTCGGGATCCAGAGGGCCCTGCCAGTCCCCTTCCAGCCACAGCAGACCTAAGACGGAGCACACTGAGGGCTCCCAAATCTCAACACACATCACTGTGCACTCAGAGAGGCCTGGGAGTACGTAAATGTCAAACTGTGGGACCCTGTCATCAGCACAACAAACAAAAGGGCAAACATTTAGAAAACACAACGGATCCCTATTTTCATGCAACTGTGAACTTCTAGGCCTGACTTTGTAGCCTCCGTGCCTTGATCAATAAAATGAGGGCGGGCCTCCCTGGTGGCGCAGTGGTTGAGAGTCCGCCTGCCGATGCAGGGGATATGGGTTCGTGCCCCGGTCTGGGAGGATCCCATATGCCGCGGAGCGGCTGGGCCCGTGAGCCATGGCCGCTGGGCCTGCGCATCCGGAGCCTGTGCTCCGCAACGGGAGAGGCCACAACAGTGAGAGGCCCGCATACCGCAAAAAGAAAAAAAAATTAATAAATAAAAAAATAATAATAAAATGAGGGCGATACGACTTTCTGGCAGTTAGGAAAATTTGGTGAGATCACATATGTGAAAAGCTTCTTGAAAACCCCAAGGCACTGTACAAACTGTGTTGTTAATGAAAACACCGAGATAAAATGGATCAAGTCAAGCGTTAACATGCCTCCTCTCCTGTCCCCCTTTACGGAGGCAGAGACTGGGGCTCAGAGAGATGAGATAACTTGCTCAGGGTCTCGGAATTGAGAGGCAGAGGCTCGGCCACAAGAGAGCATCTGGAGGGCTATTTGTTCCTCCCATTCTCACTTGCCACCCTCAGTCCCCAACACACACACACACACACACACACACACACGCACACACACGCCCCAGGGCTCCAGAAAACACAGTTTAAGACCTCCTAAGGAAGTCACCCCTACAGGTCCCCCGAGAGATGGAGCTCAAATCAGTTTTCCTGTCTCCAGGAGGTAGTTCCTCAAAGAGCACGGCCTGAGGACAGGTGTCACTGCGGTGTCAGAAACAGCCCATCTGTTCTGCCCTAAGCA
Organism: Mesoplodon mirus; assembly: GCF_964341445.2. Taxonomy (NCBI): domain Eukaryota; kingdom Metazoa; phylum Chordata; class Mammalia; order Artiodactyla; family Ziphiidae; genus Mesoplodon; species Mesoplodon mirus. The sequence continues at coordinate 51,823,091 of NC_138980.1, forward strand.
GTGTGTACAGCTGCCGCTGTGGCCCATGACCCAGGGGTGGAACCTGCAGACCCATCATTAAGACCAAGAGGTCCCCCCATTTCACGCTTATTTGGTTTATGTGCAGCTGGTCAGGGACATTTCTGATGAGCATGGGGAGAGAAGCAGGCCTGTGCTGGGCTGTGAGGGGACTGTGGCCCAGTGCCACCACCAGCTGTCTAAGGACATGTCTCCAGGATCTGTGTCCTTCCACAAATTTCATTCCTTTGGGAACTGTCCCACTTTTTCACAAAATTCTTTGCATTAAGCCATTTCCCTCAGGGCCTGTTTCCTCTAGTTTCTAACTTTCATAAAGCTGTAGAAAGGAAAGTTACAGTCGTAGAATCTCAGCTCAGAGGATCTTAGATGCTAAAGGTTGTCTACCTGAACCTCCCACCCCCACCCCTTCCTCCCATCTGGCAGTTAGGTCCCCTCTAAAGCATTCCTGCCAAAGGGTAATCCAGCCTCTGCTTGAACACCTCCAAGGACGGGGAACACACTACCTTATGAGGCAGCTTGTTCCATATTCTGAATAATGTAGTGAGAGGTTGAGAGCACGGACCCTGCCCAGGTCTAATGACAAGGCGAAATGAAAACACAGGGACCTTGTTCAAAAATTAAGAATTTCAAGGTGGCAAGAGCAGAGCAATGAACCAAGTGCAGGGCCCTTCTAAGCACAGGGCCCTGGATAACTGCACTGGTCGCAGTCCATGTGGCCTGATTCTAATGGCCGAGTCCAAGGGTTCGGATCCCACTTACTAACCAGGACTAGCCTCACGTGTAAAATGAAGGTAATGCTATCTATTTCAGAAACTTGTTTCTGAGGATGACATGAGTCACGACGTGAAGGGCTTAGAACAAAACCTGGCACAGAGTAAACGCCATCATTTTTGTGCCCAAGACGCAACTACGGAAAGAAAAAGAAGTCCATATGGCATTCTCCACGCTAGCACTTTTGATATCTACACACGGTGCTTACAGCCTCGTAAGCCTTCCCTTTACCTGCAGCAGAGTTTCTGGCTCTTGCCACCACTGCCAGACACTAAGGGCACAGGTAGGAACAATCACAGCCACCATCATGGACAGATCCAGTTTTGTGGGACCTGATGTTTGTGTTTTGGGGGGTGAGGATAGGGGTGAGGAGAGGTTCTTTAAGAGAAAGAATATGAAATGAAGACAGGCACATGACGTATTTTTTATATGTTGCTAGATGTAGTCCCAACTCAATTTTCTCACTGCAGGATCCTAAAAATGCCTGTGGTCACCCCAATACCACGGACCAGGAGGGGGGGTCAGATTTGAGAGAGGCAGCGGTCTTAATTGGGTGTGGTTAAACCATCTCGCTTTTGCAAATTTTGAGAGAACATATGACCATGGAACATGTTGCTAGGCCCCTCCCAGGGCCGTGGAGGGGAGGGGCCGTGAAGGTTCACGGTAAACCTGATGCTGGTACCATGACTCATGATGTCTGCATAAGATACTCAGTAGAAAAGTAAACTCCCTAAGGAGCGAGGCACAGTCCCAGGTCCTGTTGATTCCAACCCTTAAATGTCTGTCTCTTGAAGGTGTCTACTCCTCTCCATCGTCCCCTGCCTGGGCTTCACGGCTCCCAGATGGCTGCTCCACTGGCACCCTGGTCCCCTCCTGGCCAGTCTCCACATAGCAGCTGCAGCGACCCATGCAGAATGCAAGCCTGACCATGTAAACCCTACAACGGCTTCTCACTGACATTGGGATAAAATCTAAACTCCTCAGCACGGAGCACATCTTCCTTCCAAGACCCCCACCCACGCTTTCTGGTCCCAAACCTCACTGTTCAACCCTTCAAGGTCAAGCCCCAGCCAGACAAGCAGGATGCTCTGTCTGGAATCCTCTCCTCACCCCATACTCCAAACCTGGCTAACCTCATCCTTTGATAATCGCTTAAACGGTACTTCTCCCAAGAAGCTTTCCCAGGGCCCCCCAAAGCATAAACAAATCCGAGTTTGGCACCTGTGTGCTCCCACTGCACCCTCCACGTGACCCACAAAAACGCTTCTGTCACCTTCTTGCCATTACAGTACTTAACAACCTGGCTCTCAACGAGGCTGGGCGTGGCACGAGGGACGGCCCTGCCTAGCCGGTATCCTTGGGGCTAGCACAGTATCAGAAGCATGGTTAGGTGCGCAACACCATGCGCTGTTGAATGAGTAAGCATCTCAGAATGCCAAACACAGAGGGCCACGGTGCCACGAGCACTGGGGTGGGGCTCTGAAGAGCCACAGCCCCATCTCAGCGCTGCCACAAAACCCACTGGACAACCCAGGGCAACAGCCAGGCCTCCACGCCTTGGGGGCACACACTGTGTTCAGAGACCAGAGCCTTGGCTCCGCCAGTGCCGCCAGCAGAGAGCCGGCCTCTCCTTGCAGAGGTGGCACAGTGAGGCCGTGTCCTTTCTGCTGAGTCTCCTCGGCACAGAAATCTTACAGGAGCAGCCTGACTTCAGAGCCCTTCATTTATTATTCATTTACTTCCTTGTAATACTGCTGCTGCAGCACGCGAAGGACACGGCCCTAGAATGGACTTCCCACCTACCTGCGCGCTAGCACTGATTCACCCCAGCCAAGGCACATGGCTTCTGAGTTGTCTATTTTCGACAGCCCAACAAGCGTGGGATTTGTAAAGAGCCAACCGAGAGACAAGACATGCTCTCTCCCATTAATAATGCTCTTTAAACACTCCACACATTTTCATATTTATCATTTCCTCTAAAATATCTTACATACATAACATTCCTCTGAGGGATGGAGCTCAGGGTTTACTATCTTCATTTTATAGATGAGGAGCCTGAGGCTCAGGAAGGCTGAGTAACTTGTCCAAGGTCAGACAGCTCCTAAGTGGCAGAGCCCATGAGAACCCGAGGGGCAACTGACTCCACAGCCCACACTCTACCACATAGTATTCTCCCTTCTGCATTCTAAAGATATTTTTAGGAATGATTTTTAATATCCAGAACATATCTACAAATTAATTTTTGTTTCCCAAGACAAATAAGCTTGAAAAATAGGGAAAAAAATGTGAAAGGAAGTTGAAGCTGCTTCACACTGTATAAAATTAACCATGTATCCAGTACAAGTCCCACCCTCTAGCCATGGTGCACTCCATTCTAGTGTTCAAGCAAGCCAGCTCTCTGTGGCCTCAGGGCCCCGTCCTTGCTGTTTCTTCTGCCTAAAACTCTTCTCCTGGCTTCTTTCCAGACTTCAGGTCACAGCTTGACCATCACTTCTTCATAGAAACTTCCTTGAACCCTCTCCCTGACTCTCCTACACCAATCTGTTTATTTCCTCACAGCACCCATCATCATTTTGTTATTAATGTTTTTCTCTTGTTTATCGTCTGTTTCTTCCACTAGAATGCAAGCTTCCTGAAGGCAGGGAGTGGTTTTTGCACCAGTGCACCCCCATCCCATAGAACTATGCCTTGTGCGCTAGATAAATCAATAAATCTTATTGGCATTTGACCACTGTTATAGCCCACAGTAGCTCATTTATAATAACCAAATTACATACAATAGCCAAATAACCTTCAAACAATCAAATATAGGACGAAGGACAGATAACAGCCTTCTACTTTTATTAAGGTTAAAAATAAGAGGCCCAGAGAAATTAAGCAGCTTGTCTGAAGCCATACAACAATGAAAAAGATGGCGCTAGACCTTGAACTCACCCGTGATCTGGCTTTCTAATACTGTCACATTTTATAAAAATCTGCTTAAAATAGTTTTCCTTCAGTTTCTTCCCACTGCCTTAAAGATTCTCACAGGTCACTGTGCTGTTTGCTGAGCCTTCTGGCTCTCCCTCCCATGAGGGCAGAGAGCCACCCATGCCTGCAGCATTTCTTTGAGCTGACATACTGCAAGGGAATGTGAATTAACCGGCTCTCTGGAGTGAAGCTAATCCACAACCCAAAGTATCCAGAATCCTGTGCAGAAAAGCTGATGGGCAGGAAAACCTGGGTTTCTAGGATTCTGGAATGCAAAGGCAAGCATCCAAGTATTAAAGGACTTATCTGTATCCCAGAGAACTAAAAAGTGTACACGGAAGAGATATGCTATCAATAAGGTTGCTACCAAAACCATGACCTAGAAAACACGGGCATGACTTTGAGATGACGGACCAAGGTACTGCCCCCCCATGGCCTCGTTCCTCCCAAGAGAGCGGGCTTCACTCTCATTCTAATATGCCCATGGTGAAAAATAAAACCCAAAATTAATCAAAACCCAAACTTTAGGGCTTCCCTTGTGGCGCAGTGGTTGAGAGTCTGCCTGCCGATGCAGGGGACACGGGTTCGTGCCCCGGTCCGGGAGGATGCCACATGCCGCGGAGCGGCTGGGCCCGTGAGCCATGGCTGCTGAGCCTGCGCGTCCAGAGCCTGTGCTCCGCAACGGGAGAGGCCACAGCAGTGAGAGGCCCGTGTACCGCAAAAAAAAAAAAAAAAAAAAAAAAATTTCTTGGTTTACTACTCAAAGTGTAGAAACAGAATACTGAACTTTCTTAGTTGAAGAGAAGAAAAAAGTAAAATGAGAAAAAAATCCAAAAGAAGGTAAGAAAGGGTAGGGGGAGAAAAAAACATGAAAAGGTGAGACAATAAGAAAGTCCAGAAGAAGATGGCAGTAATAATTCTCCACTAAAATGTGAACTTCTTGTGGACAGAGGCTGTGCTATGTTGTTATCCACTGTATCTTCAGCACCTATCACAGTGTCTGGCTCATAGTAGACACTTTGATAAATATCAAATGACTGAGAGTTTGCCGAATGAGTAAATGTTTGGATGAATGGATGGTTGTGGTATAATAAAAAACATATTTGGTCTTTGTCTCAGGTTCCTGGCACAAAGCTCCTAAAACCCTTGGAATTTCCAGTCATAGGAGTGTCCTCTGTCATTCATAAGAAGCCCTTTTGAGTATACCTGAGCTTATGCTAATAAGGTTGCTTACGGTGGGACCCCCCAGGTAGCCCTGGGACAGGACTGATCACTAGGAAGACCACCCACAGACCTCTGGGAAGGGGAAAGGGGCTGCTGCAGAATAATGTCTATAAAAGCTCTTGAATAAGGAGATTTGATGAGCTTCTGGGGGTTGGTAAACATGAGAGGAGAGTGGCATACCCTGGTTCCTCTCAGGACCCTTCTGGACCTCACCCTTCATCTGTACCCTTTATAATATCCTTTATAATCAACTGGTAAACATAAGTAAACGTTTCTCTGAGTTCTGTGAGCTGCTCTAGCAAATTAATTGAACCCGAGGAAGGGGTCGTGGGAACCTCTGATTTATAGCTAGATAGTCAGAAGCAAGGTGACAACCTGGACTTGTGACTGGCATCTGAAGTGGGGTAGTCTTGTGGGACTGAGCCCTTAACCTGTGGCATCTGACACTAACTCTAGGTAGAAAAGTGTCAGAATTGAGTTAAATTTGTAGGACACTCAGTGCCACTAAGAATTGGAGAATTGCTTGGTGGTGTTGGACAAAACACATCAGAATGGTAAATGAATGAACATGGTTAACTGAATGAATACAGAAATGTATGAATAACATAAAGCTTCATTTTGGCCAGAAGTTTCAGCCTTCTCCAGGCACCCAGGCACCACTTCATTTATCAGAATTAGCCAACAAATTACTGACAGAACAAATGGAGTTTCTCTCTTTTCCCTGGCCACTGTCTGGGAGCAATGAAGTATGCAAGATACAGATGGACAAAGAAGGAGGAGGCAGCAAGGGACTGGGACAAATTAATCCCAGATTACAGAAAAGTTGATAGAATAAAAATCACGGGGCTTCCCTGGTGGTGCAGTGGTTAAGAATATGCCTGCCAATGCAGGGGACATGGGTTCGAGCCCTGGTCTGGGAAGATCCCACATGCTACAGAGCAACTAAGCCCATGCGCCACAACTACTAAGCCTGCGCTCTAGAGCCTGCAAGCCACAACTACTGAGCCCGCATGCCACAACTACTGAAGCAAGTGCGCCTAGAGCCTGTGCTCCACAACAAGAGAAGCCACCGCAATGAGAAGCCCAAGCACCGCAACGAAGAGTAGCCCCCACTCTCCGCAACTAGAGAAAGCCCGAGTGCAGCAACAAAGACCCAATGCAGCCAAGAATAATTAATTAATTAATTAATTAATTAAAAATTCATGTATGGATGGGAGATAGCTTCCAGTTTTGAATTATGTAATTATCCCTTCCTGTCCATTTCTATGGCTAATGCCCTAGTTGGGGCCCTCAGTACCTACAGTAGGGACCACAAGGTCCTCAACTGCTTTCTGTCCCTCTTCTACAGCCTTGTCCATCTAGACTAGACTTCATCCCATCATGATACACAGCCACCATGAAATCACTACCCACCACCCTCCTGCTCAAATGATTCAATGGATCACAACTGCCTTCCAGAATCAAATTCATACATCTTGGCCTGATTTTCAAGGCCATTTAAGAACTGATTTTCATCACCCTTTCTCTCACCATTATCCTTGAAGAATACTAGGCTTTAGTCAATAGATCCCATGACCATTCTCACCTCTGAGTCCTTGCTTATACTGTTCCCTTCAAGCATTCCCGTTCTGCCACCTTTGTTACTGAGGCTGGGTACATTCTTCAAGGCCCAAATCAAATGTTAACTCTTCCATGGTGCTTCCTGGTACAGAGCCAAAAATAAATTTTTTCACTTCTTACTCTGTAACACCCTGTTTACAACACTGTTTATGATTCTTAACACATCCTATCTTATGCTCTATTTGGGAGGCAATTTAGCCTAAAGGTTAGGTACATGGACTTTGGAGTCAGACAGACTTGGCGTTGAATCCAGGTCTGCCATATCCTATCTGTATGAACTAAGGAAGTTACTTAACTTTTCTAAGCCTCAGTTTCTTCATCTGCAAAGTGGGGAGAATCTGTATCACAGGACTATTCTGAAGATTGAATAAGATCATGCCAGTAAAGCCATAGCTTATAACAATAATTATTATCAGAATACATGTGTCATACCCCCTCTGCCATGGATGAGTCTCCTGAGAAGAGTATCCATGTTTGATGATGTTTCTACCTTTCTATCTCCTCTAGCACCTAGTATGGTATTTTTTTTCAAATTATGCAAAATAATTTCCAAATCAAGAATTAATGTGATATTAAAGATGCTTTCATTCATGTTGGTACCACATTAAGATTCTACAGAATTCTTAAGGTTTGTCACATTTGTTAAACATTCAATGTCTTTCTTATCCCTGGAAACCCCATATGCTCCAGATTTTATTAGATGATACTGACACCTTTTTAGGAAAACAAAAAGGCACAGTCATGGGCTGGGAGAATATATTCACAAAACATATATCAGACAAGAGACTTGTATTACAGAATATATATTTAAAAACTCTTAAAACTCAATAGGACAACCCAATTAAAAACCGACAAAAGATTTTAATAGACATTTCACAAAAGATACAAAATGGCCAATAAACACATGAAGAGATGCTCTTCATGAGAGCATGTAAATTACATGTGAGAAATGTAAATTTCACTTCTTCACACCCATAAGGACAGCTAAAATTGAAGACTGACCATTCCAAGTACCATCAAGGATGCTGAGCAACAAGAACTCTATCATACAGTGATGGTGGGAATGCAAAATGGGACAAGTACTTTGGAAAACAATTTGGTAGTTTTTTAACAAATTAAACATACACCTACCATACCACCCAGCCATTCTATTGTTTTGTAGGTATTTTCTCAAGAAAACAAAAATATATATCCACACAGACTAGTGCACAAATGTTCAAAAGAGTTAGATTTGTAACAGCCAAAAGCTAGAAACACCTCAAATGTCTCTCAACAGGTGAATGGGATGAATCTCGGTATTATCATGCTTAGTAAAAAAAAAAAAAAAAAAGCAGGCAAAAAGGAACACAAACTGTGTAAGTCCCTCTATATAAATTTCTAGAAAAATGCAAGCTCATCTACAGAAACAGAAAGCAGGTCAGTGATTGTGTGGAGACAGAGGGAGAGATAGGTTACAAAGAGGCACAAAGAACCTTTTGGGGGATGATAGGAATGTTTATTATGACTGTGATGATCTTTTCACAGGTTTATATATATGTTAAAACTGATCAAGTTACACACTTTTAAAGTGTGCAGTTTACTGTACTTCAAATATACCTCAACAAAGATGTATGAAAAAAAAGTACTGATACTTTAAAAAAAAAACTTAACGACAACAACAACAAAATAAAGCAAGTGAGCCATTCACGGGCAAAGGGAGCAAAGCCTAAAGTTGGTCTGAAAGCTGCTCCTGAAAGTGCCGTCTCAGCATAAAATAGAGGCAGGAAGCGAGGCAGACAGGCCTCGAATTGCAGTGGGGAGCGCCATAAATGTGGTTTGGATATGACTGGCTCTTTGAGGCTGGCTTCGTGGCAAAGCTAATTTATTCAGTGCCCAAGTCCCTGGCAGTCCAGTATTTCGAGCCTGAGACAGATGTCAGGTTGCATTCCTGTGGGCTTTCTTCTTTTCCTGCGTGCGTTTCAGAAGAGACTTCTGAGTGCCCTGACGCCTTCACCCAAAAGCAGAGTTATAATGGAGATTTCAGGCATGGCTGGAGGCCTAAAGACACAGATCCTTGGGGGACAGGAGAGGCACAAACGTGCAGACTGAGCACAGCACAACCCCAGGGGCGCCATTCATAGTCCCTGTGAAGCAGGTGGTGCCTCTGCAGGGTGCAGGACCAGGAAGGAAAGTGGCCCTGGGAGGCTGGATTCCCTGCTCCAGCCCTACCCCCAGGAAGTATTTGCCTTCCTAGTGCTCTCTTCATCGAACATTATTTTAAGAGAGAAGCTTAAAAGTGAAATGTCAGTAGAATGGGCAAGTCAGGAAACTGCACTCGTGACCATGCCCATTCACCCTGCTTCGCCCAGTTCTAGCCCTCAACTGTTATTACCCTGCCCTGGGTCTCTCTGGAAGCCCCTGAACCTCCAGGTGTCCTGTTTCCCCATCTGCTGGAAGCAGAGATAATCCTTACCCCACCCCACCCCCCACTCAGTTCACACCCATCCACCCCCCAAAGTCTGAAGCGCACATAACCCTGAGAATCCTGGAACTGAGGGGTCAAACTGGCAGACCACAGCCGAGACCCAGCAGGTACAGATGGCTTCATTTGGCTCGTGCAATATTTAAAATGCAAAGTCCACCTAAAAAAAATCCAGAAGTCTGTCTTTTCTTGAAAAACCCGAAGAACAGGCGCCACGTTCCCAAGCCATCAGCTGGAGCTGAGGAATGAACAACTGTCTCACTTGCCCACAGCCTCCATCACAGAACCCTTCCCTCACTGAGCTCCCTGGGTGGCCTGGGTGCCTTTGGGTCTGCTCTCCAGTCAGCAAGAAGGGGACTTGCACTTCATCTAGTCCGGACCAGCCCTCACCCAAGATATCCTGTGACAGGCGTGTAAGACGGCCCCAGCCTGGAACATTTCTCTTGATGAGAAAACTCATTACCTTTGAGGACACTCACGGGCAGGATTCCACTGCTGGAAAGTTCTTCCCTGTCCTCCAGTGGAAGGCCTTTCCCACCCTCAGGTCCAGGTTCTCCTTGCCTTTCATGCCCTCTCCCTGCCATCCCAGCACTTCAGGCATTTGCAGCCTCTGGTTCTTCTATGAAAACCTGAACATCCAGTTTCTTTAGTCCTTCCTCACTCCCTGGCGTCCCCAGGGCTTTCCCCTGAACACGCTCCACTTTATCTGTCCCATGTGGAGGTGGTGGAGCCTTCCTCCCCATTTTGTCCTAATGAGCTGATGGAATGAATTACAAACACATGTTGCTACATGGCTTCTCTCTAGCGAGCTTTAAAGAGAGGCAGCCTCACTGGGTACTATAAGCAACAGTAAATATGTCCTCTCAGTTTACTCGCAGCATCCCCATGTGGATAAAAATAGACCTCGTGGCACCGGGCAGGATAATTCATACTCTCTACAAATCACCTCTGAAACGGGAAAAATGAAACATCAGGGATTTCCTACGTTTTAAAAAATTACATACATCTCGGACTGAAAGTAAGTGTTTCGAATTTTAAAAATAAGTAGCCCATATTCTGAGGTAGGTACTTTTTATGGAAAGGAAATAAAAACATGCCAAGGTTTCCTAGTTCAGATCTAAGGTTAGAACAGAGACAAAAGACAGAATTCTCTCTCCTGTGCTTCCCATGGCTTTCTTGAAGATCAACATTTTGGGAGTGAAAAAAGTGCTGGACCCTTACTTTATCTCACAAAAATGTGTGTGAGAAAGAGAGAGAGAGAGAAAGAGAGGGAGGGATGGGGTGGGAACTGAGATCTTGCAGAAGTCACTTACTGTCTATCTCGGGACCTCACTTTCCTGTCTTGTAAAATGCAAGGCTTGGACCAGATCGCTGAGAGGACCTCAAATCTGCATCAGAACCACCTGCGTGTGTGCTTTTTGTTAAACACGCAGATTCCTGGCACACCCACAGGAACCTGCATCCGTGCTGGGGTGGGGTCAGGAAGCTGGCGTCTGAGAAGTGCTCAGGTGATGGTGTACCCCCAGGTTTCTCATCCAGTGGTCACATTCTAAGTCCACTCTTCACTCTGTTATTTGGTACACACTCTGTGGCAGGAGGCATGCTAGGGCCCCCGGGTTATGACAGTCCACGAGTCATACAGGCACAGCTCTCAAGGAACTCACGCACCGGTAGGGGGTAGGCAAGGTGAGAGGAAACTGCCAAGGAAAGGAACTGTCCTGGGATACGGATGGGGCCATGACTTCCCCAAGCACAGGGTGCCAGGGGAGCCCACCCAGACTGAGGGAAGGCAGGGTGGTCAGGGAAGGCTTGCTGGGGGAGGAGACATCTCAGCGGAGACCCGAAGCATGTGGAGGACCAGGCCAGGGGAACTCCCACTGGGCAGCATGTCCGAGGCCTGTGGACCAGGTGGAGAATGTGTGTCTGGGGACGGTGGGTGGGTTACGCTGGACCCAAGGGAGTTGGAGGGGGAGATGGTGACTGGAGAAGCTGACAGGGCCAGGTCACGCGGAGCCTGGGCCACCACACCAAGAACTCGAGATTTTGTCCTAAAGGCCGTGGGAAGCCGTGGGAGGGCTCTGAGCAGGGTTGTACATCATCAGAAAGATCACCCTGGCTGCTGTGTGTAGAATACACTGCAGGAAGAAAGAAGAAGAGGCTGGAATAAATAAGGCTTCTGTTCATGGTTATAAAGGCTCAGTGCCAGAGGTGGCCAGAGAAGTGAATGTCAGAACAGTTGGGGGCCAGGACTCTTCGGAAAAATCCCAGGCTTTGGCTTCTTATCCCAGGTCCCACTAGTATGATCACTCTTCCTTGTTGGAGAAACTTAGGGCTGGGAGAGCAGGACCCTCTATACACATCCACCTGCCTAATTCTGTCTGGGCTGCTTGCTTCTCTCAGGCTCAGAAAGAGAGATGGAACCTACCAGCTGATCTCATCAAAGAAACAAAAGCAAGAAGGTTCCAGAAATGGCTCAGAAGAGAAACATCCCTGATTCGAATAAATACAATCCCAATGATAATGTACTTGTGCCCAGCACTCTACAGTTTATAATACTTTTGATCACCCTACCTTTTTGGAGGCTCCCGGCACTCCGGGAAAAAACAGGTACTCCCATTTTACAGAGGAGTAAACCAAGGCCTGGGGGGCTTTGAGCGACTAGTGCAAGGTCACAGAGAGAGCTGGAAACAGAGCAGAGGCTAGAAATTCACCCCACGGCTCTTTACTGCTATTGATCCTTGAGCCCACGGGGACTGTAATTAATTAAAATGTCTCTCTTCAGCACTGGAGACAGAGAACTGAAGAATTCAATGAAAACGATTTGCCCAGGGTGGAAGTGTTTTATCTTGAAGTCCTGGGAGGGCTTTTGAAATGAGAGAGGGACCTACAAGGTGGGGAGGGAGAAGATGCCAAGAGCACGTTAAGAAATGGCATCGCTGGCTGCAAAATGCCCGCTCCAAGAAGACTAGATGTGCAGCCCTGGCCCTTCTCTGCTCTTGGGACTGGGACAGTCCTGCTCCTGATCAAAGAGGAGGGCCTGGGGAAAAGGGAGTTGGCAGGAGGAGTAAAGGGACAAATCCCATGGTATGCTTCCCTTTCTTCTACCCTCACCCCAACATTTCTATCCAGGGCAAGACAAGTAAATTAACACTGTACAGTTTATTTGTAGAAAGGAAAACAGGCTCCAAACGTCAACTATCGCCAAAAAATTAATAGTTATTTTTGAGCCCTTACAAGGTGCCAGGCACAGCCCTGTCTATATAGTCTCACAATGAATCTTTAGCGTGAGTCTATGACGTTGGTAACTATTATCCCCATTTTACAGGTGGGAAAATTGAGGCTCAGAAAGGTCAAGCATCTTCCTTGCAGTTCCACACAACTATAAAAAATGACAGAGACAAGATTCAAATCCAGGCTTCTGTGACTGCTGAGCCTGTGTTCCTCTTGAGGAGGGGGTGATATCTGAGGGAGAGGTCCCCTAACCAGCTTTGTTTTGATGACGGGGCGGGGGAATGCGCTGACTCTGTGTGGGGGGGAACTTTCACTGATTTCATTTCATTTAGAAGGCAAGCTGGAACTCTCTCCATCTCCTTTCTCTTCTGCCTGTTTTCTTGGGATAAGAAAGAGAGGGAACGGCTATGCCAGCAGACAGGACTGGGGTGCCAAAGGGTTAAAGAGCACAGATACCAGCTCCATGGAGAAGAGGCAGCAGAACCTCCAAGCCCCTCAGCCCTCAGTGCCCCTACCACCACTGCCCCCCTGCCCGACACACACCCTGTGAGCAGGAAGGGGGGGTGATATCCTCATTTTCCACAGGGGTCACAGAACATACAAGTCTTGGGCTCCATCAGCACCACTGGGATGGAGAACGGGACTTGAGGCTGGGCCACTGTAGTTCACAAAGGTTGGGAAGGAGAGGAGTGGGGGCAGAGAGGTCTGTCAGACAGACCAAAAGGGTGGAAAAGTGACCCAGTGAAAGGAGGAAGAGGTAGGAAATTGGGGTTGCTCAGCCTCCAGGAGGCCTAGGGGTGATCTATTTATCATCCTAGGTGCTCCATGGCTGCTGGAGTGACTTTTATGGGCAAACTGCCCAACAGACCTCTGAGTACATGGGAAAGAAACTAGATAAGAGGTAAAAGGTTTTGCCCTTATAATTAAAGCATGACCACCTGGTGCTGGGCAGAGGAAAGAATTTCTCATGCATGAGGACAGGAGAGGGGAATTTTTCTCTTTCAGACGTCAACAAAATTTAGAAGGGGAAAATCTGCCAGGGTCTACTCAGAAGTAAAAAGCAGTTGCCTGCACATGAACATGAAAATATGAATGTAGCTGCCAGTAGGCAGGATTCTAATACAAATATCATGTTGTTGTCCAACCTACCTGGGACATAATTTAATAAGCAAGTGATGATGGACATCCCAAACTACACTAAGGGATGCCAGTTCTATGTTCTTTGAAAGGGTGGTAGATTTTCAATGAGTAACATCTTTCATTACTAAGCCTAGGAAGTTACATTTTATTATCATAAATTTAAAAATTTCAAATTAATAACATTTCCTTACTGTGAAGTTAACCAATGGGACAAATGAGGTTGTTTTGATCAATATAAATAATCTGACCTCAGGAGTTAGAGATAACAGCTTGCAGCTTACACCTGCCTCAAAGTACCGTTTCTCTATTTTGCTTTAGTTGCCCAATGTTGAGAAAACTTTTCTGATGTAATGGACAGTAGATGCATTTTTTATAATGCAACCTGCCCTATAACGTCAGAATTCTCTTCAATCAAACAAATGTGGAAGAATAAGCTGGTAATCTTCGACATGTAAAAATGTAGTATAAAACACAGATAAGAGACTTCCCTGGTGGCGCAGTGGTTAAGAATCTGCCTGCCAATGCAGGGGACATGGGTTCGAGCCCTGGTCTGGGAAGATCCCACATGCCGCGGAGCAACTAAGCCCATGTGCCACAACTACTGAGCCTGCGCTCTAGAGCCCGCGAGCCACAACTACTGAGCCCACGTGCCACAACTACTGAAGCCCGCGTGCCTAGAGCCCGTGCTCCACAACAAGAGAAGCCACCGTAATGAGAAGCCCGCGCACCACAACAAAGAGTAGCCCCCGCTCGCCACAACTAGAGAAAGCCCGCGCACAGCAATGAAGACCCAGCGCAGCCAAAAAAAAAAAAAAAAAACCCACAGATGAGTGGTTTTATTATTATTTTTCCTTATTATTACAGCTTTAAAAAGAATTAACACAATTTGAAGCAAAGTTTACAGAATCCGAAGCACCCACTTGGACTTGCACAGTTTGTGAAGTGCTGGCTGGGATGATGTCTGAGATCCTCCCAGCTCTGGCCCTTGCCTCCTCACCATTACATCCTAAACTGAAAAGTATGAGAACCCCAGTGGCAGAAGCAGGCCTGAAGCAAAGGGGCTTTACACCAAGTGCTCCCCGCTTTCCCATTTCAGAGGGGAAAGTGAAGAGGGGAAGGAGAGAAGGTAACGATTACTGCCACAGACTAGACTTCTCAGATAAATCTGTATCTACCTAGCGCCAGAAAAACCACCAGCTGAAAAAGAGAAAGGGATTCAGAGCACAGAGCAGAGAGGGCCCTACCCGGTCCTCCCTCTGCTGCAAGGCCACAACCTTAGTCCTGATAACTCAGTAGCTTCTGGTAAAAAGAATTCCAGATCCGCTCCCCCACCCCGAACAAGCAATTCAAATACTCCGGAGAGCGGTGACTATACCTCCAGCAGCCATGTGTACAGACAGCAGATCTGCATAATGCACGCCACGGCACGCTCATTCATTTTTAACCGTGACATTATTCTTTTGCTGTCTATTTTAGGGAAAAGAAAAATCACTGGTATATCCTGTATCTAGAAGAACGAAAGGGCTGGGATGATGAAGAGAAAGAAGAAAAGGGAGAGGTGGTGACCTCCACATCCCTGGAGCTATTCAAGCCAAGACTAGACGACTACCTTTGAAGGCTGCTGCAGAGAGGACTCCTCTCTGGGGTGAGACGTCGTACTAAATGATTCCTAAGGTTCCCTTCCAACTCAAACTCTGTTTCTAAAAATAAAAGCAACCCTTAAAAAAATTTTTTTTAATCACATGAGTTATACGTCTACACAGCCCCAACTCTACCAGCTACAGTATAATACATTTACCACGCGTTTTTCCCACATGTATTTTCCCAGGTAATCATGGCCACGGTTCTGAGACACAGCGAATGCTGTCATTATCCCTATTTTAGAGGTGGGACGGGGCTCTGAGTTTAAGTAATTGCTCTGGGGTCAGACAGCGGGAGAGCAGAAATCCTGACAGCCCCTCGCTGACATTTCTCCCCCTCCCTCCTCCTCTTTCCTCAGCTTCTCCCCTTTTCGTCTCATGGTTGGTACAGTTTAACAGGGAGAAAATGGAGGAGAGACACTGAGAAGGAGCCTCCAGTACAGGTAACTGCCTGACGCCCCTGCCATCACTTTGTGCCACCAGATGATTCAGAGGAGACTCACTCAGAACCTCGGCAGGTAATGAATATATTGAGATGTGCAATGATCCTTCTAAAAATTGGTGCGTGCACATCCGAATTTTAAAAAGAGAAAATTAGTCCCTTTTTTTAAGGTTACAAAAAAGGAAGCGTTTTAGTCTAAAATGAGAAAATGAAAGGAGGAAGACTTTTTTTTCTAAGTAGGTTCTGCCCTTCTCACAGGGGCGGGGGGCGGCGGGGGGCGGTGTGAGTGCACACTGCTTCTGAGTCACAGTGAATGGAGCACTTGGATAAATTCCATAACGAACAGGCACAGAAGACAAATGCCAATTCGTTAAAGAAGAAAAAAGATTAATTCTAAAAGATAAGTCCCATAGGTTGGGTATCGGGTTTGAACTTTCAAAAAGAGAACCACCTGGTTCTTGATTTTGTTTGGAGGCTGTTTTGATCCTCAGAATTAAGACTGAAACTGATTTTTCTCTAGAATGTTTCAGCAGAGAGGGTGTGCATGGCTGGGGGGCGGGGGTGGGGAGTAACTCCCATCAAACAGCCTTTCTGGATTCCAAGCGCTTAAAGCAGCCACAAGTCCTCAAACGGCTGGAAGAGAATGAAGAGTCCCAAAGCCTAGCACCTGAGTTTTATGGGTTTCAAAACACCCTCTCCATCTTCTTGCTGATGGAGAACCCTGGAGAGGAGGGGTTGCCAAGCCCTTCCAGTAAAAGAGGCCCTTGGAGCCCAGAAAGATTTAATAATTGGCTCAAGGACACACAGCACAGACTTATATGCTGACCTATATCCAATACGGTGCTCACTGCTTCCCAACAGGGAAAGCACTTCCAAAGAAAGTCGCCAACTCAAGTTCAGCTTCCTAAAACCCAGCTTGGCCACTACCTGGCCCTCCTCCTACATAGAGGAGGGAACAGGCATGTATCCCTCTCGAAGCATTCACTCTCTCACGGAAATAAAGCGGAAATGGCAGAATCAGTCACTTAAGCCCTGGTGGCATGTTCAGCCTGGACGAGTTGTTTTTCCATTCAAATTCATGATCTCTGCACATGAAGAGTGGGTGGCTGTAGTCACCACTTGCGTCTCTCATCTCAACCCTTTATAACAAACTAATGGGAAGAACTTGAGGACAGCGTAGCTGTATGTTTGACTCCGAGCTGATAATGACAGCAGTGGTAGCTAATGCTTACCCCATGCTAGGCCCTGCGTGGAGAACATTAAATAGTTGTATATGCATTTTACAGATGAGGTAACTGAGACACAGAAAGGTTAAAGTCGCTTGCTTGAGGCTCTGAAAGTTTAAAGTAGGGGAGCTGGAATTTAAACTTACAGGGCCAGGCTTCTCTGGTGGCACAGTTAAGAATCCGCCTGCCAATGCAGGGGACACAGGTTCGAGCCCTGGTCCTGGAAGATACCACATGCCGCAGACAAACTAAGCTCATGTGCCACAACTACTGAGCCTGTGCTCTAGAGCCTGCGAGCTACAACTACTGAGCCCACGTGCCACAACTACTGAAGCCCGTGCACCTAGAGCGCATGCTCCACAACAAGAGAAGCCACCGCAATGAGAAGCCCGCACACTGCAACGAAGAGTAGCCCCAGCTCGCCGCAACTAGAGAAAGCCTGTGCACAGCAACGAAGACCCAACGCAGCCAAAACTAAGTAAATAAAATAAATTAAAAATAAACCTACAGGACCTGTGGTTTAACCCCCTGCCGCTTACCAGCTGTGTGATCTTGCATAAGTTACTTAATTTCTCTAAACCATATCCTTGTCATCTGTAAAATGGGGGTTATAACAGTGACACCATAAGGCAGTGCAAAGCAATAAACGAGGTAACATAAATGAAGCGCCTGGCAACAGGACTGCTTCGTTTCACAATTCTATGGAATGCTGTTCACAAATGGAGATGTGCTATAAGGCAGTCCTGCTTGGTACAGTGCCTGTCATGGGGAAAGCACCAAATGCTACCATCAGTATTCATTATCATGTACAATGGTGCCAACAATCATGGTCAAAAACCTAGAGGGTTACTGCTCACCCGTGAAGGCTCAGCCCAGGTGTCACCTGCTCCAAAGAGCTCTCCTTTGCTATCCATTCTGATTTGGTTTGCCATGGATAGTTTGGTTCTTATGACCAGTTTCAGAGCATGTCTTACTTCCCTAAACAGATGTAAACTTCTAGAGGACAGACGTTGATCCATGCCTTGGATCCCTTCAACCACCTACAGTACCAAGCACACAGTAGGGCCTTCAGGAACTGTATGATGGTTTCCTTCAAAAGGTGGGGTCTAATTCTTCTCTCTGCATGTAGGCCGAACTTAGTGACTCGCTTCTAACTAAGAGAATAAAGTGTCAGTGACAACGTGCGACTTCAGAGACTAGGTCATAGAAGTTTGTGGCTTCCTACTTGCTCTCTCTCTCAGATCACCTGCTCTGGGGCAAGCTAGCTGCTATGCAATAAGGACACCCAAGCTTCTCTAGGGAGAGGTCCAGGAGTTGAGGAACTGAGGCCTCCCACCAACAGCCAGGTGAGTGAGCCACCCTAGCAGCAGACTCCTCAGGCCCAGTCAAGATTTCAGGGGACTGCAGCCATCACCTTGATTGCAATCTCGCGAGAGACTGACCATGAGCCAGAGCCACCCAGCTACGCCCAAATTCCTGACCCACAGAAGCTGTGAGGTAATCAATATTGTGTTAAGCCACCACACTTTGGGATAATTTGTTATGTGTTAATATAAAACCAAAACAGGAACCACATGGTGAGTTTAACAGCAAGCAGACAACAGGAAAGTTACAGTTTTAGGGTAGGAGTAATCCTCATACTTGGATGAGAGCTTCACTGTTATTAAATTAAAAGAGAAATCAGATAGGAGACCCAGGTAGGCAGGTTTTTGCTCAGAAATCACCACAGGGAAGTAGAGGGGGTAGATGTGGATGACTCAAGGTAAGGCTGGCTGACCAGCTGAGCACTTCACTCCCTCAGGCTGACCAGATGAGGGCTCCAGCTCCATCTCCCCAACTCCTTCCCCAGCCCCAGGGCACATTCCAGCTACAAAGCCCTCCTCAAAGTTCCCCCAAAGGGATCAAGCCCCTCTTCCTGCCCTCTTGCCTTCCCACCTTGGGGGGCGGGGGGGCATGTGTCCTCCTCCTACATCCCTCTCCCCTTTTATTCATTTATTTCTATTCATCAAATTTTTAAAAATATCTTCATTGGACTATAATTGCTTTACAATGGTGTGTTAGTTTCTGCTTTATAACAAAGTGAATCATTTGTACATATACATATATCCCCATATCCCCTCCCTCCTGTGCCTCCATCCCACCCTCCCTATGCCACCCCTCTAGGTGGTCACAAAGCACCGAACTGATCTCCCTGTGCTATGCAGCTGCTTCCCACTAGCTATCTATTTTACATTTATAGTGTATATATGTCCATGCCATTCTCTCACTTTGTCCCAGCTTACCCTTCCCCCTCCCGTGTCCTCAGGTCCATTCTCTACATCTGCGTCTTTATTCCTGTCCTGCCCCTAGGTTCTTCAGAACCTTTTTTTTTTTTTTTAGATTCCATATATGTGTTAGCATACGATATTTGTATTTCTCTGACTTACTTCACTCTGTATGACAGACTCTAGGTCCATCCACCTCACTACAAATAATTTCGTTTCTTTTAATGGCTGAGTAATATCCCATTGTATATATGTGCCACATCTTCTTTATCCATTCATCTGTCGATGGACACTTAGGTTGTTTCCATTGTCCTGGCTATTGTAAATAGAGCTGCAATGAACATTGTGGTACGTGACTCTTTTTGAATTATGGTTTCCTCAGGGTATATGCCCAGTAGTGGGATTGCTGGGTAGTATGGTAGTTCTATTTTTAGTTTTTTAAGGAACCTCCATACTGTTCTCCATAGTGGCTGTACCGATGTAAATTCCCACCAACAGTGCAAGAGGGTTCTCTTTTCTCCACACCCTCTCCAGCATTTTTTGTTTGTAGACATTCTGATGATGCCCATTCTGAATGGTGTGAGGTGATACCTCACTGTAGTTTTGATTTGCATTTTTCTAATGATTAGTTATGTTCAGCATCCTTTCATGTGTTTGTTGGCAATCTGTATATCTTCTCTGGAGACATGTCTATTTAGGTCTTCTGCCCATTTCTGGATTAGGTTGTTTGTTTTTTTGATATTGAGCTGCATGAGCTGCTTGTAAATTTTGGAGATTAATCCTTTGTCAGTTACTTCGTTTGCAAATATTTTCTCCCATTCTGAGGGTTGTCTTTTCGTCTTGTTTATGGTTTCCTTTGCTGTGCAAAAGCTTTTAGGTTTTATTAGGTCCCATCTGTTTATTTTTGTTTTTATTTCCCTTACTCTAGAAGGTGGGTCAAAAAGGATCTTGCTGTGATTTATGCCATAGTGTTCTGCCTATGTTTTCCTCTAAGAGTTTTATAGTGTCTGGCCTTACATTTAGGTCTTTAATCCATTTTGAGTTTATTTTTATGTATGGTGTTAGGGAGTGTTCTAATTTCATTCTTTTACATGTAACTGTCCGGTTTTCCCACCACCACTTATTGAAGAGGCTGTCTTTTCTCCACTGTATATTTTTGCCTCCTTTATCAAAAATAAGGTGACCATATGTGTGTGGGTTTATCTCTGGGCTTTCTATCCTGTTGCATTGATCTATATTTCTGTTTTTGTGCCAGTACCATACTGTCTTGATTACTGTAGCTTTGTAGTATAGTCTGAAGTCTGGGAGCCTGATTCCTCCAGCTCCGTTTTTCTTTCTCAAGATTGCTTTGGCTATTCGGGGTCGTTTGTGTTTCCACACAAGTTGTGAAATTTTTTGTTCCAGTTCTGTTAAAAATGCCATTGGTAGTTTGATAGGGATTGCACTGAATCTGTAGATTGCTTTGGGTAGTATAGTCATTTTCACAGTGTTGATTCTTCCAATCCAAGAACATGGTATATCTCTCCATCTGTTTATATCATCTTTAATTTCTTTCATCAGTGTCTTATAGTTTTCTGCATACAGGTCTTTTGTCTCCTTAGGTAGGTTTATTCCTAGGTATTTTATTCCTTTTGTTGCAATGGTAAATGGGAGTGTTTCTTTAATTTCTCGTTCAGACTTTTCATCATTAGTGTATAGGAATGCAAGAGATTTATGTGCATTAATTTTGTATCCTGCTACTTTACCAAATTCATTGATTAGCTCTAGCAGTTTTCTGGTGGCATCTTTAGGATTCTCTATGTATAGTATCATGTCATCTGCAAACAGTGACAGTTTTACTTCTTCTTTTCCAATTTGGATTCCTTTATTTCTTTTTCTTCTCTGATTGCTGTGGCTAAAACTTCCAAAACTATGTTGAATAATAGTGGTGAGAGTGGGCAACCTTGTCTCATTCCTGATCTTAGTGGAAATGGTTTCAGTTTTTCACCACTGAGAACAATGTTGGTTATGGGTTTGTCATATATGGCCTTTATTACGTTGAGGTAAGTTCCCTCTATGCCTACTTTCTGGAGGGTTTTTATCATAAATGGGTGTTGAATTTTGTTGAAAGCTTTTTCTGCATCTATTGAGATGATCATATGGTTTTTCTCCTTCAATTTGTTAATATGGTGTACCACATTGACTGATTTGCATATATTGAAAAATCCTTGTATTCCTGGGATAAACCCCACTTGATCATGATGTATGATCCTTTTAATGTGCTGCTGGATTCTGTTTGCTAGTATTTTGTTGAGGATTTTTGCATCTATGTTCATCAGTGATATTGGCCTATAGTTTTCTATTTTTGTGGCATCTTTGTCTGGTTTTGGTATCAGGGTGATGGTCGCCTCGTAGAATGAGTCTGGGAGTGTTCCTCCCTCTGCTATATTTTGGAAGACTTTGAGAAGGATAGGTGTTAGCTCTTCTCTAAATGTTTGACAGACTTCGCCTGTGAAGCCATGTGGTCCTGGGCTTTTGTTTGTTGGAAGTTTTTTTATTCACTGTTTCAATTTCAGTGCTTGTGATTCATCTGTTTATATTTTCTATTTCTTCTTGGTTCAGTCTTGGAAGGTTGTGCTTTTCTAAGAATTTGTCCATTTCTTCCAGGTTGTCCATTTTATTGGCATAAAGTTGCTTGTAGTAATCTCTCGTGATCCTTCGTATTTCTGCAGTGTCAGTTGTTACTTTTCCTTTTTCATTTCTAATTCTGTTGATTTGAGTCTTCTCCCTTTTTTTCTTGATGAGTTTGACTAATGGTTTATCAATTTTGTTTATCTTCTCAAAGAACCAGCTTTCAGTTTTATTGAACTTTGCTATCATTTTCTTCATTTCTTTTTCATCTATTTCTGATCTGATCTTTATGATTTCTTTCCTTCTGCTAACCTTGAAGTTTTTTTGTTCTTCTCTAATTGCTTTAGGTGTAAGGTTAGGTTATTTATTTGAGATGTTTCTTTTTTCTTGAGGTAGGATTGTATTGCTATAAACTTCCCTCTTAGAACTGCTTTTTTTTTTTTTTTTTTTTTTTTTTTTTTGTGGTACACAGTCCTCTCACTGTTGTGGCCTCTCCCGTTGCAGAGCACAGGCTCCAGATGCACAGGCTCAGAGGCTATGGCTCACGGGCCCAGCCGCTCCACGGCATGTGTTATCTTCCTGGACCGGGGCACGAACCTGTGTCCCCTGCATCAGCAGGTGGACTCTCAACCACTGTGCCACGAGGGAAGCCGCTACAACTGCTTTTGATGCATCCCATAGGTTTTGGGTTGTCGTGTTTTCATTGTCATTTGTTTCTAGGTATTTTTTTACTTCCTCTTTGATTTCTTCAGTGATCTCTTGGTTATTTAGTAGTGTATTGTTTAGCCTCCATGTGTTTGTATTTTCTAGAGATTTTTTCCTGTAATTGATATCTAGTCTCATAGCATTGTGGTCAGAAAAGATACTTGATATGATTTTAATTTTCTTAAATTTACCAAGGCTTGATTTGTGACCCAAGATATAGTCTATCCTGGAGTATGTTCCATGAGCACTTGAGAAGAAAGTGTAATCTGCTGTTTTTGCATGGAATGTCCTATAAATATCAATTAAGTCCATCTTGTTTAGTGTAACATTTAAAGCTTGTGTTTCCTTATTTATTTTCATTTTGGATGATCTGTCCATTGTATTCACCAAATTTTAAAAAATGTTTTGTTGTGAAATAGTTTCAAACTTACAGAGAAGATGCAAGAAAAGCACAGTGAATCTTTCAACCATGTTTGCTTTCACCATTTTCCACCTTCCTGTTATCTTTCTTTCCCCCTCTCTGCCATCTATCTGTATCTATAATTTTTTTCTGAAACATTTGAGAGAAAGTTGAAGACTTAATAATCCTCGAGTCCTAAATTCTTTGGTGTGTATTTCCTGTGACTAAGGACATAAAAATCAGGAAGTTTAACACTGAAACAACACTATTATCTAATCTACAGTCAATATCCAAATTTTGCCAATCGATCTGATGTAATGTCCTTCATGCTAATTTTTTTTTTGGTTCAGGATCCAATCCAAGATTGTTCATTCATTTTCTCACTGATCAAATATGTCATATGCCAGGCACTGGGTAAAGCACAGGGGATAAAATAATGAGGGGGAAAACAGGCACAACCACTGTCCTCCTGGCGCTTATAGTTTAGTAGGGAGACATATTAATCAAATAATCACACTAACAGTTAAGTCTGTGTAATCACAAACTAAGACACGTGCTTTAAAGTAAAAAAGCCTCGGGCCTCCCTGGTGGCGCAGTGGTTGAGAGTCCGCCTGCCGATGCAGGGGATACGGGTTCGTGCCCCGGTCTGGGAGGATCCCATATGCCGCGGAGCGGCTGGGCCCGTGAGCCATGGCCGCTGGGCCTGCGCATCCGGAGCCTGTGCTCCGCAACGGGAGAGGCCACAACAGTGAGAGGCCCGCATACCGCAAAAAGAAAGAAAAAAAAAAAAAAAAAAAAAAGTAAAAAAGCCTCGACTGGGGTGAGGGTTGGCGGGTGTGCATGTGGTACTGGGGGTGTTGGATTAGAAAGCTCCCCTGAGGTTGGGACACCTGAGCTGAGATCTAAAGGGTGGGGCAGCATTAACCAAGCCGTTTGCATGCATGCAGGCATGGGGTGTGTGTGTGGTAGGGTAACTGGCAGAGCGCCCATGCGATGAGAAAGACTCTGCGCAGGAGAATGCACGGCTTGTTGAAGGTCAGTAGAATGGAGGGCAGAGGGGGAAGGCAATGTGGGGAGGGACCTGGAGTGGAGTTTAGTCTGTATCTCAGAACAACAGGAAGCTACTGATGGGTCCGAGGAGAGCCAGTGGCACGATTCATATTTCCAAAAGACTACTCTGGCTGCCACTTGGAGAAAGGTAGTGAAAATAATATGGGCCAACAATCCCTTAGCCTTGATTTCAGAATCCAAAAGCTTTTTTTAGAACTCGTTTAATGACAAAACCTGACCTGATCAGACATGAGGCTACTTATAGTCTTTATTTGTTCACTTAGTGTGAATATTCTCACATTTTTGCCACAGGGAAAAAAATGTGTTATGATTATAGGGCGCAACCATAGACCCTGCTGGGGCTATTACATAATGCAGTGTGTACACTGTATTAACTTTCCTAATTCAGAAAGATTCTTATGCCACTCGACAACTTGTTGCCTCTCAACTTCAAATTCACCTTCTTTGACAGCTGTGCGAAAATGGATCTGGGCCCTTTAAACATTTTTCCCTTGCCAGATAACATGATATTAACAGTGATCAGTAGATGCTAGAGAGACACTGCAGAAGGAAGGGTTTTCTGTTTCTTTGTTTTTCATCCTGGTTTTGGTGTATTTGTCAGGCAGGCAGCATGGATGACTTCTCCGGTCCAGGCTCCTGTAGCAAGCACACCTTCTCCATCGTCCAGCTTCAGTGACCAGCAGCATCCAGCTGCTGGCAGCTTCCCCCTAACACCTACTCCCTTGGACGGTCTGGTAGCTAAATGTGTTCCATGAGACACCTCACCAAGAACAGCTTACCCCACCACAAAGAGCTTTCTCCAGCACATTTCACTGGGGTAGCACCAGAGCTACTTCTCTGCCATTCAGTAAGCACAGCTGTTCCCTCCCCAACAAAGTCAAGATCTCAGCCCTCTTCCTTAAGAGCTCTATCTCGGCCCAGGAGGGAGATCTTCCTTAGGAATTCTATCTCAACGGGAGTCGGGGGTGTGCTTCTTGCTGTTCGATCTCTGCCCGAGGGCTAGTGGCTGTTCCTGTATCTGCTATTCCCACATTCTTTAGAACATATTTAGAGCTCTCTTCACTTCGTAATAGCCAATCCTTCATTACTCCAATCTCCTGTCACAGTTAATAGTTCTTTATACTCAAAGTTCCATGTCCAGATTACTGGGTGGTTTCTCTCTCCTGATAGAACCCTGACTAACATAATTGTGAATCCTAAAATATGCCTCATACAGAGGGGTTAGGCTAAGGGATTCTGGATCTGACATAATAACAGCATTTATGTACCACTTTTTATATGCCAGGCACTATTCCAAGTGCTTTGTGTTTGTGAACTAATTTAATCCTGATTTAAATTAAAATTTTAACAGAGGAAACAGATTCCATAACTTTCCCAAAGTCTCACAGCTAGTAAAGAGCAGAACTGGGATTCAAACCCAGGCAAACCTGTGGCCTTATAAGCCTGCGGTTGAGGTGGGGAGGGAGCGAGGCGAGAGGGGGCAGCACAGAGATCAGCTCAAAGGCTACTGTGCATCCTCTATCATGCCTTCAGGGCCCCGTGCCCACTCCACCAACTGCTCACAACCCTGCCCTGGAACTGTGTGCCTAGAGGTCTAGCAGGTCCTTAAGGGCACAAGAGCAGAGACCATGTCCTTTCCTCCTGGAATGTCAAGTGCTTAGCAGAGAGCCCTCCTGGGCACATTCAGGATTCAGTCAAAGTCTGCTGGATCAATGATATGTTGAACGAAATAGAACTATAGGCCCCAAAGCCAGCTGAACCACAGGTTGAGCCTCCTGGGTCTCATCCCGCGCTTGGAGCGCTCGGGCCCCGCAAGTGCTGTCCTGGGAGCTCCTCTGTCCCGCCTGGCCTCACGTGCAGACACCTGACAGCAGTTGACAAAATGACTTCTTACGTCTTTTTCAACTCTAGACCTCCAGACTCATCAGAGAGCAAGTCTGATCACATGATTTCTCTGCCCGACACCCTTCACGTCTCTGGGAACCGCCATGTGGAGTCCAGCCCATGGACCTGGCCTCACCAACACCCCAGCCTCTCCCAGGCCCACTCCAGGCTCTACTCCTTAGGGGCCAGCAACGCTGAACCTGGGAGACCCTGCACACGCCGCATGGTTTTCCCCACTCTGGGCTTTTGACTGTGTTTCCCCTCTGCTGGGAATCCCTATGCTTCCCACCCCTCCCCAGCCCTGCCCCTGCCTTCAAAGACTTAGGTCAGGAGTTCCTCCTTCTGGAAGCCTTCTCTGCTCCCACCGCCCCCCCCCCCTCATCCATCTGGGCTAACTGGGCTAACTGTGCTCACATATAACCCCATACCTGCGGCCACCAGAGCGAGATCCCACTGGATCCCGAGTGACTCGGCTGGCGCATGGAGCCAAGTGTGGTGGTGAAAGCTCAGGACCCTGCAGGCCAACCACAGCTCCATCAGTGACCAGCTGTGTGACCTGGGGTGCAATATTTCATCTCCTTGGTGCTGAGTGCCCTCATCTATAAAATGGGGATATTTATAGCATGTTTGCCATTGGATTGCTATGAAGATTAAGAACAATAATGTATGTAAGGTGCTTAAAACCATGTCTGGCCAAAGCAGCCTGCAGAGGAGTTACCATCATGAGTGTCTGAAGCTCAGTGGCTGAGAGTCACACAGCTTGGTGGCCTCACTACCTGGCACGGCATCTGGTCCACAGCACGGTGCAGCGTACGGACGAATGGATTCATTCTACAGCAGGGTGCAGTGTATGGATGAACGGATTCATTCTCCCTCCACTCCCATAGCCTCCAACCTGCTGCCCTGGCCTCCAGTGCCTCCTGCGTTGCCACTTCCACCTTTCTGAGGCACATCTCGGATCAGGCCATCATCTGTGCAAACTCTATCCCCGGCTTCCCTGTGTCCTGAGGACTAGCCTCCCAGAGTCCCATTCAGAGCCCCCGTGACACAGCCCTCACTCCCTGCAGTGATTCTCTAAAGGGCATCCAAAGGTGCAGTGACTCTGCCACCTAAGAGACCCCGATCCCAGTATGGGTGCTTTGCTAAATTCCTAACCTTCCTCAGGGCCACCTTATAAGTCACTGCCTTTCAGAAGTCCTTCCTGACCTCTTCCTCCTGGCATCGCCTGGCTGACCCCTCCCTCAGTATTTAGGCTGCTCTGCCTGTGCGCCACATCACTGTGAACTTGACTATGTACCCTGTAGACTAGGAGCTCTCTGAAGGCAGGGGCTGTTTTCTGTACTATCACATAGTAATGACCCCCGCCCCAAATCAACTGAGGTGGGACCCAGAACAAAAACAAGTTGTTGAAACCACTGTAGTGGGAACTCAAAAAAAAAAGAGACAATGCAGTTAAGTAAAAGGCAGAATGTAACACGTGTTTACTCATTGGTATTCAAGGCTAATAGCTAAGTGTTAAAAAAAAAAATTTGAAAGAGGTTGATCTCTTAACAAGGAGAATGGCTTTAGCTAAAGAATACATATGTGCAGGGTAATAAGCTAATCCTCCACAGGAAGTGAGGATTTTTCCCATGAATTAAAAAGGAATTGAAGTAGCTGGAAGAGATTAAGACAATTATCCCTGCCTTTGCCAACAGTGTTTTGTCCATCTCCACACAAACACAACACATAAACACACTCATGAGCACACATAAAACAATCTGACGAGAAAATGGTCCATGCATTCATTTCCTAGGGCTGCCAGAAAAAATTACCACAAACTACGTGGCTTAAAAAAAGAAATTTACCGTCTCACAGTTCTGGAGGCTACAAGTTCAGAAGTGAGGTGTTGGCAAGGCCAGGCACCCTCCAAAGCCTCTGGGGGAGGATGCGCCTTTGCCTCTTCCAGCTGCTGGTCGCCCCAGGCCTCCTGGTTTACACAGCACAGCTCCCATCTCTGCCTCAGACTTCACAGGGCCGCCTTCCTTCACTGTGTCCCTCCTCTTATAAAGACACCAGGCAGTCACACACGATTAAGTCACACAAGACCATATGCTACTCTAGCACATCCTCATCTTAACGAAATACATCGGCAACGACCAAGTATGGTCACATTCTGAGGGCCTGGCGTTAGAACTTCAACGTAGCTTTTCGGGGGGGACACGATTCAACCCACAGCAGTCCATTCATCCATGGGAGATGTGGTCCTTGGAGAAAGACCCGCCCAAGGTCACACAGCAAGTGAAGGCATTTCCTCCACCAGGAAAACACCAGAACACGGGGTCAGCAAACCAGGGCCTGCCAACCAGTCTGCTGCCTGATTCTGCACATAAAGTTCTACTGGCACAGGGCATGCCCATTCATTTACGTATTATCTCCGTTGCTTTCACACTACAATGACAGGGCTGGGGAGCTGCAGCGGAGATCATATGGCCTGCAAAGCCTAAAATAGCCTCTGGGCTACAAGAATACATAAAATACACTGGCCACGTTTGGGGGTGGAATTTCTAGAGACAGGGGGAAGCCTAGGCCCAAATGGCAGCTCTCTGGGACCCCTTCTCTCCAGCTGGAAGCCCTCTCAGCTGTCCTGCTAGGAAAGCTCCTTCAATATAACTTCCCTCTGCCTAGAGAAATGGCAAAACGTAGCACTACAACATTCGTGCCACTGAAGCTGTACAGATTAAATTCTATAAGCGTTTCTGAGAGACAGAGATTAGTTCTAACAGGAAGGTCAAAGAAGACTTTCTGGGAAGGGAAAGACTTGAGAGGAGCCTGCAAAGATGAATAGTGGACACTCAAGAAATCCTTTAGGCCACACTGAGCCACAGCATATTACCTAGGACTCTGCTCAGCTAAAGGAAGTGAGTTCCCCATCACTGGAGGTGTTCAAGCCAACGATGGCTGACCATTTGGCAGGGATGCAGTTGGGGGAGACAGGGCAAGATGAAAGACAGTCCCTCGGAATTGTGGATTCCACAGTGGTAGGCGGATGGCCTCTTCAGTCTCGTATCTCAACATATTTGCTCAGAGAGACACACACAGCAGAGGGGAGACAGCTAGGGAGGGAGTGGGGGTGGAGGGAGAGAGAGACATACACAGAGAAAAGAGAGGGCTGAGAATCAGAAGGGGTGAAAGAGGCGAACTCACACCCGAAGCCAAAGAGAGCCCACACAAACCACGGAGGGAGGAAATCCACACCAGGGCTTTTTGCCTCCTTAACTGCTACAGAGGAAAAACAGAGAGAGCAAAACCCTGACAGTTAGTTAAAACTAATCAAATGTCCCTTTAATACCTCTGGCTTGGCACCTGGCAGCCTTCTTAATGTGCCCCATTGTTCCCTGGCAGGGCTCTTGGCTGCCTCTCCCACTGCCAGGGGAGGGCAAGAGCAGCGGCCCAGCCAGGATCCAGGCTGGGGAGGGAGGCCCGGAGAGGCACACCCCAGACGCACAGGGATGACCCCGCGGGGAGACCCCAGTGGGAAAGTGAACACACCAGATGGCAAGATCTGGCAACTGCCCAAAGTGCGGGGCGCAGGAAGAGGTTCAGGTCTCAAAGCTGACGAGGCCCTTTTACTTGTGCTCTGCTCACATGCCAGGAAGGTATTATCCCCACCTTACAGATGAGGAAATGGAGGCCAAGAGAGGTAAAACGTGGTAGTGAAGAGGCAGTTAAGCAAAGTTTGAGAGTCAGAAATCTGAGTCTGAGTCTCACCACTCACTTGTTTGCTCTGCAGCCCCTAGAAGTTACTTAACGCTTCCTGAGCCCCCATTTTCCCATCTGCAAAATGACCACAGTAAGGGCACTTATAACAGTGGAGAAATGAGGTGGGCCCCAGGCACGGCAGGCAGCAAGAGTGCAAGGATTAATGCGGGTTATTGGTACCTCTGTGGTGCCAGGGCGGAAACAGTGACGGAAGTCTCAGCCCAGGACTGGCCACCACGCCAACTGTGCCCTGTCCTCCCACACCCCACTGTCGCACCAGCAGCCACCTGGAACCTCTAAGGGAAGGTTCCAGTAGGGAGGGGGATGGAGCTGCAGCCACTCCTGCCCTGGCAAAGGGCCCTGTCCTCAGAGACCTGGGTGGCTACATGCAGCTGAACTGCCTTCACAGAGGCTCTTTCCCAGAAATGCCCTCCGGATGCCTTTGAGGGCCACCCCCCACAAAAGGCATGTGCCGTTTCTGCTAGGAAAGCCATCTTCCCTCTCATTTCACAGACTCCTAACACTCCCCCTGTAACAGGAGTGTACATACTGGGGCTCCCCGACATGCCAAGGAGCACAGGCAGAAAACAAAGTGGACTCTGTGCTTACGTCGTTGCTAATGAACCTACACGCCCCTGACACAGCTGGAACAAACGATATTAGACAGGGTGGACCTCAGATTCAGAATCCCTAGAGACACAGAGAGGCAAGGCAAATGGTTCCTAGTCTCACATAGAGCAGGAATCATCCAGATATAAACTTAAGTGAGTCTGTTCAAGAGCCTAAGGCTTATATTTTACATTTCCAAGTAACCACCTTTTTCCCCCCTGGAAAGTGCATTAGGCTTACAGTCAGAAGGACCAGCCTCAGCTTACTGGCTCTGTAACTTGTCCTGTCACTTATGCTCTTTGAACCTCGGCTGGCTCATCTGTCAAGTGACAAACTGGACACAGGTTATAAAGCAGGGCTCCCAAACTCAAATGTCTCCAGAGGCCAGCACAGTTACAGGAAAGGGTGAGGAACCCAGGTTTGAGATCACAAAGTGTGGCGGGGGGCCACGGCCGATTCAAGAGCCGGAGCCTGTCTAGACGGGGCAGCTGCAAGATCCAGCCACTTTTTGTGATGCTGTAACCCGGCCCCAGCTTCTAGACCTTTCCATTTTCCCCCAAAAGCCAGAAAAGATAATTTTTTAAAATGTGAGATATTCCAATGTTTAGGTACTGACAACAACTTACTAACATTTAAAAATAAAGACATCCAACCATTTATGGGCCAGCACTGGATGAACCACACAAAACATGTCTCTGGGCTACATGTGGCCCACAGGCCACCAGTTTGCAACCTCCAATAAAATACCATATAAGGTTGTTGTTTTTTTTAAAGTAATACAAACGTCAAATAAAGTAATAAAAGAAGTTATCTGAAGGAGACAGCCATTAAGGTTTATTACCAATAAAACAACCAGGAATTCAAACTATAGCCCCTGGTGCCCCAAAAACAGTCACTAATGTTTCAGTAAAGTTAGGTGCTGAATTTAGAAACTGGTTATTTCACAGATGCCTGCACACAGGTACGCATTTTAACTGTCAGCAGCCGACTGATCAATACTCAGGAGGAGGCATGCAAAAATAACAGTTTTCAGTTGAGCACATACAATGTGCTTTAGCAGCAGGAAGTAATTTTCACACACTCCCCCGCCAAGATGTTTCCAACCTGTTTCCCTTTATGAAACCACCTTCCTCCAAAGCCCTGCCAGCCCCCTCTGCTCAGCAGCCCTGGCCTCTCTCTCTTCCAGGAGGCTGACATTTGTAACAGGGCAAGACCAGCCCAAACATACAACCCCAGTTAACTGGGAAGCTGCCCAGGAGTGAGGCTCCCAGGCGGCCCGTGGGACCTGCTGCAATACTGCATTGAGGCATTCGGCTCGCAGAAGAGCATTCCAGAGCCAACACAATGGATCCAAGAACCAGGCTCATGGGGCTCTCAGTGATAACCTCCCACGTCCGTCTGGGGAAGAGGGTGGACTCACCCAAGGTCAGAGGATGGCAAGGCAGCAGGAGGAAGCCTCGGGCTGTGAGCTCTGCTCTGCTCGAGGGAGACACCTGGGCTGGAACCCTATTTCCATCACTTCCCAGCTGTGTGGCCCTGGATACGTCATGAAACCTCTCTGCTCATTTTCTTACCTTTAATGTAATTTAATCATCACCACGACAAGATGAAGGAATGCTGATTGTGCTCATTTTAGGAGAAGGCAGAGCTGGGCCTGGGAATCAGGGATTCAGTTCCCAATCACACACTCTCTCCAACTCAAAGGATAGGCCCCTAGGGTCTCCATAATGTGACCCTTCCTGGGAAGACCCTGAGTTCAATACCTGCCCCCTCTGTGGGCATCTCACCTTTGCCCCCACAGCAGGAAGGCAGAGGACCCATCTGAGAAAGGCAACAGATCACAGGCACCAGCAGAAAGCAAACCTTTAGGGCCCCAGACAGTCCCTGTGGCCCACTGCAGAGGGATCTGCAAAATGCACGGCCCATCCCACATGCCAATCCCAGACTCTGAGCTGTTTGCATTTGACACGGTGCCACTATTAACAGGCACCAGAGTCCCCTGGGGAGAGCTGGCTGGCAACTTGGGGAAGCTGCAGCTAAACACACTCCCCAGGAATAGATGTTCGAAGTGCTCCTGGGGGGAAAGGAGTAAGCACCTGGGGAGGAAGGCAAGGTTTGCCTCCTGGGGGTGCTGACAAGCTGGGGACATGGGCAGAGAGGAGAGATTTCCCTGCTGGATTCTCAGTAGGATCTGTTGAATACATGGCTCCTTGGCCCACCCCAGACTGGCCCAAGCAGGCTCCTTGGGCATGGGTCCTGGAGCCTCCACTGTTACTAGGCTCCTCAGGGACGCCGAAGCGCCCTGCAGTTCCAGAAGAACCATTTCCTGAGGCCAGGCTTCCTGCACTCGGCCAGCAGTCACCGAGCACCCACACATCATTCACTCACTCACCTGCTCCTTCAGTCCCTCAGCAAATACTTTGGGCAATCAAGAGAGGGTGACTGGGCTGGAGGTTCCTTCAGGAGCAGACAGCCTGGACAGATCAAAAACGATGACTACACTGCATGTTTTCATAAGGGGCTCTGGACCCCTGAGGAGAGACCGCTAGCCCAGGCTGCCCCAGCAGGGGTGAGTCAGGTTTAGGGGCAAGATGGCAGGGAAGAAGGGTGTCAGAGGCGAGGGAGCAACACGTGTGGAGGTCCAGAGGCTCACAGAACACACAGACAGGGGCAGGGAGGGAGAAGCAGAAAGAAAGACAGGACCATGCCTTCCTGGAAAGGCCTCTGGTCTAAATGGGCAGAGAAAGCCGGGGGCTCAGGGGAACTAAAGCAGGGTGAGAGACCCCTGGGGGCTAGAGTGACCAAAGAATACTTCCTGGAAGCGGCAAAGAATATTGCCTAGAAGGATGCAGAGGATTTGTGTTCTCTCCTCGGGGAGGAAGTAGCTGGGCACCCCCAATGATTGATTCAGATTCCAAAGAGTCAGGGAGTGGGGTACAAAGAGCAGCCTGTGCCATGAGGCCAACCACCTATCCTCCACCTTCCAGGCAGAGACAATATAAGCATCCCTCCCTACCTCCGCCACAGGGAGGCCAAGAAGAATGGATCCCTACTCTAAGCCAGGCACTGCCACACTCACTGAGTGCTTTCTGTACCAGGGCTGGTGCTCAGGGTCTCACCCACAGTGACTCATCCAACCCTCAGAATGCCCACCCCCATAGAGTTAACATTATGCCCATTTTACAGGCCAAGAATTCCAGGCACAGAGGTCAAGTGACTTGCCCAAGGCCAGAGATCTGAACCAGGCAGTGTAGCTCCAAAGCCAAAGCCCTACACGTTGCTCCACAGTGTCTCAATCTAGTGAGACTGGGGAGCCGTTATGCCAATGGGGCTTCGGCAGGGGTGGGGCGAAGGCTCCTCTTCAAGGTCACCAAATGACCTTGTGGGCTCACCGAGAAAGTTCAGTCTTAGAGCAATGGTCACTCCCCTCTGTGCAGACATCTGGGCTCCCATGGCAGCCTCACAGGAGGGGTGGAGGGGCGGTGTGGAAAGCAGGGTCTTTCTCCTGCCTCAGCGCTGGGTCAGAGACTCACAGGCTCAAACACCAGCTCCACAACCACACGCTGTGCATCCTTGGGCCATCCTTGGGCAAATACCTGTATCTCTGTGAGCCTCCACTCCCTCACTGGCTCCCACCTGTCTATAATTGTGAGTATTTAACAAGACATACAGGTAAAGGGCTTATGACTCCAATGCCTAGCAGAATAAGTGCTAAATAAATGGTAGCTGCTATTAATTATTACTGATGTTACCATCTTATCATCTACATCATCATCTTTCTTGTTAGTGTATTTCATACTGTGGCTTTTATCACCTAGGAAATCTGAAGACCATTCAGCATCTGAAGCTCAGAATTCTCTCAAAACCAAAGAGAAGGAAGAAATGGGCCTGCTTTTCCCCTTCCCTCTCCTATCTATACTCAGCAGAGGGCAGCAAACAGGAACCATCCAAAGATAAGAGAGAGGAGAGAGACACATGGAGCGAAAGCTACACACTCATAAATACACACCCACCTACCACAGCAAGTGGAATTGTTTAGCTTCCAAAGTATGAACACTCCGCCTCCTTCAGCTAAGAAGGGCCAGGCAGAAAAAAAGTCGAAGCTGAAGAGACAGAAGTTCTTTTTCAGCTTGAGACAAATTTTCAATGAACTGCCTTTGAATGGGGGGTGTGGGAGCGGGGGAGAGGGACAGCTCTCAGAACACCGGTGAGGGGAAAGGAAGGCGGCAGCAGGACTCATAAGATTAAATAAAAACAGCTTTTAACTGCTCCTTATCTTAACCCTCCACTTACCCTGTGCTGGAAGCATTTGCGCCCGGGGTTTCCCCAGGAGGACACTGAGGCCCACAGAGTGAATCATCTCAGCCAGGGGGTGGCAGAGCTGGGATGACAATACGGACCTCCAGGCTGCAGGTTCAGTAACTAAAACTGAGTCCAAGATGGCAGAGAGGTTTTATCTCAAGGCCCAGGTCTGATGCCCAGCAGTGACTG
Organism: Mesoplodon mirus; assembly: GCF_964341445.2. Taxonomy (NCBI): domain Eukaryota; kingdom Metazoa; phylum Chordata; class Mammalia; order Artiodactyla; family Ziphiidae; genus Mesoplodon; species Mesoplodon mirus. The sequence continues at coordinate 51,857,609 of NC_138980.1, forward strand.
CCCAGGACACTGTGTCAGCAGGATTCTGGAGTGGACATTTGTTGGCTTCATCCCTAGATTTCATTTCCCCTCCTCCCCATGACAGCATCCAGATTTTTCTGCTGGAAACTGCTCTTCCTATGATTTGGGTGGCCTGACCTCACCCCTAGCTGCAGGGTGGGTTAGGTCAATCAGCATAGCTCATCCTCCTGACAAGTGTGAATGGTTAGATCCAAATTGGGCCAATAACACCTAAGGAGTCTTGCTAGAGTTTATAGGAAACAAGTTTCCACTCTCTTGTAAAGAAGCTACCAGAAGAAGCAGACTCTCTCCTGTAGGATCTGGGTGTGGATACGAGGTGAGAAAGAGCTACAACCATTTCTTGCTACCTTGGGGGCTCAGTCTACGATGTGAACCGCTAGATCATACCACACGTGAAGTCTACTGCAGTTAGAGGAGTTAATATATTCCCTTACTCAGTTCAGCCTACGTGGCTTAATTCCTTCTGTTAACTGCAACTGAGAGAATCTGAGGTGGCTCTTAGACTCAGATTGGCTCTGTCTGCCATGGGGGGCAGTAATGGTGCCACATGCTATGCATCCTTTTAATTCCTCTATTGCCCTGCTGGATCCCACTGCCACCTTAAAATTTAATACATTTCACTTGCTTTAAAACTGTAAAAATTCAGAAAGAAAATTTACAAAAATAGATCTGCAAAAAAGCCCGGTAAGTTCCAGCAGATAATCGGTCTCAATACGTACTGGCCTCCAAAACTGGGAGTGATAATCTTGGCTCATGAGGCATATAATCGTAGAGAAGGATCAAATATTAGGATGTGAAGGGAAAAAACATGCATGGTTAAACAGAGCAAGAACCTGGAGAAGAACTGGGCTCTGGTCTGCCTCCCTCCCTCAGAGAACTGATTTCCCCTCTCCTGGGCCTCAGTTTCCGTATCTACTACATGAGGGGCTTGGACTAGATAACTTCTGTAGCACCCTTCCTGCTCTGACACGCATAGATCCTATAGCAAACACGTTCTGACTGTCTTTCAAGTGCCAAGGCTTAAGCTATGTGCTAGAAGAGGATGTGGTTTCTACTCTAAGACATTTCCGGGAGGAGAGGCCACGATGCACTCCTTAGCCACAGGAAATCAGGCATGTATAGGCTACCTCCTTTCCTGGGCATGAGGACAATGGTTCTCTGAGAAGCAGGAATCAAATTATTTAAGTCTTCCTGGGGGTATCGGGGGCAAGGGGGCATCAGCTCTTCCCTTGCTGGCTCTGACACATACATGACATACAGTCAGATATATGCACAATACAGAGCCCACTGCAAACACCTTGTGAGCATTTAGCTGCCACGGGACACATTTCTGGCTGCCAAGTTTGCCTCAGGGTGTCTTTTAGTGATGAGATCCTGATGCCATCTCTGTGTAAGAGCTGACTGCGGACAAGGTACAATTAGCAAGCAAGATGGTTATCCTTTAAATGGGCCGTTGCTTTTACATTCCTGATTCCATTCTTTGTTATCATGTCACTGGAGCCAACAGATTAAAGGCTGAACACAGCCTGAGAGAAGGCATTGGAGTATAAACATATCCCTAAGTAGTGGTCTCATCACAAGGTAGATATGGAGGCCTGTTTAAACACACTTCTGCTATCCAGGCCTTTCCAACACAAGCTTCCAAACTCACAGAACCCCAGGATGCTGGAGTTGGGAAAGTCCTAACAAAGTATCTATCCCCTACACTGCAAATAAGATTCAACATGCCATTAACTCCACTTGAGTAGCAGTGTTGAGAAACAGTCGGAGGCCAAGTTTGGGCTTTGAGGGAAAGTGACTGATTAGCAATGTCTGCCCTGGCCAGGGGAGCGGAAGCACTCTTCTGACACACATTTACCTTTCACCTTCTGAATCTAAGCCCTCACTTCACAGGTGGAGAATCTAAGGCCCAGAGGGGTTAAACCACTTTCCTGAGGTCACACAGTGAGTTCAGGGCAAGAGAGTAATAAACTAAAACCCAGGCCTCTGTTCCCAGACCTTTCTCAGTTGGGCTCCCTAGGAAACTGCAAGCCTAGGATGAAAAAAGAATGCAGGAAGTCAGATTTGCTCAGGTAAATCAACAACCCTTCCCCAGTGGCATCAGATTTCAGTTGGGCAAGCAGACAGAGAAGTGATTAGCAATCTAAAGTATCCCAACCCCTCTGTAGAAAATTAAACAAATCATTCCATGGCTACATTTCTGTAGTACTCAACTTTCTGATGGGTCAGCCTCTGCCACCAGGAAGAATAAAAAAACGGGGCAGGGGGAGGGAAGTATTGATTTCTGGATGTTCTAAGAATAAAGTTCAGCTCTGAAACAATGAGAAAAACTCTTGATATTTGAAAATTAAAGTCGTTGGTATTCCATTATCCCACCAATTTCTATTGCATGCTTGCTATTACCCAATGAAGTCATTTTCACAAGAGATTATGGCTTGGAAATGGGGAGGCACTGTGTCACATTTCTTTAACACGTTTTTGATAGCCAGTTCCCAAGCCTGGAATATGAAACAGACCAGAGAATTAAACCAAGCTGTTAAGCAGATTGGGACTAGAAATGAGAGGCAACCCCCAAATTAAAATGAAGGTGGCTTCAAGACTGGCTTTTCTTGCTTGGTTTTGCAACTTTCCAAGAAGCCAGCTGTCCGACCAGATGAATGCTCAAATCCTTGAAGCTTTATGTGTCCTTTACAAATCAGCTTCCCTACCCAGCTCCAGTAGGACACTAAGCATATGCTAGCATAAGTTACACAGACTTACGTTCTAGCAGATGATAAACCCTCTGAATTTAAAATCCTGTATTCTTTAATCCAGTGGAGAAATCAAGGAGTTAAAGGACTAAAACAGTGAGTATGTTACCATCAAGGAAACTTCTCTCAAATCCACAAGGAATATAGTTTTCATTTGGATAATATCCTGTTGTCTGACTTCCCTCCAGAGCCTCTGCAGTTATTTCTACTCGAAAGATCAATGAGGTGCTCTGGGATAATTCTCGACAATTACAGGAGTGACAAGCTGAGCTCAGAACTGGTCAGCCCTGTCAAAGGAGCTCTGTGTGCTTGAGCTGCCAGATTCCCCAGATAGCAGCCTGATGTGGTACGTGCACGTTCCAGCGCTCTGGGATGAGGGATGGAACACCAGCACTCTGAGAAGTCAGCCTCCTCCCTTGAGGCCAGCTGACATTCAAAAGGACTCGAGGCCAAGCCTAGTGCTGTGCATCTGCAGGAAAGTGAAACAAAAAGGGGCTGTGTGGAAATTTGGCAGGGTGTTCCTGAAAGGCAGCAGATGAATGCTGAATCCTATGGCACCTAGAAGAGCTGATCGTTGGGGAAACAGCTCCATTCTACTGCTCCCAGGAGGCTAAGATATTTTCTTTAAAGCAAGGATCATCAGTTGGCACCCCCTACCACCACCACCAAACCCTTTTACCACTTCTTTCTCCTCTTCCCCTTCATGATATTCCAGAGAAAAAGAAATGAACAAGAACTAGACCTTCCCAGATGAGCCTCTCTGTCCATTTCAGTTAAGGGCTCCGAGCAGCGCCCAGCTGTTGCTCCCCTCTCTCTCTGCCCAAAAGGCTGCCTTACTCCATCAATCCCCTCTTGTGCAAGTGACTAATTTACTTTGAAAGCTCAGGCCAAACTGGCAGTTAACCTTGACCTTCTCTCTACACATCTGGGTCTATAGAAAATGAAAATCAGGATTTCTCTGGCATCCACAGCAAATGAAATACGAGGGCTTTCTCCAGGCAGAGGCAGAATGTCAGGAGCTTTTTCAGAACTGGCTACAGCTATTCCAAAGGAGAGTCTGCACTTGGGCAGGACAATGCCCCCTTGATCTGGGGCTGTGTCCAGTAAGGAGTCCTCACAGCTAGGGATGCTACAAGGGGCTCCTGCCTCAGGAAAGGAAAAAGAAGTGGCCATTGTCCTCCACATTGGTTCACTGACGGTATCACAGAAAGCTGGAGCTGGACCAGTAACCACATTTTACAGATGGAGAAAGGGAGGCTCAGAGAGGGAGATGGGAGGTGGTCAAGGACACACACAGCAAGTTAATAGTAAAGCTGAGGACAGAACCCTGAACTCCTGACCCTGATGCTAGTACAGGGTGGGAACAGATTTCATGAAGGAAAAACCCATATAGATACAGAATTTGAGAGGTGTCGAAGACAGCTGTCAGGGTTTGAACCAGGGGTTTAGGAAAGGAGTTGGGGCCTTACTTTCTACCAAAAGGATTAACCAGGTCCTCCAGGATGGTTTGCAACAATTACCAGAATGACAGGCTGCCCTGAAACTGGTCAGCCCTGTCGCAAAGAGCCCTCTGTACTCAAGACAGCAGCCTGATCCTGGGAAGAGAAAGGAAAACCATCCAAAGTCAACCTCTTCCCTTATCCGGCCGACCATCTGTCAAGTTCAACCCTGATGCACAACTTACCCACTTTCCATGGGACCGAGCAAATCCCACAAGAGAACCTGAAATGTCCCACTGTGTGAAACAGTTCATGCATATATAGCCTCACTGGCACCTAGGAGCTAGGACAGTAGGAGTGATGTGACAGAGCTTTTGCTATCAGTCTACATGTACTCCTCCCTCCCTCTCTCTCTCTCTCAAACACACACGCACACACACACACACACACACAGAAATGTACATAGGTGAGTTCAGAGGAGGCAAAAATAATTAAGATCTCAGTCTTGGCTGCAAGAAACACAACAGCTAATCAGCCTGGACAAGTTCAGAAGGGGTCATGGGTACTCTGAGAAGGGACAGGGGAAGCATCTGATGTTCTATCCTCAGAGCACTGGGCACAAATAGCCTCTGGGGAATTTGAGGGTTCTCCCACCACAGCCCCCACTTCTGGATTCCCAGAAAGTCAAAAGCAGCAGGCCCCTCAAAGACCAGGAGCTCCACCACCATCCCCCAGAGCCTGAAGCTCCAAGGAGAGCGTGATCCTTGCATCCTCCGAGGAATCCACAGGATCTGGGAAAGAAAGACGGCTGGGAAAGAAGGAGGGTGGAGAGAAAGAAGGCCCAGGTGTCTCTTTGGGCAGATGGGTAAACAAGAAAAGGAGCTGACCTGAGTAGGAAACATCGCGATCAGCAGGTGGGAAAAGCGGGAAAGACCTGGACACCAAACAGAAGGACCAACATCTCCAGAAGAAGAAGTCATCCTGGGATACAGGGCTGTAGGATCCTCCAAAAGAGAGGGATGCTGGAAGAGGTGAGGGGACACCAGACAGGGACAGAAAAGAGGATGGTAACCTATGGTAAGAAACAGACCATCACACTGGGCATCAGTTGGTTCGGTTTCTGAATAGCGTAGGACAAGTTCTATCCTTCCCTGAGCCTCAATTTTCCCATCTAAAACAATGGGAAGAACCGAGGAGTCTCTGGACCTGACTCTGACGAGGCAGACAGGGGCCAATGAAGTAAGGAACCGAAGGCCAGATGTGAATTCAGGAAGAGCGTGTTTCCAACTGCATGGCAGCTGGGGGACTCACCTGTCCGGCCGCCGGGGCCACCGCTGCTCCGGATCCCCCGGGTGTGCCGTCGGGCTGCCGCTCGCGGTACAGCGCCCAGAGCCCCACGTTGGGCAGAAAGACCAGGGCCGCCAGCACCAGCGCCACCGCCTGCAGAAGCCGCTTCTCCTTCCGCCTCATCGGGGCCGGTCAGCCCCGCCGCGCCCCGCCGGCCCCGCCGCGCCGCCCCCAGCTCCGCGCGTCCGCCCGACCGCCCGGCGGCGGCAGTACCTCAGCGAAGAGAAGCGACCGCGGCGCCGGCCCCGCTCCAACTCCGCGGCACTTCCGCCGCTCACAGGCCGGGGAGCCGGACTCCGCCACCGCGCCGCCACCGCAGGGGGGTGTCGCCGTCAACACCGCCGCCCTCTAGTCCTGCCGAGCCGCGCGTCCCACCCCGCCTCCTCGGGGTCGGCTGCCGAGAGCCATACGCCGCGAGCCGCGGCCTTCTCGCTGCTCTTTCTGCTCCGCTCGGACACGGCGAGGGCCAAGTGCAGACCGATCCCCCCTCTCGGGCCGCGATGGTACAGCCCGCTCCTCCGCTGCTCCCCCGCCCGCGGGAGCTTTGCGAAAGTCGGGGAGTTGGCAAGTTGGGCGCTAAGTGGTGTGGGCTGGGACGCGCTCCCAGGGACCCCAAAGTCCCGCCCGGCCACTTCGGCTCCGGACTCCAGCTGAGAGTTTTCGGGCTCCCCAGGGATATGCAAATCGTGCTGGAGCCCGGCCGGACACTCCGCGCCTGGGAGTAGGACTGTGACTTCCTACCCCCAGAGCGTCGGTCCCGAGGACCTGCGGACCTCCTTTGCCCCCCGGGCCTCGGCGTTCCCAGGCGGGAAAAGGAGCCGCGGCTGCGCTGCACGCGCGAGGTTCTGTGGGGCGGGCCCTGGTTTTCTTCCCTCCGAATTCCTGGCAGTGGGTGTGAATGCCCTCTGTAAACTGGGGGGTGCTGTCCCCCGCCACCTGTCTGTTGTCCCTGCCAGCCGGCGGGGAGGTGCCCGGAGCTTCTCTGCAGGACTTTTTCTCACGCGAATACAGCCTCCTTGGAGTTGGAATGCTCTCCAGTCCTACGTGTGCCTCTGGGCACTCAGCTCACGGAGCCCTTTCTCGAAACCTTTTGTCGGTTCTTATCTCCCCTTCAGCTACTCAGCAAACTGTGCCAGGCACCGGGATGAAATGACAACAGGCTCGAGCCCTGACATCCGGGAGCAGAAACATTAAACACATAATCGCATTAGACAAGCGAATGTGTCTATAACCGTGGTGAAGGTTCTGAGGAAGTCGGGCCGTCTGGGCTCTGCGGACGGACCGCCAAGGGGCCCGCCTCCGATGGCGATGCCTTTGGCTCCTACAATGCTCTTCACTTAATTGCTTCCTCTCTGATGCCGAGGGACGACGCGCCCTCTTGGTTGCCTTCCTTTTTGCCATCCCCACATGCGTTCTCTTGATTCTCTGGGTCTCCAGCCCAGCCGCTGACCCCCGTGCCTGGCTAGCTGCTAGCCCCCCAGCCTTGGACCAGCATCCTGACGAGTCCTGCTTCCCAGTTCTTCCAGCTCCAGGGTGAGCAATGGAGATTCAGTTTTCTGCAGTCATAGCTCGGATCTTGACATCTGCTACAAAACCTTCAAAACTCCCATCTTTGGACTTCCCTGGTGGCGCAGTGGTTAAGAATCCGCCTGCCAATGCAGGGGACACAGGTTCGAGCCCTGGTCCTGGAAGATCCCACATGCCGCAGAGCAACTAAGCCCGCGAGCCACAACTACTGAGCCCGTGTGCCACAACTACTGAAGCCCCCGCACCTAGAGCCCATGCTCCGCATCAAGAGAAGCCACCGCGATGAGGAGCCCGGGCACCACAGTGAAGAGTAGCCCCCACTCCCCGCAACTAGAGAAAGCCTGCGTGCAAGGAAGACCCAACACAGACATTAATTAATTAATTAAAAAAAAAAAAAAAAACAACTCCCATCACCTAGGCTAGAGCTGATCAAACATTCTCTCCTGCTTTCTGCCCTGCCAGTTGCTGGCTGTTTTCCTTCATGTGCTGTGGACCACGCAGCTCCTTCCACCCAGAAAGCCTGCTCTTCTCCATCTCTGTCGGTGGAAACCTGGTCCATCCTTCTATGTCTAGTTGAACTGCCACCTCCTCCATGAAGTCCTCCAAAACTCCTCCTCAAGGGGCTGCTGTCTTTGGATTTGTCACAGTAGTGCTTACCTTTTATTGAAATACTTACTCTATGCCAGGCACCATGTTAAACCCTTGGCAAGCGTTACCTCTTTTAATGCTCACAGTTACTCTGTGAGGTAAGTGCTTTTCTTATCCTTGTTTGCAAGTGAGATTCAGATTAAAGAAAGCTGCAGCCAGAATGCTCCTGGTTTAACAAAGATCAGGTAAGATCATCCCTCTGCTCAAATCCCTCCAATGGCTTCGCATCTTCCACTGGATTCCTAGAAGGAAATACAGGGTCCTACGAGGCTATTTATGAACAGCCCTCACCCTTTACTCTCTTCATTGTGCCCCAGCCCACTGGCCTTCTTCCTGTTCCTCAGAGCACACCAGGCACATTCCTGCCTCTTGGCCTTTGCACTTGATATTACCACTGCCTAGAATACCCACTCTCCCATCCCTAGATCCTAGTCCTATGCCTTTTAAAATTCTTTTATTGTGGTAAAAATACCATTTTAACCATTCAGTGGCATTAAGTACATTCACATTGTTGTGCAGCCATCACCTCTCTCCATTTCTAGAACTTTTTCATCTTCCCAACCTGAAACTCTGTACCCGTTTAACACTAACTCCCCAATTCCCACCCCTGCTCCATTCCCCTCAACCCCTGGTAACCACCCACCATTCTGTTTTCTGTCTTTACGAATTTGACTATTGTAGGTACTCCATATAAGTGGAATCATACAATATTTGACCTTTTGTGTCTGGCTTATTTCACTTAGCATAATGTTTTCAAGATTCATCCATGTTGTAGCATGTGTCAGAATTTTACTCTTTTTTAAGATTGAATAATATTCCATTGCATATATATACGTATTTTGCTTATCCATTCATCCATGGATGAACATTTGGATTATTTTCACCTTTTTGGCTATGGTGAATAATACTGCACTGAATAGCCTGTGGTTTTTGTCCTGCAGTTGCTGTAGTGTTTCTGTAATTGAATTTCCATCCGGTCTCTCTTTTTTTTTTTTTTTTTTGCGGTACGCGAGCCTCTCACTGTTGTGGCCTCTCCCGTTGCGGAGCACGGGCTCCGGACGCGCAGGCTCAGCGGCCATGGCTCACGCGCCCAGCCGCTCCGCGGCATGTGAGATCTTCCCAGACCGGGGCACGAACCCGCGTCCCCTGCATCGGCAGGCGGACTCTCAACCACTGCGCCACCAGGGAAGCCCCATCCGGTCTCTTTGACAAAAGTGGAAGTTTATAGAGGGAAAAACAATGTGGCAACACTTTCATGCACCTCCACAGCACCACACACACACACACAGTACTAGAGACAGTAGCTGGAGTGATCCGTTTACAAACACGAGGCTTGTTCTGCTCCTGGGAACTGGCCTATGACTTCCCTTCAAGTTAGAATAGTCTATGAGTATCCTTACCACAACCCATGAGGCCCTCAGTGATCTGGCCTGACTTCTAGATCGTGCCCTCTCTCCTTCCCTTCTAGTTACACTGATTTTATTGCTATATTCCTCAAATGCACCAGGTTGGTAATGGTCTCAGGGCCTTTGCAAATTTGCTGTGCCATTGCATCTCTTCCTCTAAACCTTTGCGTGCTTCTCTCCCTGCCATCTCTCAGGAACCAAATCAAATGTTCTTTAGAGAGAGCTTCCCTCACCAGCTGATCTATCGATAAAATACCAGAGATCGCCTCCATCATCTCCTTTTGCTTGATTTTTCTTCAGAACAGGTATCATTTTTGGTTTCCCTCTCTGGAATGTGAGCTCCAAGCAAGGAGGAACTTTGTAATGTTTTGTCTTCTGCATTATGCCCTGCCTCTGCTAGCACACACTTCTCTTTTTGTGAATCAGAAAACTGGTGCTCCTTCTAGGTTGAGGAATTTGAAAAAAGGGTGCCCATCTCCCCCTGGGCCAAAGCAGAGCTAGCGGCGCCAGCTCACATGTATTTCAGATCCTACTCCTGCTCTACCATATGAAGCTAAGCTGTGGCTTCTTCTAGGCCTGGAACACAGTAGGTGCTAAATAATTACCAGTTGAGCGAAGTATAGCAGCTGAGGTCATGTATGGGAAAATCTTCCGTGTCTCTCTCCTCCCCACCCCTTCCAGCTCCCAGGAGGATCCTGCACAAAATTGGATTTGAGCTGTTTCTTATGTCTTACCTGAGTGACTTGTTGATCAAAGCTGCACACCAGCCGGTTCAGTCCTCAACAGAAACTCTAGCCCATGAACCCAGCTTTAATCTCAGGGGTGCACTGGGCATGGGGTGGTGGGGCCCGGGGTTGGGTGTGAGGGATCCTCTCCGTGCTGTATCTCACACACCAAGACAATACCATTGGAGACATGTGAGCAGCACGTGAGCGCAGGCTGTTTTCCTGGGAAAACTGATCTAGTCATCAACTGAAATTGAACAAGAAATGTTGCTTTCATACCCAGACAAAACTGTAATTCGAAAGGATACATGCATCCCTATGTTCATAGCAGCACTATTCACAATAGCCAGGACATGGAAACAACCTCAATGTCCGTAGACAGAGGAATGGATAAAGAAGATGTGGCACCATATACACAATGGAATATTACTCAGCCATAAAAATAGAATGAAATAATGCCATTTGCAGCAACATGGATGGACCTAGAGATTATCATACTAAGTGAAGTAAGAAAGACACAAATACCATATATCACTTATAGGTGGAATCTAAAATACGACACAAATGAACACATCTACGAGACAGAAACAGACTCACAGACAAAGACAACAGACTTGTGGCTGCCGGGGGTAGCGGGTGGGGGAGGATGGATTGGGAGTTTGGGATGTAAACTAGTATATATAGGATGGATAAACAACTAGGTCCTACAGTATAGCACAGGGAACTATACTCAATATCCTGTGATAAACCACAATGGAAAAGAATATATGTGTATAACTGAGTCACTTTGCTGTACAGCAGAAATTAACACAACATTGTAAATCAACTGTACTTCAATAAAATTTTTTTAAAAATAAAATTTTTTTAAATTTTTAATAAAAAAATAAAATAAAAAGAAATGTTGCTTTCAGAATGAGCCGTTCTAGGCCTATTGTGGGCATTAAATGAGATAATTCGCATAAAGGGCTTACCGCAGATGCTGGCCTAATGTAACTAGTAACTGTGGGTGAAGTAAAAGTCCACCACCCATAAGAGCACCAAGGAGGGATGAACAAGATTTCAGCTGCATGGCAAAAACCTCCACCTCTGGCCTGAGCCTCTCCGATCTTATCTGTTACATTCCTTGTCACTCCCTCCAAGCCAGCCACACCCACCTTCTTCCTGGTCCTTGAATGCATTATGCTCATTCCAGGCCCAAGGCCTCTCTGCCAGGAATGCTGTTTCCCCAGATCTTCCTCCACTGTTGCTCTCTCTCAGCTTTCAGATCTCAGCTTAAACATCCTCTCCTCACAGAGACCCTCCCTGACCACCCACCCAAAGTGCTCTCTTCTGTACTTTCCATCTTGCTGTGTTCTCTTCATAATGCATATCCCTCTTGGTCATAGTCTTATGTATTTGCTTGTTGACTTGTTTATTATTGAGCTCCTCCAAATAGAATGTCAGCTGCATGGGGCTGAGATCTCAACTGATCATTCTTGCTCCATCCCCACGTCCTGGAACATACGTGCCTGGCACATAGAAAGTGTTTAATGCACACTTTTGATGAATGGTAAGTATCTCCTCTCTTCTCCCATCTTCCCATCTTTACTTCCTTTTCTTTCTTTTCTTTTCCTTTATTTTTATGATCTGCTTATTGTCTTGCTCACTCTTCAGTTTTCCACTTGTCATGAGTAACAGGCAGACCTTTCAGTCTCCCCAGGACATCCTTCAGCAAGAAGGGTCAATTGGAAGAGAGGCAACAAGACAGGTGCAGGCCATCAGCCTTCCTGATGAGGATACGAAAACCTTTCCTACTAGATGTCCTTACCTTGGCTTGCTCAGTGTGGTTGGCCCCATTTGTCAAGGGCTCTACCCTCTGGCTGGTCTGGCCTAGGCCTGAGCTGAGGGGGTGTGAAAGCGGAATGGATCAGCAAGTCAGGAGGTGTTGGCCTGATAATCAGTCTACCTCTAACACTGTTTAACCTTGGCCAAGTCCCTTAGCTACTCTGAGCCTCAGTTTCCTCATACGTAAAATGAGGATAATCGTGACCCTGTAATGAAATAATTTCCAAGCTGGTGAGAGAGAGAGATCAGCTTGACTCTCAGGAAAACCCAAGAAACTATGAGTGTTGGACTTCTGTGTGTGCAAGCCTGAAGCCTTCTTGCTCCTCCTCTTCTTGGAGATTGTCAAGCTTGTCATACACGCTTAGAGAAGCCTGCCTGAGTTCCCTGAACAGAAAAAGCTCCCTTTAGCAGTGCCTTTCCTTAACAGTCACAGTGTTTCCAGTTACAGGGTGATTGTTTGATATCTGTGTCTTCCACTGGACTGTGTCCTCCGCTGGACTGTGAGCTCCACTGGCAGAGATCATTTTGTTTTTGTTCATTTGTTTGTTTTCCTCCCCAACATATCCTCAATGCCTAATACAGTACCTGGCCCAATATAGGTTCTCAACAAACATTTGGGAAACGAATCACTCACCTCTTTAAAACCTGCACTCAGGAAACTCATTAACACTAGTGTCAGTGACCCAAATTGCTCTACCAGGCTGGTCATTTAACAAGGTTCAAACTTCTAAACATAGAGCAAGAGAATCCAAGTCCTGGAGCTGAAATTTCCCCACATGGCTCTGATAAGCCTGGATCAGTCCAGATTTTGCCCTTCCCTTCCTGTGCAGCTTCAGACCTGTCACTCCAATTCTCTGAGCATCACTTTTATCATTAAGGGATCCAGGAATGTATGTGGTAACAGGAATTAGAGCTGTCTAGATAAATATAGAATATGGTTGCATTAAATAAAGCCTTTGAACCAGATGCTTGTTGAGGTCTTTTTTAATTCTAAAATTCTGGGATTCAATCTTGCAAGGTAGGTTGCAAAAGGGGGAGCCAGACATGGTGGTTCAGGCCAGTGTGTGCATTTAGTGGCATTTCAGCTCCTGGTTTGAACAAAAAGAAAGGGTTTGCAGGATGCCTATTTGAAATGACCTCTAGACAGAAAATTGCCTGTCTCTCACTTGGAGTCTACTTTGTCATTTCCACACTGAGATGCCAATTAAACCTATCCTGCCAACTATAAAGGAATGCTATTGAATCAAGACAGTGGAGGCGGAAGGTGCCTCAGGTAGAATACGACGATTTGAAAGCAAACAGAGAAGGCCATACGTCTCAAAGAGCCAATATACTACGTCGTTGGATGGGTACATCTCAGAGTATTAGTCAGAAGGGTCAGATGCACATATCAGATGTAGAGGGAGCCACCCTCCTCCTGGCACTGCCGCTAAAATAAATATAAGGGCTTCCTGTTTAATTACTTTTCATTTTTGCATAAAAGAAGAAAGTTGTACAAAATACAAACAGAGAGGTGGTAGGGTGCAGTGGAAGGGGACTTCCTAGAAGTCTGAGGCTCGTGGAGGAGTGTCATTGTCTGGGGGCACTTCTGTAATATAAAGGGTTGGGTACTCTATAATCCAGTAGTCTTAACCTTGGCTGCACATGGAATCACCTGGGGACCTTTTAAAACTCCGGATGCCCACCCGGCACCCCAGACCAGTTAAGTCAGAACCTCTGGAGGTAGGACTCAGCCATTCCTAGGTGATTCCAAGCTTGAACGAACTACTGGCTTTCGGCTCGAAAACCCTTTTCACGGTTTCCTTTGGTCTAAGCGGCATGTCATTGGATGTTCCACTAGGTGGCACCTTCCAGCAAACTTCAGTGGGTCCGGAGAGGTCTTGTCCTAGTCTAACTTCAAGGAATGAATTTGGAAAGCAAGACTTGGTGGTCTTTACTGGCGACATCTACACTCTTGATGAGAGGCTGAACTTGTTTGTTAACAACTTGCTGGTGAGCGCTGGAGCCACAGAAGGTTAAATTTCGTCCCTGCTAGGAAGCTGAGGCGTGGAGAGGGCACAGCTTCATCCCTTACTACCGGGCTCACTCATTCACCAGTGCACCCTGGTCTCTTCCCCCTAATCAGTCTAACAGGAACACCACCGCCCTCCACTCCCCACCCGCACCTCCCACCCTCGCTCAGAAGTCCTCGATGAGTCCCGTTATGGGCAGTAGTGAACATCTGTTCTTCTTTTTTAATTTATTTTTGGCTGCATTGGGTCTTCCTTGCTGCGTGCAGGCTTTCTCTAGTTGCAGCGAGCAGAGGCTACTTTTTGTTGCAGTGCGCGGGCTTCTCATTGCGGTGGCTTCTCTTGATGCAGAGCATGGGCTTTAGACGCGAGGGCTTCAATAGTTGTGGCACGGGGCTCCATAGTTGTGGTTTGCAGGCTCCGTAGTTGTGGCGCAGGGGCTTAGTTGCTCCGCGGCACGTGGGATCTTCCGGACCAGGGCTCGAACCCATGTCCCCTGCATTGGCAGGTGGATTCTTAACCACTGCGCCACCAGGGAAGTCCCAACATCTGTTCTTTTAATCTGTTCAGTTAACAACACCCTGATTATTCTTTGGGGATTTACCTTCCTGCATCTCAGCTGGGAGGTTGGATCAGAGTTGACTCCACCCTCAGCTTCTGGCTTAGCCAATCACAGTACGCGCTCTGTTCATGCTACAGTGATCGGTCCAGGGATGGATACCTGACCTACCCAAGGCAAAATATAATAGAACAATCGCATTTGAATTCTGTGGCTTTTATCAGGATGTAGTGGTCCCTTCCAGACCCACCATGAGGAGTGGACTGGATGTCTTACCCTTGTTCCTCGCCGCCCCAGGGATGCTATATAGCATACATCAGTGGGCTTCCCTGCCTTCTGTCTTCCTGTTGGGGTTAGCCCTTGGGGAGCCAGGGCAGGACACCAAAAAGAGGGAGCAGAGTCAGGTCAGGGTGTTTCTTTTCCCAGCTTCCTTACTGGGGTGATATCACAGGCTGGCTGCGTCCACCACTAAAGACCACAGCTGCTGTCAGGCAGGCCTCCCTCTCTGGATTCTGAGAACTGCCCTCCCCTCCCCCTTCAGGCCAGGGCTGGACAGCACACCATGGATTCTAGCCCCAGGGTACTGCTCTGTTCTTTGTTGTTACCCTATACCCTTATCATTGTCCTCTTAGTAAACGTGCCTCATATTTCCCAGCGTGGGAGAACTATGCATTTTCTGCTGAGACCCTGACTGAATCAAGTGGAGAAGCTTCCAGAGAACCTGAGAACAGCACCAACACAGAGGAAAGTGGAGCTGAGAGATCACCCAGTTACCCAAGCCAACCCGTGATGTCATCCCTGCCTCCACTCTAGCTCACCTCCCACATTCAAACAATTACCTAATAATGCTGATTTTATTGCCTAATACATTGTACATGTATCCCTTCCCCTCTAGGCCTACTGTATGAGACATATTTCAGGTGCCTGCAAGAAGAATCCCTGATCAAAACTGTCTACCTCAAATGGCCAAATTCTCTACCTTGTGGACCCTCATCTATGGGCTGGCCCTTGGCCTATGATTTACCTGACCCGGAGCAAAAGGATGAGCAGAGCCACTCAGATTCTGTCTCAGAAATTGGAATCAAGTGGCACAGAGGGACGAAGGCAGTTGGTCGTGGTCCCTGAATGTGGAAGTTCAGGGGGCATCAGGGTGGAGATTACTTTTTGGGCACACACAAGGAGAAGTTATGGGGAAGCAGAAACCATCAATAACACAAGAAATGCATTCGTTCAGAAAAAGAAAATGGAACAGAGGTGCAAGGAATAGAGATGCTAAGGGAGTTAATTATGAAAAATAACCGCCCTGGCTCCTGGCTTCCTAGTTCAAGTCCTTGTTTCTGGGATGCCTGCCCGGATCCGGATCCCTGCCCTAGGGCTTCTGTGGGGTTTCCTGTTGTATAACATTTCCTTGAAGTTATGAGTGAGCTTCTGTCCCTCATGGTCAAAGGAGCCTTGGCGCCTTGATACCCTAGTCTCAGAGTCCAAGTTAAAGCCCTTATCATCTGCCACTTGAATTGTTACAGTAGGTCTCCTAACTCCTCCACCGCTTCAGTCCTGCATTTCTTAAGGTCCATCCTCCCCACCATAGTGACTATTCTGGTACACAGACTTGCCATGTCGCTTCCTGCTGGTGTTCTCCCCATTGCCTTCACAATAAAGTTCAAGTTGCTGGCCTTGAACTCTGTGCAAAACTGCTAGTAGTTCCTTACCTTAATCCTGTGGTCTCTCGCCCCCATGCCCTTGCTCATGCTGTTCCTTCTTCTAGGCTGCCCCTCCGGATGCATTCTCAGCCGGCTTGACTGTCATCTGCTCTTCTCTCACCTCCTGACTGACTCCTTCCTCCTGCCACCCAGTGGAGCTAAGAGCCCATACTACTAGGTTAATTTTCCCCACGCTACTTGTGTAATTTCTATTTTAGCATTTACATATTGATAAAGATGATGGGGATGCCGTTAGCTAACTTTGATGGAGCTCTTCTTACATACCAAACTCTAAGTTAGCCTTTTACAAACATCCTCTCTTCTAATCCTCACCAAAACCCTCTGAGGGAGGCTTGATTCTTATTCCTAGTTTCCAGAAGAGAACACTGAAGCAGAGAGGTGAAGTGACCTGCCTCAGTAGGAAGGGGTGGACTCAAGTCTGCTGTTCATTTCTTTGCTTTTTTAACAGCAGCTTTATTGAGATATGATTCACATGCCACTCATTTCACTCACCCATTTCAAGTGTCCAGTTCAATGGATTTTAGTGCAGTCACAGGGCTGTGTGTAGCCACCATCACAATCAGTTTTAGAATGTTTTCATCACCCCGAGAAGAAACTCAGACTTGTTAATGAGTCATTTTTTGCTGCGACTCTTAGCAGCTGGCATGGTGCCCAGCACGTGGTATCTGTTCAACCAGCACTTTTTGAAGAATGGATGGCTCTTCTACGTAAGAGGATGGTGGAAAGTGCAGAGAGAGCCTGTTTGTGCAATGCCCTTTGCATTTCAACATCAATCTAGGGATTTGCCTGATTCTTCAGTTTATTTGGTTTATGCTGTTCCTCTCTAGTAAGAACCACTGCTTATTATCTTTTATGTGCCAAACCAAACACTGAGTGATTTGCCTATGTTATCTCATTAATACCCATAACAACACTTGGGAATAGGTATTATTATATCCATAATAGAGATGAGAAAGCCAAGGCTTGGGATTTTATCAATCTGCCTAAAGTCATACAACTTGTAATCACCACCATCTTAACATTAAGTAATCTACTACCACCTGTAATTGAACCATGCCCGGGGACTATGTTCTTTATGTCCATCACCCATGTTTGTCATTTAGTCATTCATTCAACTGTTATTTATTGAGAATCCACTACATGCCATGCACTATGACAAGTGCTAGAGTTTCAGTGGTGGGCAAACAGATTAATCATGGTCTCCCGGGGCTCACGGTCCAGTGGTAGAAAAGGCATTGTAAAAAATGAACATACAGGGCTTCCCTGGTGGCGCAGTGGTTGAGAGTCCGCCTGCCGATGCAGGGGACACGGGTTCGTGCCCCGGTCCGGGAAGATCCCACATGCCGCGGAGCGGCTGGGCCCGTGAGCCATGGCACTGAGCCTGCGCGTCCGGAGCCTGTGCTCCGCAACAGGAGAGGCCACAACAGTGAGAGGCCCGTGTACCTCAAGAAAAAATAATAATAATACAAATAACAATTGTATTTGGTGGGAGGAAGGAGAAAGGTCCTCAGTGGCTGTTGGGGGCAGAACTGATATTAGAACTTAATCGTGTTGGAATCCAGTCCAACAGTCTTAGGACATTCTAATGGGATATTTGTCTTGCCAATGTCTCTCTGGGCAGTGCTTGTCCCTGTAGGTCTGCAGTAAACAGGTCCCCGCCACTTACCCTGGGAGGCCTAAATGCACGGGCATACACACACACACACACACACACACACACACAGCCCATACCCCCAGCTGCAGGGAGAGCTAGGAGAGAACCAATGCAGTAGGCTTTGCAAAGGCTCTCTGTCCTCAGCTGGGGATGTGAGTTTCAAGAGCACTTTCTATACACTGTGGTGCACTTTACTTTTATCATGTAAATGATCCTGGAGATCTTGCCATAAAAATACAGAGAGATTGTCCCATTCTTTTTTTCCAGATGCAAATTACTCCACAGTGTGTGAATAAACCAAGGTTCAACAGTCCCCCAAATCTCAAAAGGAGATTTGAAGTTGTTTTCAATTTTGGGCTATTAATGTCATAATGAATAACCTTGTGCCTACCTTGTTCTGTAGTGTGGAGGTGAATCTTCAGCGGAAATCCCTAGAAGTAGGATTAGCTGGGTCAAAGGGTAAATGCATCTGTAATTTTGAAGGATATTGCTAAATTCCCCACCATAGGGGTCCAATCTTTTTGCACTCCCATCAGCAGTGTATGAGAGCACCTGAATCTTCACAGCCTAGGTGTACATAATATATTTTTTAAAGTACTCATTTTATATAAAAACCTACATTCCCAACTTCTCTTAAAAACTGCAAGATCTGGCAGCACTGGACCTGTCTTCCTACATGGTCATAACAAACCAGGGCTGAGTGGTCACTGAGGCCAAGTTGACACTACAGTCCTTGTGGGTCTTAGAAGTTTCAACTCCTGATTTGGTCCACCCCTGTAATGATGATGAGCTCCACACATTCCTAGAGAAAACTGGGGACTAGAACCCAGCTCTCCAACCTCCCAGTCTATTACACCATGTGGCCCCCAAAGTAAGTAAAAGAGGGGTGAGTAGCAAGGGAGGGTAAGCATATAAAAGCACTGACGATTCAGCATTAAAATTGGAATTTTTTTTTAGCATTTACTTAGCTTAGTAAATATATCATGCCACTCTGTAGTTGATTAAACTGTGACTAATCCACGCAGAGCAGAGTGACAAATTGGTTTCTATTTCTTCTGAGCAATGAAAATGAGGGCTGATGTCACAGCAGAAGGATTCAGGTTATATACTATTCATTCCCTCATTCATCAAACGCAAACTGTGTGCCATCCCTTGATCCAAGCACTGAGGGTTCAAAGATGAACAAACATTTAAATACAGGGATCTGAACAGACAACTATGCAAAAAGTTGATATAAATTGTTAAGTGTTGGGCCTCCCTGGTGGCGCAGTGGTTGAGAGTCCGCCTGCCGATGCAGGGGATACGGGTTCGTGCCCCGGTCTGGGAGGATCCCATATGCCGCGGAGTGGCTGGGCCCGTGAGCCATGGCCGCTGGGCCTGCGCATCTGGAGCCTGTGCTCCGCAACGGGAGAGGCCACAACAGTGAGAGGCCCGCGTACCGAAAAAAAAAAAAAAAAAAAAAAAATTGTTAAGTGTTTTATTGGAGCAATGTACAGGCTGCCATGAGAGCCCAGAGGAGGGAACCTCTCATTTTTCTCAGGGGCCCATGGGAGAGGTCACCGGGAGGTGATGTTTGGGTGGATCTTGAAGGCTGTGTATGAGTTTGCTACGAAAAAGAAGGAACATTGGAAAGATTTTCTTGAAGTTAAACAATGTTCAAGGACAAGATTCCTCCTCAGAAAGTAGCAGAAAACCAGTTCAAAAAAGATGTGGGTACAGCAGAAACTAACACAACATTGTAAAGCAATTATACTCCAATAAAGATATTTTTTAAAAATGTGGGCAATAAACAAATAAAGAGAAAAAGAAGGAAAGAGCATATATCTGGAAAAGACAAAATCTCCAGTTTGAAGAGATACACGCACCCCAATGTTCATAGCAGCACTATTTACAATAGCCAAGACATGGAAGCAACCTAAATGTCCATCAACAGATGAATGGATAAAGAAGATGTGGTGTATATATATATATATTTATTGGAATATTACTCATCTGTAAAAGAGAACGAAATAATGTCACTTGCAGCAACATGGATGGGCCTAGAGATTATCATACTAAGTGAAGTAAATTAGAGAAAGACAAATATCATATCTCTTTTATGTGGAATCTAAAAATATAATGTAAATGAATGTATTTACAAAACGGAAATAGACTCACAGACTTAGAAAACAAACTTATGGTTTCAAAAGGGGAAAGGAGAGGGGAGGGAGGGTTAAATTAAAAGTTTAGGATTAACATATACACACTACTATATATAAAATAGATAAATGGTAAGGACCTACTGCATAGCACAGGGAATTATACTCAGTATCTTGTAATAACTTATAATGGAAAAGAATCTGAAGAATATATATACGTAAAACTGAATCACTTTGCTATACACCTGAAACTGACACAATGTTGTAATCAACTATACCTCAATAAAAATAAATAAATTTTTTTAAAAAAGAAAAAGAAGGAAAGAAATTTATGCCTTATTTAGCTGAAAAGTCAAGGGTAGTTTGCCTTCAGGCACAGCAAGATCCAGGTGTTTAAAGATGTCATCAAGCCCCAGAAACTTTCTCAAGTCTGCTTCATCTTTATATGCTCTTTGCCCTCAGGCAGCTTACTCTCCCCAGGTGACAGGGTGCCTGCTGGTAGCTCCAGGTTTACATTATCTTGACAGCTAGGAATGCCAGGGGAAGCTGACTTCTTTTTTCAAATAGCTTCACTAAAAATCCCAGGACTGAGTCTCATTGGCTCACCCCTGCCCCAAAGGAAAACCAGAGGAAGGATAGACAGATGCAGGCTGGGCAAGACCCCCAGATCGCGAAGCAGTGGAGGATGGGGAGGGCATCTGTCTCATGCGGGGTGGAGGAGCCTCCAGATGAGTTGGATATACTTCGCTGTCTCAGAGACCAGAAAACAAGCACTCAAGCTTTCTAGACTACAAAGATTGAGGAAGGAGGAGCAGGAATTAGAATGCAAGTCTCTTAGGACAAACGACTTCTTCATTTTATTGAGGAGGGAATTAAGGCTCAGAAAAGGGAAGTGACTTGTCCACAGTCACACAACGAGATGGTAGCAGAGTACAGGAGGAGCCCTGGCACCCTGAGTCCCAGGACCCTTATGTGGTGAGCAGTCACACATCTGACGTTGCATAAAGGGCTTGGAGAGGGATGTACACATTTCTAGGAACCCCTGGGATCACTCACCTTGTGGCAGATGCCACAGCCTGCTAGCACAGGTGGTACTGTCTATCCCAGATATATGCCTAATATTTGGCCCTGGGCCTCATAATATCATTGCAACAGGCTCCTGGACCCCAGGGCACCAAATGGCTCAAGGATGTTGTTATAGGCTGAATTGCATGCTCCCCAAATTCATATGTTGAAGCCCTGACCCCCCAGAACTTCAGAGTCTATATTTGGAGACAGGGCCTTTCAAGAGGCAATTAAGTTAAAATGAGGCCCTTAGGGTAGGTCCAAATCCAGTGTGATTGGTGTCCTTCTGAGAAGAGAAAAAGGGGACATACAGAGAGACACCGGGGATGGGTGCACAGAGGAATGGCCATGTGAGGACACAGCGAGAAGGCGGTCATCTGCAAGCCAAGGAGAGAGGCCTCAGCAGAAACCAAACCTACCAACACCTTGATCTTGGACTTCTAGCCTCCAGAAGAAGATAACTTTCTGTGTTTAAACTACCCACTCTGTGGTACTTTGTTATGTCAGCCCCAACAAACGAATACAGACACCAAGTGCTACAGAGAGCAGTTAAGAGTAGGGACAATCGAGACAAACAGAAACTAAGGGAACAAGAAGGGGTGGGGATGAGGGCAACTGAGGGTGAAAATGGGACAGGGAAGGGGAGGAGTTTGAATGTTGTGGGAACAGAGATACTCAAGCCAGAAAATTCAGTCAACGTCCAGTTTTCTAAAGTAATCACCCAGTTTGTATGAATGTTTAAAAATTTTATTTTCAACAATGAGGTGTGTGCATATGGTCATAAAATTAAACAGTTCAGAGAACTTATAATAAACAGCAGTTGCCTTCTCCCCCCGACACCACCCCCCACCCATGTCCTATTCCCCAGAGACCAACCTTTATTAAACTGTTCCTGCTTTTAGCCTTGGCTAACATTTATTGAGTGTGTGCCGTGTGTGTGTCAAGCCCTGTGCTAATCCTGTTATGTACATTGTTTCCCTAAGTGCTCATCATAACCCCATGAGGTAGGTACCATCATTATGCCCATTTTACAGATGGGAAAACTAAGGTGTAGAGAGGTTAAGTGATCTGTCCAAGGTCACACAGTTGGTAAGCAACAGAAATGGAATTTCATCTCGGGATGTTAGACTCCAGACACCTGAGGGTTCCTAATCTTCGTCCTCTGGTTGTTCCTGTCAAACCTTTATTACCTGTGCTCCTTGATTTATCAACTCTAGACAGTATCTATTGACTTCTTAATGTGATTAATGAGGATTTGGCTCACTTACCCCTTCTGCCTTCTGCTTACAAATCTTCGATAGGCATGTTGCAATATTTAGTTCTCTTGTGGGTACCTTTGGGGCTTTAAATAATACTCATTAACCTTAACCCTTCAATCCCAATCTCTACAAACATTTGTTGATGGGCTGTGTGGGGTCACCTGTGAGTTGGGTGATGGAAAGGCCATTCCAAATTTTGTTTGGATTCATTCCCATCCGCTGTAGCACCCAGCAGGTACTTGATAAATATCTGTGCAATAGAATAAATGCAGGGAAACTTAGTACCGAAGGTGGGAGATGACCAGGCAATCTCAGCCAAGGGAAGGGTATGATAATTGCAGCCTGCAATGTCAGCCTGACTTCTTTGGAGACACAGTCTCCCACTGAGGAGGGAACAAGGAGCTATAAAATGGAAATTGAAGGAGAATCGCTACAGAGCAGCTGTCAGGAAGCACTTCCCCCATGGGAGACAGCGATGACCTCGCTGCAAGGTTGTCTGGGCTCACACACCTGGGCCTCTCCTGCCAGCTTGCGGGAGGCCACCAAGGCACTCACACAGGCCTTTGGCCATCCGCCCCTTGTGGGAAACATGGGGTTTTCTGCTAGCACCAGTTCCACAGTGGGCTTTCCGAAAGGGGTGTCAGGGGTTACAGCCTGGGGAGGCTTCTCCCATAGACTGGAGAATCTGGGCCTGCATACCTGTGAAGAGCCCAACAGGTGATGCTAAAGGCCACCTGCCGTAGGGCCTTTGATGCTGTCCTTCTGCCTGTAGCACCCCTCCCTGTTAGCCTAGCTAATTCTTACTCATCTTTTGCATCTCAGGACAGGGGACACGGTCTAAAGGAAGCCTTCCAGATCCCCCCAGCTGGGTCACATCCCCTATTACATATCCTTTAAGTATTTACACTCCATAGCACTTAGCACAGTTGTAATTTTACATTTACTAGAGTCATTACTTGTATAAAGTCATCCTCACCCACTAGACTGGGACCATCTCTGCTCACTGCTGTATCCCCAACACCTTGCACAGCACCCAGGACACAGTAGGTACTCAGTAAGCATTTCTTGAATGAATGAATGAATGAATGAAAGAGTCAATGAATGAGTCTTAAACTCCTTAAGTCAAATGGTTCATTTATGGGAGGTTTAGCTTCCTCAAAATCCAGCATCTTTCTTGCTCCTAGAAAAAAGAGGATGAAGTTTTCAGACACTAACCACCCCTGTTCAGTCTCATGATTTGCCTTCTGAAAATGCAGCGACTCTCCGATGACTCCCATTGACTCCTGGGGGACATCCTCCCAACCCCCCGAATACACACACATTCCTTTCTCTCCGTTGCTCCTGCCCTCTTCTGGTCTCTTCACTTTCACCTCCTACTTCAGTGATTCTCAGCCCTGGCTGCGGCTGACTGACCAGGGAACGGTATTAGACATTCAGATGCTTGAGTTTCTGATTCAGGGACAGTAGTCTCCTCACTGGTCTCTCAGGGCTCCAGGTTTGGGGTTCTCAATCCATTCACCATGAAGCAATCTGCCAGAGAGATCTTTCTAGAATGAAAGCCTAATTATGCTATGCTTCTGCTTAAAACTCCCTCCTGCTTCCCACTGCCTTCAGGACAAACTCCAAAGTTTCAGAGAGCCTCCCAAGTCCCCGTTCCCCAGGCTTACCTCCTTGTTGGCCTAAGGGCCTAAACAGGCTGGGCCATATTTTTTCCTTCCTCT
This sequence comes from Mesoplodon mirus, assembly GCF_964341445.2. Classification (NCBI taxonomy): domain Eukaryota; kingdom Metazoa; phylum Chordata; class Mammalia; order Artiodactyla; family Ziphiidae; genus Mesoplodon; species Mesoplodon mirus. Next base: position 51,881,422 of record NC_138980.1, read on the forward strand.
AAGTCTCGGCACAACTGCTGCCCTGTCCAGTGCTAAAGAAAAATTTATTCTGACACTTGTTAAACTGATAAGAAAGACTATTCAGGACTATTGCAGTAGGGGTATTGCAACAGGGGAGAGAGCTAGGGCTCAACTCACGATACAACAGGCAGCTGGGAATTTATAAACAATGAGCAGAGCAAAGGGGTCAATGTGTGGAAAATTATTAAGAGGAGGCGTCAAGGGTAGGGGGATTCTTGCTAAACTGACCTAACGGGATTCTCACTAAAGTCAGGCCAAGGGCTTAGACATCAAGGGTGAGGGATGAGGAATTTGATCAGATCTCAAGGGTGACTTGGCAGGAGTCTTTGTTAAGACTGGGCTGGGTGGATCAAAGACAGGATGGGGGCCAAGGTCACGGCCTAGTCAAGAAGAGGACTAAGAGGGGCCTGACGAAAGTTTGGTCAAGGAGAGAGCCTTTGTCACAAGCAACATTTCACTGCTCTCTGTTCCGTGCCTGACAATGCCTGCTTCTCCAAGTTTCCACAGAGCTGCCTCTCAGAAGTCTTATCTGACACTCCTCCACGGGACAGCACTCTCCACCTGTCTGGTGTTAGCATTTATTACATCCTAGCGTACTGATCTGTTTACTAGCCTGCTCCTGAGTTTGACTGTGAGCAACTTGAGGGCACAGATGGTATCCTGAATCTCCAGTGCCTAACAGTGTTGGGCCCTCAGTAAATATTTGCTGAATGAATACAGCTTGATGAACACAACTGTCACGGATCACTGCTCTGCTCTGAAACAATCAATGGCTCTGCTTGGTCTGCATCAGTGGTTCTTAGCCTTCAGTGAGCATCAGAATCATCAGAAGGGCTTGTTAAGCACAGAGTGCTGGGTCCCCCTCCAGAGCTTCTGATTCAGTAGGTCAGACTGGGGCCCGAGAATTGGCATGTCTAACGACAGGTGAAGCTGCTGCTGCTACTCAAGAGGGTGCTTTGGTAATCACTGACCTATAGGATTGGAGCTGATATCATCCCCAAGTGAGATACATCACACTCTTTTTAAAATCCAAAGATAAGAAGATGGAACAAGCAAATTTCAGGTGAGGCGTGAAGCAGATATGATCTCATGATCTAGTGACCTCCTTCCCTGACTAAAGTATAAGGTTCTCTTTTCCCCTCTCCCTCTCCCTCTCTCTCATTTGCAAGCTAGAGTGATAGCTCAAGATTTCATTTCCTTGTCCAGTGCTTCATTTGCCGTGGGAGGGGCTGCCTTCCAGCCCCTCTGCCAGGCCCAGTGCCAGGCTGAGAGAGGGGACTGCAGCCCCCAGGATGCTGACTGGCATACTAATGCAGTGTACCTCTCCTATCTCAGCCCCCATGATCGGCTCTTGCTGCAAATGGATTCAGGGGGCAGAGATAGCCGGATAGGGGTCGTGACCCAAGCAGGCTGCCCAGAATGACTCTACTCAGCCCCAGGGGGACCAGGGTGCTACTGCTTGCAGGGCACGTAGACAGAGCTGGGATGTGCAGCCTGTGGTCCTCACACGTGTGTGTGAGGCTTTCGGAGTGTGGGGCAGAGTCAAGTGTGGAAGAGAAAGGGGGCCGTGCCAGGAGCCAGGGCTGGGGGCCAGCTCTCCGCACATTGCCAAGTGCCAGGGAGGAGCTCCTTCAAAGGCTAAATTTGAATTTGGCCTTCCAGGTCACAGTGAAAGAATATTTGTCAAGACAGGAAGATAGAACATGTTTGTTTGTTTGTTTGTTTGTTTGTTTTTTACAGTTTGTTACCTTAATTTCTAACGTCTAACTATTCAGACATGTGCTATGTGGGCCTCCATTTATACCCTTGCTCAGGCCCTGCAAATGTTTGGGGTGGGCCTGACTGCGGGAGTGACAGGGTAAGGTGAGCAGCCTGTGGAAGCAGGACTGTTCCCTAAGGGTCTGTGCTGTTCCCCAGGGCCAGAATCATCACCTGGAAGCCCCAGGTACCCCTGCCTTCCTTGGGACTGTCCCGTACCCCTCAAAAGCACCTGGAGAGATTTCACCCTGGAGGTGTGGGTGAAAACAGGTTCCACACTTAAATGACAACAACTTTGTCTGCTCATTGAGATCAAGGAAGGGGCCTGGACCTGGGAGGTTTAGATCTGGCATTCCCATCAAGTTGGCAGATGGTGGGCAGGGGTGCAGAGTCAGACAAACCTCAACGCTGCCACTTCCCAGATATATTTCCTTGGGCAAGTCACCGCTCTAAACATGTTTCCTTACTTGTTAAATGGAGGTAGCTGTAGTGCGTACACACAGAGGGATTATGTCAAAGCCTTTAGTGCGGGTGAGTACTTAGTATTAGCTGTTATTTGGGATTTCCTGGGTTAGTCCATCCCTATTTGATGCGGCTTCCTCCCCAGTCAACCCCAGCATTGGCAGAGTTTGACGAGTTGAAAACATTTGTCCTCTGGGTTCCTGGCTTTCCCTTTGGACATTCTTTGTGTGTGGGCACCGCCCTGAATTCATTTCAGGGGCCCACAATGCTCATCTTACAGATCAGGCATTCTTATCAATGCAGATCCTTAGGTTCCTGCCTCAGAGATTCTGATTCACCAGGTCAGGGCTGGGTTCAGGAATCTGCATTTTAATGAGCTCCCCATATGATTCTTAGAAAAGAGGCATCTCTTGGAGAAACACTGTGATTGGGAAAGTAGACTGAAAGGCCAAACCAAGAGCAGCCTCTGGGAGACAGGTTCCTGTTCAATTTGAAGCACTTTTCTAAGAGTCAAAGCTGCCCACGAATGGAATCAGATGCCCTAAGAAGTGAGCCCCCGTCAAAGAAGGTGTGCAAGAAAATGCCAGATAACTACCTGACAGAGTTAGACAAGGACTCAAACCTTAGCACAGGAATTGGAGTTTATGGCCATGAAAACCTCTGAGATTCCATCTTCTTTTTCCATCTTCTTTTTCATGTCAGGAAGTGCTCTGTTAGTCCTTCATACCGTGTCACCATGCTCCCTTTCCCAGGGCGATCTGGGTTCGAGTCTCATGCTTGAGAATGGAAGGAATGCGTTTGTGTCCTGGACAGGAAGCTGGCGAGGAAGTTCATCCCAGGCTGCCCCACTCAACTGTGCCAACAGAGGGACCGCTCATCTCGACTTCTGGGCAGGAAGGCCCTGTCTCCAGCCTCTGGTACCCTCTGACCCCCCGCCTCTCCCCCTTCTCCATCCCCACACGTGGTTTAGAAAAGGAGCTGGACGCCAGGGAGGCTGTGGAGGCAGTCTGAGACTGTGCTCAGGAGAGGCCTTGGAGCCGCCGAGCTGCAGTGACTGTGCCTAACGCCGCGTGTAATCACCGCCATGTGTCTCTGTCAAGAAATCATGTGCGCTTCAGTGCAGCCCCTGGAAACTCCCCCATCAGGACCCTCTGAGCCGAAGACAAATGGACAAGTTAGGAGAGTGATGAATTCGGCTGTCCTTCTGTTGTCAGACGCCCCTTGCTGCAAAGCAGCTCAGCCGGGGACAAAGGCAGAGGGCACTCCCGGCAGTCAAGTTCTGGGGGACTGGGGTGTGTGGTCACCCCCAAGTACATTCTCTCAAAGAGGGGCCTAGCCAGTCATTTGTTTGAGCAGATGGGTTGACGTGCCATTTCTTAAGGAGCTGAGAGAGTAGTCAGGGGAGTGGGAGAGCAGGAGGTTCTTTCATCTGCTCATCTGGCCACCAATGGGCAATGAGAGGCCCACACCCAACCTGTGTCTGGCCCTAGGCTTGCTCCCCAGATGTCTAAACCTGGCTAGCTCTCTTCTCACCAGTGTTCTAGAAGCCAGCAGAAAGTATTCCCCCAACCTGAGCTCCACAGGTGTCCTTGGAGACATAATACCTCTGAGCCAAAGGTGAGCATTTCCTCCTGGGACAGGGCCACTCTCCCCATTCAAGGGCACTGAATCTGTCTCTTCAGGCCCCTGACACCTTTGAAAAACTGTTGTAGGAATGATGGCCACATATTGGGAACCTACTATGTGCCGGTCACAGTGCAGCGAAGAGTGCCACATGCATAACCTCAACTGTTCCTAATATAAAACTATTAGCTCCATGTTGCAGACGACAAAAGTAAGGCACAGGATAGTTACGTGACTTGCCCAGGTCTGTGTGACTTTAAAATCCACAATCATTTGGGTTGGCAGGGAGAATGACAGTGAATAAGCATGTGGACTCCGAATCAGACCCGCTGTGGACGAATCAAGGCTCTGGCTCCTACTAGTTATCAGGAGGGTCACTTTAACCTCTCTAAACCTTAATTTTTCTCTCTGTAAAATGGGAATAGTAATAATAATACCTACTTATTTGTATTTGTGATGGGCAGAATAATGGTCCCCCAAAGGTGTCCATATCCTAATCCCTAGAACCTGTGAATATGTTACCTTATGTGACAAAAGGGATTTTTGCAGATGTGATAAAGTTAAGGACCTGGACATGGGGGGACTATCTTGGATTATCTAGGTGGGCTCCATATAATTTCAAGGGTCCTTCCAGGAGGAAGGCAGGAATGTTAGAATCAGAGAGGGGGAGAGAGAGATTTGAAGATGCTGTGTTGCTGGCTTTGAAGATGGTGGAAGGGGCCATGCAGGCAGTCTTTAGAAGCTGGAAAAGGCAAGGAAACAGATTCTCTTCTAGAGCCTCCAGAAGGAACACACCTCTGCTGACACCTCGATTCTAGCCCAGTGTCACCCATTTCAGATTTCTGATATCCAGGACTGTGCTGTGTGTTTTAAACCACTAAGTTTGTGGTAGTTCGTTACTGCAGCAATAGGAAATTAATAAAGTATTACTATGAGTTTAAAAAATTAGTAAAACGGGGCTTCCCTGGTGGCACAACGGTTAAGAATCTGCCTGCAAATGCAGGGGACACGGGTTCAAGTCCTGGTCCAGGAAGATCCCACATGCCGTGGAGCAACTAGGCCTGTGCGCCACAACTACTGAGCCTGCACTCTACAGTGCGTGTGCCACAACTACTGAGCCCGCGTGCCACAACTACTGAAGCCTGTGTGCCTAGAGCTTGTGCTCTGCAACAAGGGAAGCCACCACAATGAGAAGCCTGCGCACTGCAAAGAAGAGTAGCCCCTGCTCGCCACAACTAGAGAAAGCCTGCCCGCAGTAACAAAGACCCAATGCAGCCAAAAATAAATAAATACATAAATTAAAAAAAAAAGTTAAGGGCTAGTAATAACCAATTAGAAAATGTAAAAGAAAAAACATTCTATTCATAATAGCAAATCTATATGAAATTGGGATTAAAAAAAAATTAGTAAAACGACAGACACATGGGGTTGGTTTTATAAAAGTTCCCTGTAAATGCCACCTCCTGATTTTACTGTAAGCTTCTTAGTATCTTACACATCATTGTATTCCAAACATAATTTGTTATAATGCTTGGCACATAATAGGTGCTTTTAATATTTGGTGGACGAATGGTCATTGAATTCACTAAAAAGCAGGATTGGGGGCAATTCCTGGAAATGCTGGTAAAAACTATAGAGTTCTGCATATGGAGTATGAGAGATAACTATGACGGTGATTGAAGTGGTCCCAAGTTTCACTCTGGTTAAGGTATTGATGGCTCTGGTTAAGATCCTGATGGCTCTCTGCACAGAGTGACACATTAAATAATTAGCAGTCTTAAAAAAAAAGAAAAAAAAATAATTAGCAGTCTTTCCAAGGATTTTACTAGGTATACCCTGATACAGAGAAGAGAGCAGCTCCAGACTCATGTTCTACAGGAAGTCCTCACTCTAGCGCATTGTGATAGCTGTTCGTTGGAACTCTTGGTTATATGTGGTAGGAATCCAAGTCGAATGTACCCAAGAAATAAACAAACAAATTCAGTAACCAAAAATTTAAAAACCAAACATGACCTGAATTTATTGGCTAACATAACTGAAAAACTCTAGAAGTAGGTCTAACTTCAGGTACTGTTGGATTCAGGCATTTGAATGATGTCATCAGGATTTGTTCTCACTACCTCTTAGCTTTGCTTTGCTTTGTGTTGACTTCATTTTCAGGCAGGCTCTGCCCCTGTGTAGACCCCAGAAAATCGAGACTTGCATGTTACCAGCTTAGCAACCTCCAGAAAAAGAGCCTCTCTTTCTCAGCAGTTGTAGCAAAAGTCTTGGGATGGATTTGGATTGCTCCAACTTGAATCAGATGCCCATTCCTGAACCAATTACTGTAGCCAGGGAGCCAGAACATTCTGTGGTTAGACCTAGGTCACGTGCTGACCATGGAGATGAGACAATCTCACTAGAGCCACATGGACTGAGAGTAAGAGAGGAGTGGTCCCCAAAGGAGATGGAGGAAATGTTAGCAGAGAATGGGAGTTGATGCTGGGCAGGTACAAACTACAGAACTTTCTTTCCCAAGATCATGTAGAGAATAGGAGGTAGAAAGAGTATTAAAACCCAGCCTCTTGAATCTCAAAGAAATCTGGTTCTTAAGTCAATAGGCTAGAGTGTGAGGGCTGGATTTGCAGATAAAACTCTCAAGCTTCATGGGATTTCCCGGAAAAATAATGAGTATGGGAGTGGAGAGCTGCAAAAACAGACACTTCCTGTTCTGATGAGAAAGTCAGACTCTCAGAATTGGAAGGCCACCAAGTCTAACCTTTCCCTTCTCTTTACAACATCCTCTTCAGGTGGCTGGACAGCCTCTGCCTGGGTGCCACCAGGGACAGGAAACACACTCCTTTTTTGAGGCAGTCATTTTTTGATACTTCTGACCATTAAAAATAAATATCCCTATTTTGAATCCAAGCTGTCTTCTGTCTCCTTGTCCTGGGAGTCACAGAGAACAAGTCAAACTCCTCTGGTATGGCCCAGAATAAAAAAGCATAGAGACTGAAGGTCAGAAGAACATGGTTCTGATGCAGGTCCTCTACTAGGAAAGCAAGGAAAATGTGATCAAATGCAAAAGCACAAATGGGAAAATACTTTGCATGTCACAGATCATCATCATCATCTGTAGGCACTAAAGGTATTATCTGAATTTATTCTTATAATAAGTATTTGACATAAATACTATTATTATTTCCATTATACAGATGAGAAAACTGATGCCACCAGAGCTTAAGTCACATGTCCCAGGTCACACAGCTAATTTAAGTGGCAGAGTTGGGATGACTGACCGACTCTGCCACTTTAATTACTGTGGTTCCCACATGTTTCTCCTTATGCAACACATAACCTACAAGAAAGATGCGACAGTGGGCATTGCTTTAATTGATTCAGCCTAAAGACTCTTGAGTTGCTGGGTACATTTAGTTCTTCACTCTTTCATAAGGTTGCTGAGCAGTTCTTGGCTTCCCTGTCCTCTTTGTGGGATAGAGAGAGCTGCTGAATGTGCGAGCAGCCAAGAGCAGCCCCCCAGCCAAAGGCCCCTCATAGCCAAATGTCTCGTGCAAGATGTTTTCCCAAACAAATCCTTCCCTCATCCCTGGTCCAGAGATTAACCCACAGGCAGCACTCCAGATAGAGAGGAAAATGAAGGAGAAGGAAATGCATATTACAGAGCATAAAAAGGACCAAGATCTGTTTACTCAGATTGGGAAACATATTCCAGGAACAATGTGTCTGCTCCAATGTAATTATCCTGAAAGGAGTCGGCATTTTACTCAGCTCCAAAACTCATAAAGAGGCTTCAGAGAGACGGATGCTCTGGGGGCTGTGTTATCAAAAGAGACTTAAGAGGTAAGGTTTCTAGATCAAACTCAGCTCTTAACTGTATTAGCAAAAAAATAAAAAATAAATAAAAAGGGAGTTTTATGAAACAGGAGGATATATTTTAGATATGCAGATTGAAAAGAAAGGGTAGAAACTGACCCAGATACCTGGCAGAATATCTCTGCACTGCTGGCTGGTATTCGTGAGAGTGGAAAGAAATGAAGTTATTGGAATTATAAACCCCTAGCTTGGAAGAAACATGGAGCTTCCATCTGTTCTATCTTTTTCACATTTGATACAACTTATTTTTTCAATAAATAATGATTAAGGCACTGTGTTAAGCTCTGGAGATGCAATGGAGAAGATAACACAGTCCTTCCTTCAAGGAGCTTACCATCCCCAAGTGCATCCCAGGGTCAGAGGCTCAAGCCCCTACCAGCCCAACTTAGCGGAGAGTGCCCATTCCCTACCATCACCCAACCCCATACTCCTCTTTATTTTTCTGGGAAGTGCCATGGGGCTTAGTAGTTTAGTAACAGAGTCAACCTTCACATTTCAGCCTATCTGACCTTAGAACTGATTAGCTTGGGATTTAGGAGGCTGGATTCCAGTCCTTTTTCTGCCTCCTACTCTCTATGTGATCTTGGGAAAGAAAATTCTATTCCCACATGGAAGGAAACAGCCTTGGGGAAGACTTTCTTCCTCTTGATTCCCAGTCCCCGCGTTATGTTTAAATCTTGATCCTTCCATCCAAAAGCTGTGTGCCCGTGAGCAAGTTGTTTAACCCCACTGTTCTGTCATCATATGTAAAATAGGACTATGTTTTTGTTAAGATAAATGTATGTGAAATGTTTACAATAGTGGCAGTTATACAATAAACATTTGACAGACATGAACTATTATTAGAACACTGTGGACAATTTTTCAAAGTATGGACCACCATTTATTATAAATTATTTATATGTTTAAGTGGCTCTTAGATTTATATCTGTCTCTCCCATTAGACCGTAAACTCTATATGGGCCGTGTTACCTACTGTTATATTCTCAGTGTCCACCTCGGTGACTGGCATATAATAGGAGCTCAATAAATATTTGTTTAATGGGTTAATCAGTGAATGCATTTCTTCCCCAGTCCATCTCAGATTGCAGAGGAAAGAAGAATCTGATGGACTGCCAGAGCATCTGCCCCCCGAGGTTTTCTCAAACAAGTTCCAACAGCTGTTTGTGCTAGAAGTCACCACAAAAAGCATTCTTAAAAGTGAGAGGGAAAGAACAGCAGTAACGGAGAGATCTATGGCCCAGCTGGGCTCCTGGATCTATGGCTGCAGCTAGACTCAGGGGATAGAAAGGGGAAGGGTGGGAAGGTAGAGGCAGGGGCTGAGGAAGGGAAGCAGAGGCATAATTTTGAATCAGAGACAGAGAAAGATACTCAGAGAGGCAGAGACAGTCATCCAGAAAAGCCCTTCATTGTTGACAGAGTCAAAGACAGAGTAGGAGAAGGAAAGGAGGGAAGACAAGTGTTTGAACTGGCAGGTAATTCCCCAGATCCCTGAGGGTTTTTGAGAGATAGAGAGTAATGCAGGCTTCAGCCTTGGCTGGTTGATTTACCACCAGTAAGAGTTGGACCACACTGGAGCTGAGAACATGAGGCGGCTGTGTGGCCACAAACTTCTCGAAACCATGCCTGGGACTTCCTGGGAGAACAGAATAGTGAGCAGGTTAAAGGATGGAGGAGCTACCTGCTCTAATGGGACGTGAACAGTTCTCGGGGGCAGGGAAATCACGGTGTAGAGGACTTAGAATGCCTCTTTAATTACCCTCACATCTAATTGGGAGCCACACAGGAGGTTCTGACTCAAAAGACTGATCCTCCCTCCCACCTTTCCTTCCTCCCTCCCTTCCTTCCTTCCTTCCTTCTTTCCTTTCTGATTTACTGAGCCTCCAGAAGGTACTAGGCCATCAGGGGTGCAAAGATTAAATAAGACACAATTCTTAACTTTTAAAGAGCTCTCAGTGTTATAGCATAAAGAGAAGAAAAGCTGGGAGCAGAATAAAAGTTACAGTGAAAGACCATTTATATACTCAATTTTTAATTTTTTTTATTTGTTCATGATACATGTTGTTTAACACATACTTACAGCTGAAAATGTAAAACAGATTTGGCAGAGACAATCCAAATTTCTGACTGAGGCTGCTGAGGGATGAGGTGGAGAGGAAATGAAATCATCTTTAGACGAGGAATATGTTGCTTATTTTATTTTTAAGAAATTTGACAAATATTTTTTGAATTGTCATTTTTAGATGGTGGATACTTGGTTATGTGGTATATGCTGTTCTTTTATATTTCTCAGTTAGAAAAAAAGCTCAAGAAATTGAATACTTGATTGTAATTCTGTGATACAAGCCACTTTTCTATTTTTCTCCTTCCACATTAATCCCAGAAGAGGGAAGCAGTAGGGATGATCAGAGGTAAAACGGAATCATTCTCTTTCATACCCCCAGTCCATCTATCCTCCAGTCCATATTTTCAGGAACAAATTCTCCAGGATTGAATCAAATAAGTTACTCCATGCTAAGTAAGATAAAATAATACTTGTTCCATGAAATATTTGCACCTTTTCTAGAGACCTCCAGAAGTTAGGAACTAGGACACCCTAGTTTGCAGGCAAGCGATACAATGAAAAGAACACAGAATTTGGAGCCCAACAGAGCTGGAACAGGGGCCCCTAGGTAGCTGTCTGACCTTGGGAAAATTACTACGTCTCTCTGAACTTTAGTCCCCTCATGTGTAAAATGGGTACAATAATACTTCCTAAGGTTGTTGTGAGGTTTAAATGACCACGTGGAAGTTAAGTGTCCAGTAAACCCAGTATGTTTATCTAGAAACCATTAGATTCTTAGCACATGTTAGTCCCTGCTTTCTGAGGGGTAGAATTTCCTCAGAGTGACATCTGAAATATGGCTCCAAGAGCCAACTTAGTAAATGGCCATAGTTGCCAGGACTTCCTCTGTCTTAAAAAAATCTTCCCTCATGGAGAAAACAGAATCATAAGTGGCAGAGATGGTGTAGACACTGGGCCTAAACAAGTCATGGGCTTAGGAGAAGGCAGGAGTTCGAGGATCAGGGAACAACAGATCTGAAAGTGACATCGCTGGTCCTCAGGCACTAGTTCCAAAACCCCTCTGTGCATCACCTGGGAAGGTTGTAAATCACACAGATTCTTGAGCCTCAAATCAGGATGCTTGAGAATGGGACTCAGGAATCTATTTTTCTGAGAAAATTCCCCCTAAAATGCAAATTAAAACAAGGACATATCTTTTTTTTTTTTTGCGGTACGCGGGCCTCTCACTGTTGTGGCCTCTCCCGTTGCGGAGCACAGGCTCAGACGCGCAGGTTCAGCGGCCATGGCTCACGGGCCCAGCCGTTCCGTGGCATGTGGGATCCTCCCGGACCGGGGCACGAACCCGTGTCCCCTGCATCGGCAGGCAGACTCTCAACCACTGCGCCACCAGGGAAGCCCAGGACATAACTTTTTAATCCATCCTGTGATCCAAGTCATGGGACTCTGCACAAAGAGGAGGGTCCAAGGATGCTTGTTGTAGGATTGTTTCAAATAGTGAAAAGTTGGGAACAAACTAAAGTTCATCAGAGAGGTATGTCTGAATAAACTGTGATAGACCTGTATCTTGCAAATTAACAAGAATGAGATGAATTTCTAAATACTGATTGAGAAAGACCCCCAAGAAGTACTGTGTTCAAAAAAAACAAGGTGCAACATCATCACACAATGTGACTTTTGTGTAAAAACAGTAACAACAAGGAAGTAGGTGATACTATATACATTCGATGGGTACCATTATGTTTATAAATATATAGAAAAAGATCTGGAGATACATACTAATCTGATACCTAGAAGGACTGGGGTATGGTGGAAAAGGATATTTTAGCTTTATATATTATGTCTTAACTTTTTACCAGGAGAACGTAAGTCTTAATTCAGGCTGCTATAACAAAATAGCATAGAATGGGTGGCTTATAAACAACAAAATTTATTCTCACAGTTCTGGAGGCTCAGAGTGTGAGATCAGGGTGCTAGTATTTTTGAGTTCTGATGAGAACCTCTTCTGGGTTGCATCTGCCCATTTCTTGTTGTATCCCTACATGGCAGAAGGAGCTAGCTACCTGTCTGGCCTCTTCTCACAAAGGCACTAATCCCATTCATGAGGGCTCCACCCTCATGATGACCTAAATACCTCTCAAAGATCTCACCTCTAAATACCACATTGGGATTAGGATTCCAGCATATAAATTGTGGGAGGGAACACAGACATTCAGTTCTTTGCAATATTGATTCATTACTTAAGTAGATAGTTTTTTTTTTTTTTTTTTTTTTTTCTTTCTGCGGCATGCGGGCCTCTCACTGCCGTGGCCTCTCCCGTTGCGGAGCACAGGCTCCGGATGCGCAGGCCCAGCGGCCATGGCTCACGGGCCCAGCCGCTCCGCGGCATATGGGATCCTCCCAGACCGGGGCACGAACCCGTATCCCCTGCATCGGCAGGCAGACTCTCAACCACTGCGCCACCAGGGAGGCCCAAGTAGATAGTTTTGAAAGAGCTATACTGAGGCATAATTATCATATGATAAATTGCTCATAGTTAATTTGATAAGTTTTGGCACATGTACACACGTGTGAAACCATCATTATAATCCAAATCATGAACGTGTTAGTCACACTGAAAAGTTTCCTCATGTGACAAAGTTCTGTCCAATGACATAAAGAGACATACAGGAAGAAAAGACCTCTTCTTTGTTGAGTGTTGTTTCTACCAATGATGCCTGGAATAGTGTCAGCCAATGTGTGACCCAGAGAAAGCATAGTTTGTTTTGGAACAAAACCAAAATGCATGCAGATGGCAGATGGGGAAAGTGGGAAGAACCTGGGTTCTTAATTAACTTGCCCTGGAACTACCCTACTTTGGAACTTCTGGTTATAAAGCAGAATAAAGTGTTCTTTATTGTTTAAGCCTATTTGAGTTGGGTGTTCTGTTACTTAGAGCCAAAAAAGCACCCAAAGAGATGTGTTTGAGAATTAAGGGAGGGTTGGTGTCCTTACCTTAGAAAGGAGAAAATCAGAAATCCACAGCAAAGGTCATGAGGCAGTCAGAGATGTCTAGCAGAGCAAAGAACTGCTCAAGTTAGGATGTGACATGGGACAGCCAGGAGAGATGGCTAGAACATTTAACCATTCCTCCTGGGTACCCATAACATCACTTGGGAAGATGTGCAGTGGACTTCCTGAAGGCAAGGTAGAAGGGAGCTTGGACTATCGTTATTGGGCATCGAAGAGAAGGGGGACCCCAGACAATTACGGAGCTGGAGGCATCTGGGTTACCCTCGAACACCCTGACTCCCAGTTTCCCCACCTGTTAAAAGCGTATAATAGTTTCCTCCATGACTACCTACAGGGTTATTGTGAGAATGAAGGAAAATCTGAGACAAGACAGGAAGGGCTGCAAAAATCAAACACACAACCCAAATGTTCATCTCTACCTTTTGCTTTCTACATGTCAGAGCAAATCTATTGAACCAAGTCGTCTGGATATCTCTGAGAAGCTGCTATGTACAGTTTATGAGCCTTGGCTACAAGCAAGCCAGAAATTTTTCTAAAAGAGAGATCCTTCCTTAGACCCACTGGCAACATGTCAGTGAACTTTCTGTGTTTGGGCATGTGGAGAAGAATGTAATCAGAGAGTATCTGGACGTGTTTGCAGTGTGCATCTGTGTGTGTGTGTGTGTGTGTGTGTGTTTGCATGTACAGGGATAGCAGAGTGCAGCAAACCACAGTCAGAGTCAGGCAGACTTGAGTGCGAGTCCAAACTCTATTATTTCCCAGCTCCCTGACCTTGAAGACATTCTTCAACCTCTCTGAGCCTCAAGTACTTCACAAGTAAAATGGGGCTGCTATGACTTGCAAAGAGTCGATGAACTTGAAAGCTGAACTTTAAAGTGCTCTGCAGGCACATTAAAAGGATCATACACCATGATCAAGTGGGGTTTATCCCAGGAATGCAAGGATTCTTCAATACACGCAAATCAGTCAATGTGATACACCATATTAACAAACTGAAGGAGAAAAACCATATGATCATCTCAATAGATGCAGATAAAGCTTTTGACAAAATTCAACACTCACTTATGATAAAAACTCTCCAGAAAGTAGGCATAGAGGGAACTTACCTCAACATAATAGAGGCCATATATGACAAACCCACAGCCAACGTCGCTCCCAATGGTGAAAAACTGAAACCATTTCCACTAAGATCAGGAACAAGACAAGGTTGCCCACTCTCACCACTCTTATTCAACATAGTTTTGGAAGATTTAGCCACAGCAATCAGAGATGAAAAAGAAATAAAAGGAATCCAAATTGGAAAAGAAGAAGTAAAGCTGTCCCTGTTTGCAGATACATGATACTATACACAGATAATCCTAAAGATGCTACCAGAAAACTACTAGAGCTAATCAATGAATTTGGTAAAGCTGCAGGATACAAAATTAATGCACAGAAATCTCTTGCATTCCTATACACTAATGATGAAAAATCTGAAAGAGAAATTAAGGAAACACTCCCATTTACTACTGCAACAAAAAGAATAAAATACCTAGGAATAAACCTACCTAAGGAGACAAAAGACCTGTATGCAGAAAACTGTAAGACACTGATGAAAGAAATTAAAGATGATATAAACGGATGGAGAGATATACCATGTGCTAGGAGAAAAGGCAGTCTCTTCAATAAGTGGTGCTGGGAAAACTGGACAGCTACATGTAAAAGAATGAAATTAGAACACTCCCTGACACCATATATAAAAATAAATTCAAAATGGATTAAAGACCTAAATGTAAGGCCAGACACTATCAAACTCTTAGAGGAAAACACAGGCAGAACACTCTATGACATAAATCACAGCAAGATCCTTTTTGACCCACCTCCTAGAGAAATGGAAATAAAAACAAAAATAAACAAATGGGACCTAATGAAACTTAAAAGCTTTTGAATAGCAAAGGAAATCATAAACAAGACGAAAAGACAACCCTCAGAATGGGAGAAAATATTTGCAAACGAAGCAAGTGACAGAGAATTAATCTCCAAAACATACAAGCAGCTCATGCAGCTCAATATCAAAAAGACAAACAACCCAATCCAAAAATGGGCAGAAGACCCAAATAGACATTTCTCCAAAGAAGACATACAGATGGCCAACAAACACCTGAAAGGATGCTCAACATCACTAATCATTAGAGAAATGCAAATCAAAACTACAATGAGGTATCACCTCACACCGGTCAGAATGGCCATCATCAAAAAATCTACAAACAGTAAATGCTGGAGAGGGTGTGGAGAAAAGGGAACCCTCTTGCACTGCTGGTGGGAATGTAAATTGATACAGCCACTATGGAGAACAGTATGGAGGTTCCTTAAAAAACTAAAAATAGAACTACCATATGACCCAGCAATCCCACTACTGGGCATATATCCTGAGAAAACCATAATTCAAAAAGAGTCATGTCCCACAATGGAGATGCTGCACGGAGACCCTCTGCATCCCTGCGAACATGGCTCTGTGAGTGGCGCGGAGCGTGCGGGCCGCAGTCTGCAGCCTGCATGCCATCTCTGCGCCCAACGCGCCCTGCCTGCTGCAGCCCTGGGGACTGAGGGCGTGCACCATCAGGGCACAGCACACAGGACTGGCTCTGCTGTCGGGTCATAAATTCACAGACAAACATGAATGGTTAACAACAGAAAATGGTGTTGGAACAGTGGGAATCAGCAATTTTGCACAGGAAGCTTTGGGAATGTTGTTTACTGTAGTCTGCCTGAAGTTGGGACAAAATTGAACAAACAAGAGGAATTTTGTGCTTTGGAAAGAGTGAAAGCTGATAGTGAACTCTATTCTCCTCTATCAGGAGAAGTAACTGAAATTAATGAAGCTCTAGCAGAAAATCCAGGACTTGTCAACAAATCTTGTTATGAAGATGGTTGGCTGATCAAGATGACACTCAGTAACCCTTCAGACCTAGATGAACTAATGAGTGAAGAAGCATATGAGAAATACATAAAATCTATTGAGGAGTGAAAATGGAACCCCTAACTAGTTTAAAGCAACTTAAAAAAAAAAAAAAAGAGTCATGTACCACAATGTTCATTGCAGCACTATTTACAATAGCCAGGACACGGAAGCAATCTAAGTGTCCACTGACAGATGAATGGATAAAGAAGATGTGGCACATATATACAATGGACTATTACTCAGCCATAAAAATAAACGAAATTGAGTTATTTGTAGTGAGGTGGATGGACCTAGAGTCTGTCATACAGAGTGAAGTAAGTCAGAAAGAGAAAAACAAATACCGTATGGTAACATATATATATGGAATCTAAAAAAAAAAAATGGTTCTGAAGAACCTAGGGGCAGGACAGGAATAAAGACGCAGATGTAGAGAATGGACTTAAGCACACAGGGAGGGGGAAGGGTGAGCTGGGATGAAGTGAGAGAGTGGCATGGACATATATACACTACTAAATGTAAAACAAATAGCTAGTGGGAAGCAGCCATATTGCACAGGGAGATCAGCTCATGCTTTGTGACCACCTAGAGGGGTGGGATAGGGAGGGTGGGAGGGAGACGCAAGAGGGAGGGGATATGGGGATATATGTATATGTATAGCTCGTTCACTTTGTTATACGGTAGAAACTAACACAACGATGTAAAGCAATTATACTCCAATAAAGATGTTAAAAAAAAATAAAGTGCTCTGTAGGCATAAGAATATATCTGAGATGTGTATGAACGAACCTGCATATGTTATGTGTCTTTTAGTTTGTGTGTGTCAGAGCCGGGGAGAGTGGATACGAATAATGTGTGTAGGAGGTAGACAGGTGGGTGTGTATATTTATATATATGGGTGGTATATCTGATTGTGTGTTTAGTTAATGTGTGAGAGGGAGGGAGAGAGGGAGGATGGAAGAGTAAGGAATCAGTAAGAAAGGAAAGGCTGGAGGAAGGAAATTAGGAAGGAAAGAGGGAAACCAGAAAGTGTGAGAGCAGATCTTGCTGTTCTTTCCGGAAGCCTCTGCCATCTCCAAGGATGCAGACTGGAATTGGTTCAGAAACCTCAGGGACTCTCTCTGGAGCCAGTCCATCTGCTGGCTTCTTTCTTCCAGGATCACCGCTCAGCACTTAGAGACATTTCCCAGGAGGCTGGGACTGAGGAAGTGTATGTTCCGAGTGGCAAGGTGCATCTCCTCGGTTCTCCAATAGGTAGGGGGCTGCTCTGTCTCTGGGTGCTTTGCCTCATCTGCACCTGAGCCCCTGGGTCACCCCTAAAACCAGGCTCACCTCTGCTTGCTGCCCACAATTTCCACATCAGCCTGCTTCTCGTTGCCTCCCTTCCTCTGAGCTCTCCATTCCTCCAGGCCACCCTGCACACAGCCACCAGGCTTGCACTCATAAGATACAGGGTGCCCCATTGCCCTCTGCCTAGAAAGCTGTTCACGGCTCTGGGCATGATCTGTCCCTCTGATTTTTCAAGCTGGGCTCAAATATCCCCTCCTCAGGGCTTCCCTGGTGGTGCAGTGGTTGAGAGTCCGCCTGCCGATGCAGGGAACGTGGGTTCATGCCCCGGTCTGGGAGGATCCCACATGCTGCGGAACGGCTGGGCCCGTGAGCCATGGCCGCTGAGCCTGCGCGTCCGGAGCCTGTGCTCCGCAAAGGGAGAGGCCACAACAGTGAGAGGCCCGCGTACCGCAAATAAAAATAAAAATAAAAAAAATCCCCTCCTCAGGGAGGTGTGCTCTGACCTGTCAGCCTACAGCAACATTCTTCTCCTCCTTGAATTATCCATAAAAAAAACTCTATAGCACTTTTAGTGGTGAAAAATAACACACCCACAGCAAAGTACAAGAACATAGGTATAAAAAGCATGGTGGGTGGTTATAAACAGAACACCCATGTAACCACCAGCCCCATTAAGAAATAAACTGTTGCCTGCACCCTAGAAAGAGGCTGTCCTGCATCCCTGAATGGATCCTCCCAGGCACACTCCCTTCTTCCTTCCTTAAGGTAACCACTACCTTGACCTTTTGGTAATCCCATCTGTGCTGACTATTAAGCTATTGTCTCCATGCTTTAAATCAAAATTCTAATCTCTGCTTTGTGATATTAAGGCTGGGACCTTGCAAACCACTTTCCTCATCACCAGCTCAGTTCCTCTTAGAAGCTGCCAACAGGAGGGGCATGAGAAGGAGAGAGCCGGCCTGGAGAAGGGCAAAAGGACTTGCTTTTTCCTCTTTGCTATCTGTACCTGTCAGTGTCACCACAGCAAGGCAGTTTAAATATAAAAGCAGGCAATTGCCTTCCCAGTCTTCATTCTTTTGCTTTTCTAGAACCTACACCCTGATCTTAGAGAACCAGCCTTATTTAGGTGAGGTGAGGACACAGGAGAATTGGGGAGATTTAAGTTAGATGTCAGCCATGCAGAGACACATAATGTCCTTTGTGTGTTGTGTGACATGGAGCAAAGTTTGAGACCTCTTATTAAAGCCCAGTTTCCTCGTCTGTAAAACAGGAATGAGCCGTTCTCACTGACTGTTGTGAGTATTGTAAGGCCAACTGGCCCGAGGCAGGGGAAAGCAATCAGATTCACAGGTTGCATCAGACCGAAACTCTCTGGACCACCCAGTTCCAGAAACTGACCTGGAGACTTTCCACCCAGCCCAGCCTTCCCGCCTTTCGAGGGGCGGGACTAGCAGTCCCAAGACTGATGTAACGGGCGCCAGATATTGCCACGATACCCGAAGAGACCACCAAATAAGGAATACCCTGCGCCCTCCCAGATTCACCACACCGCTTTCCCTTCTTCCCCTATGAAATCTTGCCCAACCCTCACCCGGGTGCGACTTCTCTGGCCCCTTTCTCTCGGACCAGTGAACCTCGCCCGGGAGCGCCCCCTAATAAAGCTCACTTGAAGCTTTCCTCTGTTTCGCGATGCCGTTTGTTAAGATCCGACCTTACAAGTCGAAGTGAGATCACGTGCATAAGGGCCGATCACATCACGCATGCTAAGTGGTCATAAAATGAGAACTCCTGTTAATGCTATTATCGTGGTTGCGAGTGGGCCCTGTCCCCGTTGGAGGGCTCCTTCAGCAAGCCCAGTCCTTGGGAGGAAGGAGCAAGTCACTTGGATCCAGGGCCTTTGGGCGGTGAGCTTTGGGTGGGTGGCTGGTGGGAGCAATGACCAGCCTGAGACATAATCAGAAGCAGGTGAGGAAATCGACAGAGAGAGACTACGCAGCAGAGCGAGGGTGAGGAAAGAGGCCCAGACAGCCCTCGCTGCCTGGGACCTCCGACCACTCACTGTCTCCCCAGCATCAGCCAAAATCTTCTCTAAGAAAGTCCCCCTACCCTTTCCCTGGGGACCTGCAACATGCTATCAGCCACCTCCATGGAGTACCTGAGCTAATTCTCAAGACCTAGTTACATTCACTTTACTGGAATTTTATCAGATTGCCAGCCAGCAGTGCTCCTGATAAGCCACTCAAATCAAGCAGAGGCCAGTGAGGCCTCACCTGGTGATGTTGTCCCACTCTCTATCGGTGATTCCCCAAGTGACCTTGGGAAGTCTGATAACCCCACAGAGCCGTACCTGAGCCTGCAGAGTCCGGTCAAAGCCCTGTGGAGACTGGGCAGAGCAGCATGAGATTGGCAGTAGCCTTAGCAGGGGAAATGGTTGTGCTCTTTGCTTTTTCACACTTAGAAGTTTCTGTTGCTGTTCAGACCACAAAAACCGGCCGTAAATGCCCAGGCAGAACTGGGCCTTCTGGCAGTTTGCTTGGAGTGACTGACCTGAGCAGGCCTAAAAGCCGGGGCTGTGTGGGGAGAGTCCCCGCGTGGCTGTAACTTGAGGGCCAGTGTTGTCCAAAGGCCAACCCATAGTGGCCAATGGCATCCTGTGCGTCTTTGGAATGATTATGGATCGATAAAGCCATGATTGCTCCCTTGCCTGGAGAGCTGCACTGCATTTATCAGGTAAATGAAATGGTCCATCAATAACAATAACAATTTACACTCAGCAAACAGTTATTTAACCACATGTTGATTTCATTAAGGCTGGATCACGGTTATCATCATAATAACAGTGTGTGCTTCCCACTTTCCTGCCTAAGAGTGAAAGGTTTGACAGTACAGTCCTTGTTTGATGCACTGACATTGAATTTTGAGCTATTAGCTTGTCACTAGGAGGAAGAAAGGAAAAACGGTCGGGCAAGTGTTGGATTCAAAGGACTTAATGCCATTATTCTGATTAATTAATTAATTAGCCAAACATTTGTAAGTACCTACAATGTACCAAGCACTGTGCTAGATGCAAAGGGTATAGCAGTTGGACAAGATAGGCTCAGTGTATACATTTTCTATTGCCATGTAACAATTTAGCAGCTTAAAATAAAACACAAATTTAGCAGCTTAAAATAAAACACATTTGTGATCTCAGAGTTTCTGGGGGTCAGGAATCTGGGCATAGCTTAGCTGAGTCATCTATAAGGTTGCAATCAAGATGTCAACCAGGGCTGGGATCTCATCTGAAGGTGTGACTGGGAAAGAATCCATTTCCAAGCTCATGTAGTTGTTAGCTGGGCTCAGGTCCTTGCAGGCTAAGACTAAGAGCCATAGTTCCTAGCTAGTTGTTGGCTGGAAGTCACCCTCAGTGCCCTGCCATGTGGCCCTCCCCAACATAGCCACTTGGTTCATCAAAGCCAGCAAGAGAGGGAGTTTCCAAGCATGACAGACATGACAGTTTTATGTAACTTTATGTGATAGAATTGATATCCTATCACCTTTGCCATATTGTATGGGTTAGAAGCAAGTCACAGGTTCTGCCCAGACTCAAGGGGGTGGTGTGAGTTTAGGAGATGAGGATAATTAGGGACAATCTTAGAGTCTGTACACTACACTTAGTCTCTGCTGTGGCTCAGCTTACAGGGAAGATAGCCATAAAATATAATCACTGTGAAGTGTAGTTCAGACTATGAGAGAGGGAGAACTCAGGTGATACCGCCCTCACTCAGTCTAATGAAGGCATATTTAAGCTGGGACTTGAGGTATGAGAAGGAATTGCTCAAATTGATTGTGGGGTAGGTGTGGGGAGGGAGCATGGGAGTGTGTGAGGCACAGAGGACTGCAGGCTGAGGAACTCTAAACTTATAAACTCTTAGAGCAAAAGAGAGACAGTGATTATCTAGTCTACTGGTTCTCAATCCTGGACACACAATGGAATCACCTGAAGAGTTTTTTGTTTGTTGTTGTTTTTTTTTTTTGTGGTACGCGGGCCTCTCACTGTTGTGGCTTCTTCTGTTGCGGAGCACAGGCTCTTCCCGAAGAGTTTTATAAACCACTCATGTCCAAGTCCCATGCCAGAGGCTCTGATGAATTGGTCTCAGGTGAGCTAGAAACTGGGCTTTTTAAAACCTCCCTAGGTGATTCTAATGTGCAGCCAAGGTTGAGACCTCTGCTAGTCCAGTCCCTTCAATTTTATAGATAAGGAACTTGAAGCTCAGAAGGAAATGGATTTGGTCAAGGTTTGGCACAGCTACCAGTCGGCAAACCCCAGGTGATGAGTGGGGAGGGTATGGAGCTAGGAGGTAGGGTTCCTGCCACAAACAGGACTCTGTCCACTTCTCTCTCTAGGATTCAGTTTCCCCATCTGTGAAATGAGAAGGGCCAGATGATCTCCAGAGCCCCTTCAAACGCTGACGGCGCTCTGATTCTATTTGACTGAGCATCAACTCCATATCAGCCGCTGATGTGGGACGGGCATCCATCTGTCTCCACTCTGGGCTGTGTTTTTGGAAGCCTGGAGTCAGTGATGTTGTGGATCATGGCCAAGACCCTTCTCTGAGTGAAGCTGCCTGATGGACTGGATGTTCCCAAACAAGCCCACTTAGTGGAGACAAGCTTGTCTACTGAAACGTGAGAAGTTCACCCAGGAGGAAGCTACTCTGGCTGGGTTGAATCTGCGGTGTGTTTATTAGGATTAGGGTTTTAATTAAAATTGACATTTCAAAGACTACCTGTGAGGGAGCCCGGCTTTAATGAAAAGCACATCATGGTGATATAGATAACCTCCCACTCGGTCAGGCAGGTGTTTCTGTGGAACTGAGGCAAGGGCACCCAGCTCTCTCCTCCTCTGGCTAAATTAGCTCACTATCTGTGGGTGTCGATGGACCCGTCCACACTGAGTCATCAGTGTTGGTGGGCGGCAGAGTGCTGGTCTGGGCTTCTGGGGACTAGGACTCCCCTCCAGCTCTGGATGAGTGTGTTAACCCTTTGAGGTTCAGTTTCCTCACGAGTAAAATGGGCTACTCAATTATTCACTTTTTCAGAGACTGCTTGTTGAGTACCTGTTCTGGGTTAGAGCTCCTAGTCTTTCTCCTCAAGGAATTCACAAGGTGAGGGGAGCAGAAGCAAGAAAATCAGTGTAGGATAAGACCCTTAGCTTGGTTGCCTGGCACACAGGACGCTCTTGTGATAATTCTTGTGTCCAGGTGCCGTGGGAGCCCAGAGAAGGGCTCTTGAAGTCACATGGGGAGAGAACAGCCATGACTGCAAGAAGAAGTATGATCATTACCTGATTCTCCAGATATCTACTGAGCACCAGTTACATGCCAAACACTGTCCTAGGTGATGGGGATAGAGCGGTAAACAAGGCAGAAAATGACTTTGTCTTCACAAGAGCTACCTTTTCATGGAGGTAATGACAATAACACAACAACAATAAGAGCGGTGACTTCTATTTCAAGAGCACCCACCATGTGCTCAGTGCTTTATTGACGTGTCTCATTTCATTTAATCCTCCCCGTCAACCTTACCATGTAGGTACTCTTGCTTTCCCCTGCTACGGATGAGGACCCTGAAGCTCATAGTAGGTTAAGGACCTTACCCAAGGCTGCCCAGCTAGGAAATGGCAGGGCTGGGATTCCTGCCCTGGGCTGGTCACCTGGAGGCTGAACACTTCTCCACGATATTATTCTGGTTTAGAATCGAGGTCATGCACAGCTAGTGGAGGGGTTAGAATGAATGTGTGTAAGTGTGTATATGAGTGTGTATGTGTGTGTGTGTGTGAGACAGAGAGAGAGAGAGAGAAAGCACACTGTGGTGGTGGGTTCCTGAGAGGTGAGAAGTCTCCCTCCACGCAGCCCCAGGAGACGCCCTCTCCTCAGGTCACGCGTACTTGTTGGTGCTGTAAAGGGAGCAGTCTCCTGAGGCATTTGAAGGGAAAGCTGCTGCCTTCTCTTATTTGAGGGGTCACAAAAATTAGTGATAGTGTATTAAAGTGAAGTCCAAAGACAGAGAGATTAAGAGGATTCCCTCCAAAGTCCTTTCTTTCAAATTATTTGTCCCTCTGGGCCCACTGGTCTCTGGCGTGAGGCATGTGACATTGGGCCAGGGCCACCATCCCCACCCCAGCTTGATGAGGAAGTAGGAAGTGTCAGTCTTCAGGTTTCCTCCAGAACGACCCTCCCAGCCCTGGGGAAGGAGACAGAGTTCCATCATTAGAATGGATGGAAAACCCAGCCTCCAGGTCCCAAATGCTGGTACCCAGAGTCAAGAGACTCAGCACAGGTGGGACCAGCAGCTGGACTGCCTGAGGCAGGAATCATCCAAGAGCCTGAGATAGGACCCAATCTTTAGGTGGGAGTGTGGTTACACCAGCTTTGGGAACCAATCCTCACCGTAACCCTGGGAGGGGGGAGCTATAATCCACACAGTAGCCAGGAGGAAACTGAAGGACAGATGTTAGGTTTCTAAAGTGATTTCTAAACTTATTTCACACAGCTAAAGAATTGTGGAACCAGGATTCAAACCCAGGTAGCTATTATGTCCAGATAAATACACAGAGGTCAGAGAGGTTAGACTTGTCCCAGTCACACAGCTTGTGAGTGGTGACATAGTTCCAGAGACTATGCTCTTTCTATGGTGTGAGACTCAGGGAAAGTTCTGGAGGTTCTGTTGGGCTGCTCATGGAGAAGGGAGGGAAAGGGCATGGAGCTCATCAAGAAGCAAATGGCCTGGTGTCCTTCCTCAGCCCTCAGTGACCTTGCCTGGGATGAGGTAGAGCTGAGTTAGGGTGTGGCCTGGAGGAAGCCACAGGGCAGAAACCAGGACATGGGTGTCCCCAGAATCACAGTTCATGAGTGACAGTCAAGACTGGAACTAAAGCCCACCTGTTCCCCAATCCAGATTCAGGAATCTTTTCTGTGGTTCCAGGCTGCCAGGACCATAGGGAGTGAGCAATTATCAGGAGCATTAGAGAGCACACAGTGAGACATGGGGGCTGGCCCAGATCATCACCGAATTTTCTCCCCTAAGATTAATAATCAGTTCATTTGCTAAACATTTATTATTCATCAGGCATCCTGCCAAGTGTTTAGTTCCAGACATTATTCATTCAGTTTACAAACATGAGCCAGATGCTAGGTATATGGCAGAAAACAAGACAGACAAGGCCCTTGCCACACAACCATCCTCATAGGTGGTGACGAGCTTTCCCATTTTATAGATGAGCAAACTGAGGCACAGAAGGGTTAAGAAACTCACCAGATTGGGCTTCCCTGGTGGCGCAGTGGTTGAGAGTCCGCCTGCCGATGCAGGGGACACGGGTTCGTGTCCTGGTCCGGGAGGATCCCGCATGCCGCGGAGCGGCTGGGCCCGTGAGCCATGGCCGCTGGGCCTGCGCATCCGGAGCCTGTGTTCCGCAATGGGAGAGGCCACAACAGTGAGAGGCCCGCGTACTGCAAAAAAAAAAAAAGAAAAAGAAAAGAAACTCACCAGAGTCACAGAGCTGGTAAGCGGCAGAGCTGAGGTTTGAACCCCAGTCTGTCTTCACCACGTCAGCATTTGGCCTTTCCTTGCAGCCACCGGCCCCCACCCCCGAATTTATTCAGACAGTGGTGAGGTCTGGCTCTTTATTCCCAAAGTCAGACTCCCCCACAGGGTCTGCCCAGTTCCCTTTACCAGCCAAATGTCACCGCCTTGCCTCACTGTACTCTAAAGGCAAACTTTCCAGATTCTCTTCTCCTCCTGCCAGAATATCTCTGCATGTCATTCAAGGCGCAGTGAAAAACCACACCTTTTCACTACTCCCCTTAGCGTTTGTTTCTTCTGCCCAAGTCCCCTTCCCTTCCCTTTTCCAACCTCAGAATGTCTAGTCGTCCTTCAAGACCCAGGTCAACTGCCCCCTCCTCTGGAAGGCCTCCCCTCCTTCTCTGAAGCAGAGATTGTCCTCAGGGCTCCCCAACACCCACCTCCTTCTGAGCATTTTTCATGAGTGTCTTGGTGTATTCATGTACCTGTCTGTCTCTCCCACTTGCCTGTGAATTCTTGGGGGTCAGGATCACCCCTGTGGCCCTTATTCTTATTGTACCCATAGTTGCTGGAACAGCCTAAGTGCTCAGTAAACGTTTGTGAAATGAAGACACGAGGACAGCATGGCCTCTGTCTCTTCCGGTTTACATCCCAGCTACAGAACTCCCTTCAGTCCAGCTCTGTCCTCACTCTATCCCAGCCGCTGACTGTGGGTTTAGGCCTTAGATGCTTCATTAACTAACAATAATGAGTCCCTGTACTAGCTTCAGGAGCATTGTAAATGATACAGTGTCAGGAGAAGGCAGTGGGATGCGGAATGTCAATGAGGCTGGCGTGGTTCCTGAAACAGAAAATGCCATGTGCAATCTCTGTCTCTGGTACAGCTCCCATACGCCAGGTCTCACATGCTAACTTGGAATAATTCCATTATTCCATCCCAGTTCTAATTCTAGGCTGATTGTAGGGACTGCAAATGAGTGCCATGTGTCAGGTGTGGCAGGTTAACTAATGGGCTCCTCAAAGATATCCATGTCCTAATCCCCAGAGCCTATAACTGTGTTAACCTCACACAACAAAAGGAACTCTGCAGATGTGATTAAACTAAGGATCTTGAGATGAAGAGATTATCCTGGATTATCTGGGTAGTGGGCCTTCAGTATGACCACAAGGGTCCTTATAAGAGGCAGAGGCAGAGAAGATGGTGTGATGATGGAAGCACACACTGGCATGATGTGATCTGAAGATGGAGGGAGGGGCCACAAGCCAAGAGATAGGAGTGGGACACTAAAAGCTGAAAAAGGCAAGGAAAGGGACTTCCCTGGTGGTCCAAGGGTTAAGACTCTGTGCTTCCACTGCAGGGGGCGTGGGTTCGATCCCTGGTCAGGGAACTAAGATCCTGCATGCGGTACAACGCGGCCAAAAAAAACGGCAAGGAAAGAGGTTCTCTCCTCAGAGACTGCAGAAGGAACCTGCCCTGCCAATTCCTTGACGTTAGCCCACCGAAACTGATTTCAGATTTCTGACCCCGGCAACTATAAGGGAATAAATTTGTGTTGTTTTAAGCCACAAAGTTTAGGTAATTTGTTACAGCAGCCCTAGGAAACTAATATATGAGGCAACTCCCTCTTCTGGAGAAGCTGACAGAAAGCTGTACTCTTTTTCTGGATGAAACCTGAGTCATTAACACAATACATCTGGCAATCACTAACAACAGATCTGAGTTGGAAAGGGGAGCTGGAGCCCCTTTGTTGTTATTTTGCATTTGAACTGGGCCAAATGCCTCCTTCAACAGTTAGGGAAACGGAAGCCCAGAGCAATGAAGTCTTTCCCAGGGACGTGCAACCCATTAGAGGCAGGACTGTCTTCTGCATGCCAAGATTTTTTCCCGTGTCAGCTCTTAAAAACCTAGGTTGGTAGCAGAAACATCAATGGTGCTGCAACAGTCTAGCTTAGACTGAGCTCTCCTACGGGAACCATGATTTTTTCCCCTGCAGTCAGGGCTCTGTAAAGAAATGGTCCTGCTGGGGCCTTTCTCTGGTGCTACTCACTGCCCCTTCTGGAAGCCCAAGATCCACAGCACAAACTGGGTGAGTTCCCTAGAGCCTCATGACAAGTTATACCAAGGACTGGCCTCTCTGGACAGATTTATTCATCAATGCTCTCGATGGAGATTCCAGGCACCACACTAATGACTTACCTGGGGAACCATTCTGCTTTGCTCAAATCTCTCCCTCAGGAAGTCGGAGCTTGTGAAATGAGAGTCGTTAGGGGAGATGGCTGTTACCTGAGAGGCAGAGATACGGAGACATTAGCCTCCCAGCAGGTGGGTACGGTTACAGCCTCATGTGAAAAGATTGCTTCTCTACCCAAATTTATTAGCCAAGAGTTCCCTAGGGGCTCAGCTGTGGCCAATCAGGTCATCAAAAGACCCTCAGAGGCTCCCCACTGCTTTCCCAACAAAGTTTTGCTCACCTGGACACTCCCAACTCTCCTTGATTGGGCTGCATCCTTTCTTTCCAGCCTTATTTTCCTCTAATGCTATAGTCAGGTTCACTGTTCACTAAGAAGAGCAGTGGGAAAACGGCTAGCCCATCAGTGGCAGGGCTGAGGCCAGAGCAAAAACGCCCAAGTCCCACCCATGCTTTTCATCCTGCTTCCCAACAAGGAACAGAGCAGGAGACATAATGTTGATGACGTACAAAATCCCCAATTCAGAGTGTACTCTTGATTCTTATGATTGTAAAATCCCATCTAAACAAGTCTCACGGTTTGGCTTCATATGTGCCGTAGGCTAAATGTAGAGAAAGGGTTTTTCATGATGAGCTGGGAAACCTGGGTTTTGTTCCTGTCCCTGACCTAAACAGACTGTGTGACCTTGGGCAGTCCCTCCACCCCCTGCTCAGTCCACTTCCATTCTGTACAGTCAACAGGCTGGACTACATGATCTTTATAGTGTCTTCCAGGAAGACACTTCTGTTTTTTCCCAACAGCCTGGAAAAACTCTAAACTAGTAAAGAAGAATTTTCCCGGGGTTGGTGGAAACTGGCCCGGCCTGGTGAGGAAGGGCCAAATCCAAACGTTTGGCTCAGCCGTAGGAAGGGATGGCTGGCAGGGTTGCAGACTGGACTGGAAAGAAAAAAGCAGAACTGTCGGTCCTGGCAGAGTGTGAAGTCAGCTAATAGAGCAGACCATTGCCTCACAAAGAGTCAGTGAGCCCTACTCTGCGCCAGATACCATGCGAGGTGTTGGGGATACAGCCACAGGCCAGAGGGAAAGGCTCTTGGTCTCAAATAGGAACTTAGAGTCCATAAAGGTGAGTAGGGGGAGGCAGGCACACAGGCAATAACAATACAAAGGGAAGGGGTGGGGGGGTGCGCAGGAACAGAAAAAGCGTGCCGGTCATGGTACAGGAGGGGTCAGACAAGGGTACCCAGAGAATGCCACCCTTAACCTGAGGGATCTGGTCATTTGTGAGGGAAGAAGACAGGAAGGGTGTTCCAGGCAGAGGTTCAGTCTACGCAGAAAATGCCCAAGACCTGGAGGTCAGCAAATAGCTAGAGTGATGAACAGAGAAGGAGAGTGCAGAATGAGGTCTGGAGCACAGGCAGCTGCTTTGTAGCCAGTGAGGAAAATGGAACAGGGGTAAATGGGCATCCATGCCTATGTCTGGATATAAGCATAGTCTGTAGCCTGCAGCCTGAGCAGAGGGCCCAAGGCCAGGATCCTCAAGGGAAAAGACTGAGTGAGGGTGCAGTTGCTAAAAACCTGAGGGTTGAATGAGGGGAGAAAGCTAACATGAGGAAAGAGAAACAACAGTGTGTTGTGGGAGAGAAGGGAATAAATCCTCACTGACAACGTGCTATGAAGTTGGGGCTTAGCCTCAGTTTTTCATCTAAAAAAAATGGGGCTGGGCTTCCCTGGTGGCTCAGTGGTTGAGAGTCTGCCTGCCGATGCAGGGGACACGGGTTCGTGCCCCGGTCTGGGAAGATCCCACATGCCACGGAGCGGCTGGGCCCGTGAGCCATGGCCGTTGAGCCTGCGCATCCGGAGCCTGTGCTCCGCAACGGGAGAGGCCACAACAGTGAGAGGCCCACATACTGCAAAAAAAAAGAAAAAAATGGGGCTACCTCCAGGACTATGGTGAGGATTCAATGAGATAATACACATTATCTGCTTAGCGTGCAGCCTGACACACCGTGAGTGGTTAATGAATTGTAGCTACCTTTATTACTACTGCATGTTAATTCATTCAACAACTGTTTATCAAGTGCTGACTACATGCCAGACACTGTTCTAAGTGCTGGGATACATCCATGAACAAAACAGACAAAAATCACTGTTCTTGCAGGGTTACTTATTAGTGCTTATTCTTTTCATATTCACAACCCTGTGAGGAAGGTCTTATTATCCTTATTTTATAGATGAGGACTGGACACTAGGCTAAGCAACTAGTCCAAGATCAGGAAGCTAGCCAGTGGCAGAGGCAGGATTTGAACCCAAGTCTCCGTGATGATATACACAGGGCTCCCTCCACTACCCCACCCTACCGCTATACAAAGGCAACACAGAATTAATTATTGCCTGTATGGTATCAATTATATTTTCAACCTTTTCTGTGATGGTCTGGCTTTTAAACCCTCTGTCCCCATCGGTCCTGTAAATCATGCATACCCATCAGACTATGACTGGTATGGGGGCGGGAAGGTGCTATTGCTTTATTCATTGGACCTACACGAACTTCAGGGAAAGTAGAGGCCCTTATAGCGTAGAGGGGAAGGTTTACTGAAGAGGGCTGGACCTGCAGCCACAGGCAGGAAAAGGACAGGTGAGGGAGTAAAAACAGTTTAAACAATAATCCAGAGGGAGGGAGTGCACGGTGTGTGTGTGTGCAGGAATGATATATATGTGTGCATGTGTTGACTGTCTTAACAAATATTTATTGAGCACCTAACATGTCAGGTACTGCAGTAGGCACTGGGAATCACAGCAAAGAAGGTGTGCTATGTCCCTGCCCTCATGGTGCTTACAGAGAGAGAGCGTGTGTGTGTGCGTGTAGGGTAAGGTGAAGGATGGGGATGGAAGGCGTTGGGAAATGCACATGAAGATAAGGGCATTCATCCCAACAGAGACTGCTTTCTTTGAATTTCTGCTCCCCCAGCTGTGCTTCTTGATTTATTTCTCCACCACCGCCCCCACCCCACCACACACACACTTTTGCCAACTGGAGGAAAGACACAGGCTCCTGGAAGCTGCCGATGGACTCAGGAAGTCCCAGATGCCAGAGTGGGGCTGTGCTGAGAGTGTGGTGCCTTGGCTCAGCCTTGCAGGCTGGTGTTCCCTTTTGGTGCGGGCCTTTTATCTTCTAGCTCAGTGCAGCCAATCTATGCTAATCCAGTTTTCTGGGACCAAATGAAACAGCCGGCATTTAAAGGGCTCGAGCTCTCTTTCCTGATTACCAAGCGACCTACATAATCACTCTCACCCCAGCATTCCTGGGAGGGCACTACCATTGACAAAGCCCAATCAGGCAATCTCTCTGCTGGGAACTGGCTATGATTTCTTCTGAGCTTGCCAAGCAGAGAGGAGACTAGGGTAGCAGGAGCCTGGCCAAGGATTCCCAAGGCCTTGTTCTTGCCCCGGATCTGCAATTAACTCCTGCGTGACTCTGCAAATGTCTGTTCCCACCACCACCATCCCCTGGGCCTGTTTCCCCATTTGTAACATGAGGGGGTTAAATCAGACCATCTCAGAGGTCCCTCCCCTGCTCCAAAATTCTAGGTCATTCATGATAGCAGATCACACTTACTACTCCAGACTTAAAAAGTTTCCAGGGACTTTTGTGGAACCCACATGATGGGTATGAAGCTTAGCATGACAGTTAATAGCACAGGGGTTTGTGTGTGTATAGATATATGCTGATCTGAACATTTGCAAGACATATTAAATGAAACAAATCAAGTTGCAGAGTGGTTTCTATAGTATGATACCACATGGGTATATTACACACATGCTTGTACAAGCACACACATGCATAGAATATTCTAATATCTCTGGAAGGATACATAAGAGCCATGCGAGCTTGGAGGAAGGGAACAGGGTGTCTAGGGAGAAGATTTAAATTTCACTTTTTGTATTTCTTGATTTTTTAAACCATGTGCATTGCTGCTTCGAAAATTAATAAATGGTTTTAAAAATAGAGCACGGACTTTGCCGTCAATTCACTTATTCACTTAACAAATATTTACTGAATATCAGTTAGGTGGCAGAGACTGATATAGGAGGTGGTGAGTAAGACAGTCCCTGCCCCCATGAAGCCCACATTCTAGATTGATATTAGCCCAGTCAAGTGTGTAATATAATGCCAGGTAGCAATAAGGAGCATGAAATATACAGGACAGACTTGAAAATGAAGCCTGGCTTTTCACCACAAATTGTTTGACCTTGAGTAGGTTGCTTCACCCTGTGGATCCTCAGTTTCCTCATCTATAAAATGGCAGCAATAGTGCTCCATGTTTTTTGTGTGTGTGAAAATGAAATGGAGTGAATAACAGTACCTGGGACATAATGTTGGCTGTCATTTTGGTTACTGTTCCTGGGGGAAGGGTTTTGGAGGGGAGTGGACATGGCCAAGAGCTGTGTAGGGTGGGGGTGGGCAGACACCTGGGAGACAGGTGGGCGAGATAGGAAGAAGTGCACAAACTGGGCTCACTGCGGGTGGGACGATACAGAAGGAGAGGAGGGTGTGAGGGACCCAGCCCAGAAGACAAAAGTGGGCTTGCAGTCTTAACCAGCAGGGAGCCCCATTAGCTCCCCCAAGGTGCCTGGTCTAGCCAGGAACTGACATGCAGGTTGGTGGGGGGAGTCCATTCATTTCATCCTCAGCGCCCAGGGACAGAGCCGTTTGGGTTTCTTGGCAGGGCTGGGTCTCTGACTGGCAGGTATGTCCATGTTAGGCTTACAGGCTGTTGGGAGGGTCCACTGAGAGCTTCCACCCCATTCCGTGGTGATGCCGGACTCCTTACTATTAGAGTAGCTCACCAGGCACAGGGTAGATGAGAAGGTCTGGGTGACATTGTGTCTGAAGATCTTTGCCAAGAATATAGATGCAACCTAGGAACAGAAAGAGAGGGTTTCCTCAGGGGTTCCCAAGCTGGCCAGGTTTCAGACTTTCCTGAGGTTCCAGTACAGATTCCTGAGCCTTAGTCCCCGAGGGCTGACTCAGTGACACAGGGTGGGGTCTCACTAATGTCTCCTTGGAAGCCACACTGCCATACCCAAACCAATGACAGGTGCTTCTCAGGTAATGGGCTGGAAGCTTCTTCTTTGCACCCCAGCCTGACATTAGGCCAGAGTCAAACTCCAGGATCGTCCGTGACAGAAAAAACACAGTCACTTGTTCAGTGACTTAAAGCTTGTTGGGTGCCTGTGCATGAGCACTTATGTGTGTGCGTGCATGCATACACACGTGTTTGTATATGTGTGTGCATGCCATGCATGTGCATCTGTGTCTATGAGTGTGTGGTATATCGAAATAAGGGAACAGGAAGGGAGTGCAGGTCCAGTGGAGGGAGAAAGCCAGAGAAGTGAAGTGTGTGCTTCTCAAGAGAAAATGAAATTCAAAGAGAAAATCACTGCCCTGGGGGACTCTGTGAACCTCACCTGCTTTTACTGAATCTCATTCACTGAAGCTTTTTATGCAAATCCACGCAAACAAATTCTGGGCCTTGCTTGGAGTCCTGGGAGGGTGGGTTCCATTTCAGGAGCCGTGGCAGGGAGGTGAATCTAACAGGAGGCCCCTCCTGAAAGCTGAAGATAAGAGGCTGGATTGGCCCATGGGGCTCATTTGACAGTTCCCAGTGATAGCTTCTTAGCCACACATGAAATATATATCTATGGCTTTTGGACACAAACTCAAAGTTTTTCAAATTATTTTTGAGCAGCAAAATCCCCCTTTGCCTAAAGGAGGTTTTAAATAGAACCCTGACACAGAAAATGGCAAGCTGCTCTAGTCCAAGTATGGAAATGGGGATGGGGACACAGTGCCCCTCCCACTCAGGTTATGCCCACCCCCCATCACTCAGGCCACACCTCAGGCAACGGAGGTCTCAACCCAGATTAAAAACCCTTTGGCTCCCTCACTTTTCCCAATTCACAGGTAGAAAACCCTCCTCCCTGCTGCTGTGCCCACAACGCTTTGTACTCAAAAGGGACCTGCTGCCTATCACCCAGGGCTCACTGTGTCCTAAGCTGGAGGACCAGTTCTTTCTGGAAAGAGGAACCTTAAAGAGACTATGGCCAGCAACTTGGGAGATGATTCACTGGTTCCTTGGTTCCTCGTTCTGTGACTTTGCTTCACTGCCGAGGGTATAGGTTCTGAGGTCAGGTTTGAATCCTTGCTCTACTACTGAAAGCTGTGTGATCTTGATCTAGTCACATAACCTCTCTGAGCCTGTTTCCGCTTCCATAAAATGCACATAGTTCCTCCATCACAGGTTTGTGAAAGGAGTAAAGGAACTGTTATAAATATCAGGGGTAGCAAAGGCACAGGCCTACATGGCCCAGGAAAGTAATTGAGATGAGAGGTCACTGAGCAGTGCATAGTCCTGAAGGGGAAGCCGCCACTCGGCTCCACCTGATTGTTCCCCTGTGGGAAGGAGAGCCCAGGGAATGGATTTTCCTAATTTTCCAGGAAAAAAAAAAAATTCAGCTCTTCATGTAAAAAATTCCAATTTTTTTTTTTTTTTTTTTTTTTTTTTTTTGTGGTACATGGGCCTCTCACTGTTGTGGCCTCTCCCGTTGCGGAGCACAGGCTCAGGACACGCAGGCTCAGCGGCCATGGCTCACAGGCCCAGCCACTCCGCGGCATGTGGGATCTTCCCAGACCGGGGCACGAACCCGTGTCCCCTGCATCGGCAGGTGGACTCTCAACCACTGCGAAACCAGGGAAGCCCCCCCAAATCCCTATTTTTAGAACTTGGCAACTAATTCAAAGTTTTTAAACACTGTGGGTCAAATAAAACACATCTGGAGGGCCAGGAGCTTGTAACCATAGATACCAAGGGACAAAAAGTAGCACGTAGGAGTCGCTCACTAAGCTCCACCAACCAGCACACCTGCTCTACCTTCTCCCCTTTCCTTTCTGTCCTGACCATCCCATCACCTGGTAAGCTCTGAGTTTTCCTTCTGAGAGGATCAAGAGAGATTTGCAAGCTCACCCCACTGAGCCTGCATCTCCAGACCGCAGGTCCTGCCAACCCCATGCTCTGGTTTATTTCGACTCAGACACTTCCCTCCCGCCCCTGTGAGACAGGCCTGGGACCTGGGACCCTTTGCTGGGACCTGAGACCCTTTGCTGCAGTGCTGCAGTGCTTGCACATGGACACACCTCTCCTCAAGCAACAAAATACAAAGAAACTATATGGGACTAAAAATAACTGTGTGCATTGCAGTTGGGGCAAATTCTGCACCCAAAAGATACAAAGAAACCAAAAAACCCAACTGCCACTTTTGAAGAGCCTGGAGCAAAAACAGGGTGTCGGGAGCAAAAGCACGGAAGCATGCCCCCTGCATACACCACCACCTAAGGGGTGAGCAAAACACCTAAGCTACCCCTCTGACCCGACCCCTGGACGCAC
The DNA here is from genome assembly GCF_964341445.2 of Mesoplodon mirus. Taxonomy (NCBI): domain Eukaryota; kingdom Metazoa; phylum Chordata; class Mammalia; order Artiodactyla; family Ziphiidae; genus Mesoplodon; species Mesoplodon mirus. The sequence goes on from NC_138980.1 coordinate 51,915,659, forward strand.
CCCTATCCTCACCCCATATAAGAAGCAAGCTTGCCCCCCCGACCCACTCAGGGAGCGAGCAAGCAAGGGAACCTGTTGTTTGTTCTTGCTCCCCGCTGCTGCTGCTGCAGCAGGGGCCCCAATAAATCCTTGCCTGAATTTCTTGTCTGGCCTCTAGTCAATATCTATTGATTGGGGAAAGCCAAGAACTATGGTCAGTAACACCTGGATGCCCTAGCAACTCTCTATAGGTGGTTAAAGGCAGCTTGTCAGCTTCCAAGTGTTATGGGGTGCCGTGCGTGTGTCCAGAGGGAGCCTTCAAAGGGGCCATCTCTGCTTCCTGCCTCTGAAATTCAAAGCTGACTTCTCAAGGAGTGAAGGATCTTTGCTCTGGGCACCTAGCCCTGTTGTAGCAGGATTAATCATGCTCTCCAAGAGGAACTCTCCAGGGCTATGGTGATGTCCTTGGACAGTCACATCTGGAGTTGGTCTGGCTGCCTTTCACATCATATGTGTGTGTGTGTGTGTGTGTGTGTGTGTTTATGTGTGGCAGGGTTAGGGGCACAGAGAGATTGGACTTTATTTTCTTAATTTCCTTCCTTCTTTTGTTCCACCCTCTCTCCTTCCTTCTTCTGTTTTCTTTTTTTTTACAAAAGTTACTAGGCTTTTGTACAAATGATGCATACTCACTGAAAAAAAATTTGACTCAGAAAAGTTCAAAGAATGTAATAAAAATGCAAAAGCAAAAACAAAAAACTTTGCTTCTCAGAAAAAGCACTGGTAACAATTCCGTGAGTATCTTCCCAGAGGTCTCTTTATACGTAGATAAACTGGTACAGAAATGAGTGTTTAATTTTATGTAGTTGGGCTCATAAAATATCTGTGCAGTTGTGCAATATGCTTTTTTCTCTCAAACAGCATGTCCAGGGATGTCTTTTCCTGGCAGTGTATTCGGATCTGCACCATGGCTGTGGCTGCAGAAGATACCATGGATGCTCCATAAATTACTTATCAGATCTCCTCTTGGGAAGACACACAAATTCCCCGTCAAGGTCCCCAGCCCTTCTCTGGACCCAGAACGCACGATCCCACGCCTGGACACTGGGGCAGCCTCCTCTTTAGTATTCTGTTTCCAGGCCTTCCTGTGACAATGTGTCCCCACACAGCAGCCAGGACTGGCTTGTAATCATGCCCAACAGATTATGTCACTCCTCCACTTATGACCCTTGAATCTCTTCCCTTCACTCTTAGAATAAATTCCAACCCCCTTACCATAGCCTAAGAAGACTGGTATTTCCATAATGGAGCCCTACCTCTGTCTTTCTCTGGCTTCCTCTGCTGCCAGTCCAAGATCATTCACTCTTACTTCAGAACCCCTGCACTCACAGTTCTCCCAGATCTTTGCTAACTAGCTTTTCCACCACTCAGGTTTCAGCTCAGAGATCTCCTTCCTAATCCCCACCCCCACCCCCAATCAATGCTTATCCCTTTGCCCCTGCCAGTCGTTGTCCCAGTACTCTGCTTTTTATTTTCTTTGCAAAAGTTATCACTATGTGAAATTGTCTCACTGACTTGTTTCCATGGTTATTATTTGCCCACAAGAGCAGGGACCTAGACTGGGGACCCAGTGATGTTGAGTCATCCTTTGTTGAATAAACAAGCCTACCACCCAGCCTGTGCAAAACACCAACACTCTTTTTATTATTAATTTTTATCAGAGTATAGTTGCTTTACAATGTTGTTAGTTCTACTGTACAGCAAAGTGAATCAGCTATACGTATACATATATCCCCTCTTTTTTGGATTTCCTTCCCATTTAGGTCACCACACAGCACTGAGTAGACTTCCCTGTGCTATACAGGTTTTCATTAATTATCTATTTTATACATAGTGTCAATTGTGTATATACGTCAATCCCAATCTCCCAATTCATCCCACTCCAGCCCCCAACACCAGCACTCTTAAAATCCCTATGCCCCAGTTCCAGGGTTTTTTCTGCATCTCTTCCTTAAAATATCTCTGGTTTTCAAAGTGAGCTTGAGTGTGTCTCTCTGCTCCTTGCCCCCAAAAGGGCTCAACCCAGAGTTCCAGCCCCTTCTCATCTTTATCTCCCCCACGTCTCATCACGAAACTTACTCTTCAGCCAAATGGGGTTCTTGACATCTTCATACACACCTCCCTCTGCCAGGCCTCCTCCGGCTCCTGGTCTCGCTCTCTTGCTCTTGCCACCTGGCCTCTGCTGCCCAAACTTTATTCACCCTTAGTCCAGCTAAAATATCACCACCCCCCGGGGGAACGTGTCCTGTCTTTGGCCACAAGAATGATTGTTTCTCTCTTCTGTATTCACATTGACACTTTATCTTTCCCACCCTTGAGACATTAGCACCTTATGCCTCCAATGTTGCCATTTCTATCTCTAGCCTGATCTTTCCTACTAGATTATGAATTCCTTGCCAGCAGAGACTATGGCTTGTTTACCTTTTTATAACAGTTAACATCAAGAAAGTGCTTTATGTAGGTTAGCTCTTTTAAGCTTCACTCAGAGCTGGGAACTGTAAGTAACCTTGTTTAACAGATAAGGAGGTGCTGAAACTTGCTAAAGGTTACACAGCGAGGAAGCGGTGAAGCTAGGATTTGAATCCACAGTCTGAAGCCTTGGCCGTGGAGCCAAAGTCCACCTTGGCACCTGGGGGCAAAAACCCCTTTCAGCTGTTTTCCTTCTCTCTGTAGCTGCCGCGGGCCCTCGGCTGCCAAACCCTCAGGTCTTTGAAGTGGAGGATCTGCAGAGGTACTGTTAGTCTTGACAAAAACAAATCAGAGGACTGATTGCTCAAATCCAAATCTGAGTGTCAGCCTGCAGGACTCCACATCATTACTCACTGATGATTCAAGAGTCAGGCATCGGGAGCCAGGAGGGGCTGGGGTGATTTCTATTACATTGTTGCACTGAAGTGTTTCTCTAAATTATGCCCATGCCTCCGTCCCTCCCTCCTTATCCAGCTGGGAACACACTGGGCAACTTCTCTGTTTGTTTTTGTGAACCCCTGCACTGCTTCCCTCCCTATTCCTTTCCTCTCCCATAAGCTCTCTCCTCTTTCCCAAAGCTTACTGATCTCTCAATGAAAAACATTCCTGATAAAATGTGTGACCCGAGCAAGCCCTTTGCCCTGCACCCTGAGTAGCTATTTCTGCAGCTTCTATAAATGAGCTTAGAACACTAATAAGGAGGTGGTGGCCCAGAGAGGGCATGGAATCTGCCTAAAGTCACACAGCAAGTGGATGGCTGGTATTGAACCTATACAAAAGGACAGAGTATCAGTGAACCCTGAGTACCCAACACCCAGCCTCAATAAGTAGCAACTCATGGCCAATCGCGTTTCATTACTCTGACCTACTTCCCCACTCCCAGATTACTTGGAAGGAATGGTTTCCTATGGTGCCCTTGCCTGGGTTTGTTGTTGAACAGAATAATGAAAGAAAAGTTGGTTTTGGTGTGTGCGGAGGTGGGGGGGGGGCGGGGTCTTTCACCTTCCTGGGCCTCCTTCCTTTCCTTCACCCCTCTGGCTACCTAAATCCCACATCCTATTTGGTCCTCTGCTTGTTGCTATCCTTTTCATTCTCTCCTGGTGGCCCGCCGAATCCCTGCCGAGGGACTAGGGGCTCAAAATGCTCTTTTAGATCACTGAAATTTAGGAGAGGTCTCCAGAAAAGCAACTCTTTCAAGTCCCAGAAGAAAACCAAGCCTCTTGGGAAGGATTTTCAGACCTAGATTGTGTTGAGAGAGAGACATCTATTCCTTCTTTCCTGGGTCACAAAAAAACATGGAGTATTTAACCTTTTATCGAGAAAATTTCAAAGCTATACAAACGTATAGTGAATATTAATGAACCCTCATGCGCTCATCACCCAGCCTCAACAATTAGCAACTCATAGCCAGTCTTCTTTCATTACTCTTAGCCACTTCCCCTCTCCCAGATTACTTTGAAGGAAATCTCAGAAATCATACCTTTTTATATACTGTTATAAATGAGCCAAAGATGGCCTCTGTGTATTGACTCCGAGGTTTATTTCTTCACTGACGGTTCAGACCCATTAGCTTAAAAGCCAGACCCAAATTTTTACACATCCAATTGTTTTCAAAACATTGCAAACAAGCAGATTTTTAGGCACTTAGAGACTGCTTTGCACACCCTGGAAACCTCACCCAGCACCTCCTGACCATTGATAAGATGGGGCCTTGTAGTTATGAGACCCCAAGCTGCCCCCCAAGTTCCCTGACCCAGAGACTCCCCACCACACCGAAGAGCGACAGACATCATCTAGACACCTACACCCCCTCTCTGATCCCCGTCTCCCCTGAGTGTACCCTTGCCCCCTCCCTGCCCTAAGCTCTGGATGGTCTCATGTTATGATGGACTCCCCCCTCGTGCAACTGTCCAAGCATCATGCAGTAAAGCTTGTTGCACATTAATGCTTCGTATGGTCCTATGTTTTTCCTTGATCATTATCCCAATCCCTCGAACTCCCTACAATTATTTCATCTGTAAAAATTTCAGTATGTATTTCTAAAAAGAAGAACTCTGAAAAACTACAAGTGCCCATCAATACATGATTGGATTAAGAAGACGTGATATGGGAGCTATATATCTATATACACATACAAACAATGGAATATTACTCAGCCATAAAAAAGAATGAAATACTGCCATTTGCAGCAACGTGGATGAACATAGAGAATATTATGCTTAATAGAAATAAGTCAGACTGGGCTTCCCTGGTGGCACAGTGGTTGAGAGTCCGCCTGCCGATGCAGGAGACACGGGTTCGTGCCCCGGTCCGGGAAGATCCCACATGCCGCGGAGCGGCTAGGCCTGTGAGCCATGGCCGCTGAGCCTACGCATCCGGAGCCTGTGCTCCGCAACGGGAGAGGCCACAACAGTGAGAGGCCCGTGTACCACAAAAAAAAAAAAAAAAAAGAAATAAGTCAGACAGAGAAAGACAAATACTATATCACTTAAATGTGGAATCTAAAAAATAATACAAATGAACGTATACAAAAAACAGAAACAGACTCACCTATATAGAAAACAAACTTGTGGTTACCAAAGGGGAGAGGGAAGAGGGGAGGGACAAATTTAGGGTATGGGATTAACAGATATAAAGTACTGTATATAAAACAGATAAGCAACAAAGATATACCATATAGCACAGGGAATTATACCCATTATCTTATAAAATTATAATGGAATATAGTTTGCAAAAATACTGAATCACTATGCTGTACACCTGAAACTAACACAATAGTGTAAATCAACTATACTTCAATAAAAAGTAAAATAAAACTACAATATCTTACCATGTCTAAAATTTAATAATATTTCCTTAATATTATTAAATTTTCAGTCGGTGTTCCTGTTTCCAATTGCCTCATAATGTAATTTTTTTTTCTTTGTTTATTTGGATTTGGATCCAAATAAGCTCTACATATTTGGTTTGGTTGAAATGTCACTTAGGCCTCTTTAATCTATTGCTACTCTCTCTCTGCCTTGCAATTTGTTTGAGGAAGAAACCAAATTGTCTTGTAGAGTAGCTCACAGATAAGTGAACTTTAAGATTGCATCCTCGGGCCTCCCTGGTGGCGCAGTGGTTGAGAGTCCGCCTGCCGATGCAGGGGATACGGGTTCGTGCCCCGGTCTGGGAGGATCCCATATGCCGCGGAGCGGCTGGGCCCGTGAGCCATGGCCGCTGGGCCTGTGCATCCGGAGCCTGTGCTCCGCAACGGGGGAGGCCACAACAGTGAGAGGCCCGCATACCGCAAAAAAAAAAAAAAAAAAAGATTGCATCCTCATGGTGTTGTTTAACATGCTCTCCTATTCTCTGTAGTTAGATCTAGAGGCTTGATCTGATTCAGTTTCAATTTTTTTCAGCAAAACTGTTTCCTAGGTGGTGCTGTGTTCTTCCACTGGGAGGTTCATAATGTCTGATTGACTTGCTTATGATGTTAGCTGTTGCTACCCATTGCCAGATTCATCAGTTCATTAGGGATTGCAAAGCAGTAATATTCTTCTTCATTTATTAGGTGGAACATTTCTAGAGAGAGAAATGTCTCCCCATTTATTATTAGGTTTCCAGTGATATATTTTGAAAAGAGGATGCAGAATAAATGCTTGATTCTTTGCATTTCTTCACCAATTTTCAAAAGTTGATTATCTTGCATTTTCTGTGCCATTCAATTAGTCTTATTTTGTTTTAATATCATAATGAATTCATGAATTTAAACATACTGAATGTTTCAATCCTTTGCAGTTATTGTCCTTACTGATGCTCAAATTATCCCATATGACCAGTAGGAACATCTTCTTCAAGTTGATTATGGAGTCCTTTTGACATGTCCTTGTAGTTGTCAATAGTCTCCTTGTTATCGAGAATAAGATATTCTAGGCTCATCTTGTACATTTTCTTTTTATTACACCTGACCTGAATCAGCCACTTCTCCAAGAACCCCTGGTTCCTATTGGTGGGAAATGATATTTCAAGACAGTAATATAGTTATTAAGAGAGGTCACTGACACTGGTTGGTTATTATTTTTAGGCCTTTTTAGTAGACAGGGCTTGATAATTATTTTAAGGGTAAAGTATGTCATGTGTTCAATAGCAATTCTTTCTATTTAAGTTCAGTACTTTAGGAATTTTTTACTTCACTTTTAAAAATCTTCTGTCTGTATCTCCTTTCTCCTAAGATGAGAATCCAGGTTCTCAATGACAATGACAATGATAGCATTAGAGCATCACTGAATTATTCATTTTCTTTATCACACAATACAGTCTGAAAATAACAACACCACAGTACCATCACCAATGTGATGTGATTACTGAAAAGAGTTATGATTTTTCTTGCAAATATTTTTGTCCTTAGAGTACATACTATTTAGGATGTACAGTCAAATTATTGTGTTTTGAAGTCACTTGGAATATTTATGTATGTATGGTTATGCCAACAAATACATACATAATTAAGTCCATTTAATTGTTTTATTTCTGTTTTTTGAGGTATAATTTTCACAGTGACATTCTCAGATCTTAAAGTTTTTACATTATAAATGGTTTTACAGTTTGATGACCTTTGACAAATGCATATGCCCATGTAACTCACACCAATCAGGATATAGATTGCCCACAGCCCAGAAAGCTCCTTGTGAAATAATAAATATATATCTTTGTCTCTGCCTCCAAGTTCTGATTAAGAACTCCTAAATCTCTTCTGAAAAGGGATGTTAGGAACATCTTCTGTTCTGATATTTGGTCTTTGACCCCAGTTCCTGACACAGAGATTCTAAATCCCTTGGAATTTTCTGGACAATAGGAGCATTCTTTGTTCTAATGAGGTGACTCTTGGTGGGATCCTGGATGGAGGCTGGTCACCAGAAAGAACTAGTAATGATTAGAAGCTTGGTAATTTCAGCCCCAGGCCCCATTCTCCAGAGAGGGGAGAGGGGCTGGAAATTGAGTCAGGAATTGATTATGAAGCCTCCATAAAAATTCCAAAAGTATGGGATTCAGAAAGCTTCCAGGTTGATGAACACATCCTGTGCCAGGGGGGTGGCACACGCCAACTCCACAGGGACAGAAGCTCCTGTGCTTCTGAATCTCACCCTTTGTATCTCTTCACTTGGCTATTCATCTTTTATTACATCCTTTATAATAAACTGGTAAACATAAGTGAGTGTTTCCCTGAGTTCTGTGAGCCATTCTAACAAATTATTAAACCCAAGGAGGGGTCATGGGAACTCCATTTATAGCCATTCTGTCAGAAGTACAGGTGACAACATAGGACTTGAAATTGGCATCTGAAGTGGAGGCAGCCTTGCAGGACTGAGGCCTTAACTTGTGGGATCATCTGATACTAACTCTAGGTAGATAGTATCAGAAATGAATTGAATTGTAGGACATCCCGCTCGTGTTGGAGAATTGGTCCATGTGGGGAAAACCCCACACATATTGTTTCAGAAGTACTGTGAGTGGGAGAATAAAAGAAAACCCAGTGCATTTTCCCTAGTCACTATCAGCCTTTACCCCACCTGATACCCCACCCCAAAGTAGCCACCCCTCTGATATTTTTCCCCATAGATCAGTTTGCCTGTGGAATTGTATATAAATGGATTTATAGTATGAACTCTTTTGTGTTTGACTCCTTTCACTCAGCATAATGTTTTTGAGATTCATTCATGTTGTGTGTGTCAGTAGTTTCTTCTGTTGTATTGCTGAATAGAATTCCATTGACGAATAGTCATCATTTGTTTATCCAAGCTCCTATTGATGGACAGTTAAACTGCTTCCCATTTTGGTTATTATAAATAAAGCTGCATTCAGGATATTCTTGTACATAGTCTTTTTCTGAGCAGTCTTATGTAAATTCCCAAGAGTGGAATTGCTGGTAGGTATATATTTACCCTTATAAGAAACTGCCAGACCATTTTCCCAAGTGGTTGACCAATTTTACAGTGTTGTTAGCAATACACATCCTTGCCAAAATTTGAAGTTGTCCATCTTTTCAATGTTACCTTTTTGAAGGATTTGTACTTGTATCTCATTATGGTTTTAATTTGCATTTCCCTAATGACTAATAACATAAAGCACTTTTTCAGTAGTTTATTTGTCATTTTATATCTTCTTTTGAAAAGTGTCTGTCCAATTGTTTTGCCATTAAAAAATGGAATTGTCTTGGTTATTGTTATATGAGTTCTTTATATATTCTAGATGAAAATCCTTTGTCAGATTTATGTAATTGTGAATAGTTTTTCCTAGTTGTGGCTTACATTTTCATTGTCTTATTTGATGTCTTTTGATAAGCAAAGTTTTTGATTTGGGGGATGATAAATTTATCAATATTTTATGGTTAGTACTTTCTGTGTCCTAGCCAAGGAATCTTTGCCTACCCCAGCCTTCTTATGCTTACTAATGCATGACATATCCTTTCACATTTATTTACTTTCAATCTTACCTGTGCTTTTATATTTAAAGAGCATTTCTTGATGACAGCCTGTACTTGGGTCTTGCCTTTTTATACAGTCTGAAAATGTCTGCCTTTGAACTGGAGTGTTCAGTCTATTTAAATTTAATGTGAAGTGATATAATTATTGATATGGTGAGCTTTATGTCTACAATCTTGCTTTTTGCTTTATATTTGTTCATATATTCTTTCTTCCTTTTTGCCTTCTTTCCTGCAATCTTTTGAATTATTTTTTGTATTCTATTTTATCTCCTCTGTTGGCTTTTTAGCTAGACTTCCCTGTTTTATATCTAATGGTTGATTTATGGAAACAGTATGCATTCTTAACCTATCATAGTCTACTTAGAGTTAATATTGTATTAACTCACATGTAATATAAAAAATTTACAACAGTACATTTCCATTTACTCCCTACCCATCCTTTCTGTTACTATGATACATTTTACTTCCACATGTTATAAACTCCACAATACATTATTGCTTTTGCTTTAAAACACCCATTATATTTTCAAAAATTAAGAAACAAGGAGGGAAGAACCTTTTATATCTCCCTATATATTTACTATTTTCATCTCTCCATTTCTTCAGCTAGATTCATGTTTCACCTGAAGAACTTTACTATATCTTGCAGTGCAGATCTTCTGATGACAAATCTTTCCAGCTTTTGTTCTGAAAATGTCTTTATTTTGCGTTTATTTTTGAAGGTTATTTCCCTGGATATAAAATTCTAGATTGTCAGGGTGGTTTTTCCCCCCTTTATCTCAGCACTTTGAACATGTCTTTATATTTTTTCCTGCCTCACATTATTTTTAATAAAAAGCGGGTGGTTTTCCATTTTTCTCCACCATCTACTTGTCTTTTGGCCTTGGCTACTTTTAAGATGTTCTTTGTATCTTTGGTTTAAGCAATTTGTCTATAATGTAGCTTATTTGTTCCCTGTGTTTATCCCACTTGAGGTTCATTGAGTTCTTTGAAGGAAACTGGAATTTTTCAACAAATTTGGGGAAAATAAATTGACCAGTATATCTTCAAATATTTTTTCTTTTCCATTCTCAATCTCCTCTACTTCTGGAATCCCAATTACACATGTGGTAGACTGCTTGATATTATCCCAACAGTCAGTGAGGCTCTGTTCATTTTTTTTAAAACCTTTTCTTCTCTGTGCTTCATTTTGAATTGATTCTCTTGTCATATATATTCAAGTGCATTGATCTTTTCTCCTGCAGTGCCAAATCTTCTGTTTTGTCCCACTGAAATTTTCATTTCATATATTATACTTTTCAGTTCTAGAATTTCCATTTTTATAGTTGCCATTTGTCTACTGATATTCCTTTATAGGTTCACCCATTATATTTATACTTTCCTTGAAATCTTTAAAATGTATTTATAATAGACATTTTAAAGATATTGTCTACTAATTACAATATCTGTGTCACCTCTGGATCTGTTTCTCTTGATTACTATTAATTATTTTTCCTGGTTATGGTCTCCTTTTCTTTTCTTGTTTCTTCACAGGTTTCATAATTATTGATTGTATGATAGGTATTGTGGATGATACGTTGTTGAGTCTGGGATTTGGTGGTGTCTTCTTTAAAGAGTTTTGAATGTTTTTTCTGGCAGGCACTTAATTTACTAGTGGGCCAGCTCGATCATTTGAAGTCTTGTTTTTAAGCTTCATTAAGGTATGTCTACAGTAGTCTTTACTCTGGAGCTATAATAGCCCTACACTGTAAGGCGTGGTTTTTCCAGTAACACGGCTGAATGTTTAGAGTGTTCAGCAGGTCCCTCTGCTCTGGATGATCAGATCTCATATGTATCCCAGAGCTGTGACTTTTGGAATCTGCATTCAGCGCACAGTTCCTCTGTAGCTGTTCTCTGCCAGGATTTCCAGAATCTAGTCTTGTGTGTCTACTCTTTACATTTGGCTAAAGACTTAAGGTGACTTAAGGGCGCCCTATGCAGATTTCACAACTCTTTCTATACACAAGTCCCTCCTATCTGGTACCCAGTCTTGCAGTTCCAACTGTCTCAGTAGCCTTGAACTCTAATATCTGCCCCCTCATCTCAAGCAAAACTTCTGTGCTCTGCTTGCAGTCCACCTCCCTGTGTTGCATGGTCTGGAGCAGGACCTCCAAACAGAGAGCCAGGGCAATTTCTCTTATGGATTACAGTTCTCTACTGCCTGTTGTGAAACATCTAAAAACAGTAGTTACTGTATATGCTTTCCCATGGTGGAAGGGCTGGTCCAATCCCAGTTACTCTGTCGTCTGAAACAGAGGTCATATATTTTTATTTTTTGGAGTTTCTTTTTATAATTCTTTTTATCATTTTATTTTATAATTATATAGAATATTTGCAAGATTCCAAATCGAATCTACAAAATAAGATTTATTCATAGAAGTCTAGCTGGTATTCCTACACCTTCCACCTTACTCCCTCCATTTCCTTATATGTAACAATTAAAAATAATATTCATGGTTTATTTTCTATTCTTTCTTTTGTTAACATAAGCAGTGTGTGTGTGTGTGTGTGTATGTGTTGTATTCACCCCTTATTTAAATAAGTAGTAGCAGTATACTCTACATATCGATACTTTCCTCCATTTTGCTTTTTTTCATGTAACTATGTATCCTGATGATCACTCCATACTAGTATAAGGAGATACTGCTAATTCCTTCATTACAGTTGGATAGTTCTCAATTGTAAGAGTGACTAACGTGTCCTGGTTTGCCTAGGACTCTCCTGGTGTTAGCACTGAAAGTTCCATGTGTCCCAAACGAGGTTGGTTGGTTGCCCTGTCATTGTATGAGTGTACTGTAATTTATTTAATCAGTCTTCCTTGGATGGATATTTGGGTTGTTTCCAATCTTTCACTGCTACAAGCAGTTCTCAGTGAATAGCCTTGTGTATATATCTTTTCATATTTTGTCAGTGTATATTTGAGTTATATTTTTAGAAATGGGATTGCTGGTTCAAAGGTAAATGTGTAAGTTTTCCAGATATTGTCAAATTCTCCTCCATAGGGATTGTACAATATGCATTTCCACCAGCAAAGCTTGAGATTCTGTTTCTCCAGAGATGCACCAACAGAGAAGGTCAAACTTTAATTTTTTCCAGTTGAATATCAGGTGAGAAATTATACCTCAGTATAGTTTTAATGTACATTTCTCTTATGAGCAAATTTGAGCATCTTTCAAACTAAGAGCCACTTGTGCTTCTTTCTCTGTGGACCATTGGTACAATTCTCTAGCCTATTTTTCTATAGGCTTATAGGTTTTTTCTTCTCTAAGTTTAGAAGTTCTTTTATATATTAGATACCTGAACTCTTTGCAATGTAAGTTGCAAATATTATTCCCAGTTTGTTGTTTATCTTCTCACTTTGCATATAACAACCTTTGCCATGCCCAAAATTTTTTGGAATGTAATCAATTTAGCTATATTTTCCCTATTAAGTCATAGGAATGATTTCCCCATTCCCAGACTACAGAAGAATTCAACAATGTTTTCTTCTAGTGCTTGTATGGTTTGCTTTATTACCTTTACATTTCTGATCCATTTGGGATTTATCCTGATGTGTGACAGGAACGGATGCAGTTTTATCTTTTTCTATATGGCTCTCCAATGATCTGAATATAATTTAAAAGTCCATCATTTTTCCTCTGATTTGAGCTGTTGTCTTTATCACATATTAAATTTGCATATGAATGGGTCTTTCTCTGACTTTCCTGTTCTGTTTCATTTTAATTATAGAGGCTTCATAGCATGTTTTAGTATTTAGTAGGGTTAAGCCCCCACTCTTTGTTCTTCTTTTTCAGGATTTTTCTCACTATTATTTGTGGTTCTTCCAAATGAACTTTATAATCAACTTGCTTAGCTGCAGGAAAAATCTGAAGATATTTTTATTGGGACTACCAAGTTTTTATACATTAACTTTAGGGAGAATTGTCATCTTTATGACACAGCCTTCCCAGTCAAAAACACAGTATCAAGTGACATTTCTGATTACATTTCAGATTAGGGAATTGATGAAATTCTCTGTATGATCATGTGGCTGGGGACCACTGGGTTTCACAAGTCTTCCTGAGCCCAGCCCATGTCACCTCTTCCAGGAAGCCTGTCTTCTTTTCTAGGGAAATGATCTCTCCATTCTCTACAGATATCTTGTGATTCACATGAACATTTTCGACTATAGCTCCTACCTTTACATATGTTTACCCCATTTCCCCTTCTGGGCTAAGAGCTCTCTGGGAACTGGGTATGTATTATATATTTAATTATTTATTTGGCTGTGTTGGGTCTTCGTTTCTGTGCGAGGGCTTTTTCTAGTTGCGGCAAGCGGGGGCCACTCTTCATCATGGTGTGTGGGCCTCTCACTATCGCGGCCTCTCTTGTTGCAGAGCACAGGCTCCAGACGCGCAGGCTCAGTAGTTGTGGCTCACGGGCCTAGTTGCTCCACGGCATGTGGGATCTTCCCAGACCAGGGCTTGAACCTGTGTCCCCTGCATCGGCAGGCAGATTCTCAACACTGCACCACCAGGGAAGCCCTGGGTATGTATTATAAATCACAGGTATACTGATAAAAGCTAAGCTAAGGCAAGAGACTCTGAGCTGGGTGCATCACATCAGTTACTTCAGAGCCTTTCCCGGGGGTCACCAGCTAGCATCCGGCAAGCCAAATCTAGCCCATGTGTTTGACCTGCATGGAAATTTTTAATATTTTGAATTAGTTGCCAACATTGAAAAATTATAAGATTTCACATAAAAATACAGGTTTTCAGATTTTCTAAAAGTAATGGAAGTTCCTGGCAACAACCAGCTGGAGCTGAGTATCTGCTGTCCCTTTAGACCAGGCAGGCACACCACAGTTTTCCCCCTACCTCTTCATTTCCATTATCTGTCGAGGCCCTGGAAGCATTTGAGTCAACAGTTCGTCTCCTTAAAACCACTGGAAAATGGAAAGAGTGAAATCTCTGTCTGGCCCTGGCACACAGTGGGTGCTCAGCAGATATTTGTGGAATGAATGAATTCCTGTTTGCTGATCAGGTTCTGAGAGTCTCCCTGACTTAGCAAAGGTCACATGACCAGAGGGTGGCCAAGGAAGGGATTTAAAAGGAGGATCTACTTTGCTGCACAGCCCAGCGGTGTCTAACAGCTGTCCAAGTGCTGGCCCACGCGTTCTTTCTCACCTATTAGCTGGTTAATGGCCGCAGACTTGGTCCCAAGCCCTTAACCAACTTGGTTGTTCTCAGATGGAACGTTAGTAACTGCCTCATTAACACAGACAGGAGGGAGGGAGGCCTGAAACCTTAGGGGAGAAATGGGTCCTGGTGACCTTATAGAGTTAGGCTTGAGTCTCTTTCTTTTTCTTTCTCTTTCCACATAACTCCCCTAGGCCTCATCAAATGTGCTGACAGCGAGCACCCTGGGGGAGAGTTGCAGAAAGGCAGGGCGAGGGGGAGCCTGTGTCCTTTGCTCAGGGGTTTCCTTGCTTCTTTAAAGGGAAGAGCAGAAGGCTTCAAGCTGTCCAGGCCTTAGGCCTCCCAACCCCCCAGGACATGAGAGCTTTACCAGTAAATTGCCTTAAAAAAGAACAGCTAATTATTTTTTTTTTCCATTCAACAAACAGGTATTGAGCAGTTTTCTGTACCAGCCACTGTGCTAGCAGTAAAGACCTTGGAGAACTCAATCGACATGTTGCTCATTCTAGGAGCAGAAACTGAAAAATAAGCCTTGAGAAAAATGTTTTTTTTAAAAAAAACTTTTTATCTTGGGCTTCCCTGGTGGCGCAGTGGTTGGGAGTTCGCCTGCCGATGCAGGGGACACGGGTTCGTGCCCCGGTCCGGGAAGATCCCACATGCCGCGGAGCGGCTGGGCCCGTGAGCCATGGCCGCTGAGCCCGCGCGTCCGGAGACTGTGCTCCGCAGCGGGAGAAGCCGCAGCAGTGAGAGGCCCGCGTACCGCAAAAAAAAAAAAAAAAAAAAAAAAAAATTTATCTTATACTGGAGTATAGTTGATGAACAATGTTGTGATAGTTTCAGGTGTACCACAAAGTATTTCAGTTACACATATACACGTATCTATTCTTTTTCAGATTCTTTTCCCATTTAGGTTGTCACATAATATTGAGCAGAGTTCCCTGTGCTATACGGTAGGTCCTTGTTGGTTATCCATTTTAAATATAGCAGTGTGTACATGTCAATCCCACACTCTCTAACTATCCCTTCTCCCCATCCTTCCCCCTGCGCCCCACCCCCCAACCATAAATTCGTTCTCCGAGTCTGTGAGTCTGTAGTCTGTTTCTGTTTTGTAAGTAAGTTCGTTTGTATCTTTTTAGATTCCTCATATAAGCTCTCTTTCTCTGGAAAAATGCATTCTAACAGGACAGGACGGGTATGGGAATACCTAGTGGGAGGGCCTCATGCAGGGATGGTCAGGAAGGGCTTCCCTGAGGGTGCTACCCTCCAGCTGAGTCCTAAATGACCAGAAGGAGTGAGCTAGGGGAGGACGGAGAGGGGATGGAATGTGGGAGGACCCAGAGGCAGGTTTGAGGAGCGGGAGGAAGCTCGGTAGACTGGGGCATGTGGACAAGGGGCCCAGGAGAAGGCAGTCAGAGGAGGGTCGAGCGGCTAACACTGGAATTGAGGTGAGCACTTGCTATTTGCTGCAGTAAACACTTCTCCGCCTAACAGGATGATGAGGGAACTTGTCCTTTCCCCTTGAACTGACGCCTAGGGTTCAGAGCAGAGAACCCAGAAGTGCTGCTTTCTCCCTGTTCTGTTGAGGACTGCCAGTAGCAGTGTCCAGACTCCTGCCCCCCAGGGCCCACTGGAAGGCAGCAGATTAGTCCAGCCACCCCCCGCCAGCTCCATATTCCCCTTCTGCTTTGTAATTGAAAACCAAGGAGAGGCAGAATTGCTCCCTGAGAGCTCCCCCGGCTCCTCCTCCCTTGTACCACACACCCCAGAGGCCAGTCAAAGGGTGGAGGGTGGGAGGACTCCCAGGGAATCCCTCCTGCAGTATGGGGGCGGTCCTGCAAGAAGGCGAGACTGACAGGTCACTCTGGTGGACAGAGTTTCACAGGTGGACATTTGCTGAGCGGCAGAGTTTATGCCTCACATGGTGAGCCAGTGTGGGTGCACTCAGCCTGGGTCCCCGGATTCTGGGGGCGGTCGTGAACGTGGAGACTGGTGCTGAGGAAGGCAGGGAGGACAGCTGGAGTGGCCTGGCCCAACTGAGTGATGAGGGGGGTTCAGGACACCTACCCCCATAGAGAGCACCTTGGCATGCTGAACATTTTAGGCCGAAGGAGTTTAGGAAGACAGCAGAAGCAGGAAGGTCACTCTGACCCCATCCTCCCTCCCCTGAGATGGGTCATAAGGCACTCATGTGCGAGCCCTTCTCCTCTCAGGGCGCCCTGAGTCCCTCATCTGCTGGCTGCAGCCCCTCACGGAAGTGCTGTTACAGTTTACAATGGACAAGGTGCTGAATGCTCATGGCAATTTAGCTGTCTGCCACTGACCTGGCTTCTGCCTGTCTGCACCCTGAGGAAAGGGGCATCCTCATCTCTGAAGACAAAGGATCATGGAGAAGAATCCAAACGCACTGGCCTTGCTGAGTTTCCTCCAGTTTCCTACACTGGCTTCGTACCCCTCCACCTGCCATATTCCTCCACGATGTCCACACTTTATCAAACCTAGCATGAAAAGATGCGGGTTTAATCATTTCCTCAGGCCTTCATTTCCTTTGGAAGGCTTGCGTGTCATGTAAAACTTACTTAAATACATTTGTATGCTTTTCTCCTGTTAATTTGGCTGTCAGTTTAATTTTCAGACCCAGTCAGGGACCCTAAAAGGGTTGAGGAAAATTTTTCCCTCCCCTACAGTGAGTAGGGAGCTGGTGTGTAGTAGATGCCTAAGGACCCAAAGGCCTGGGTCCTGCAGCTCCATGTGAAGGAGCCTGGAGGCTTCCTTCACATGGCAGGGCCTGAAGCTGGCAAGAGAGGAGAAGGGTCATCATGGACTCCTGGCAGCGCTGAGGAAGAGTAGGCTGCTGCTCTCTGGGGGGGTCCGCAGAGCTGCCGTTAAGTGAAGTTAAATACCACCCTAAGAAAAGAAGATGCACCACCAAAACAAGGACCACCACATCCGCAGAGACCACCAGCACCTCGTGGAAAGTCGCTGACCCTCTGGGAGGCCAGGGTCACTTCCCCCCACCTCCAGGAGGTCAGATGGGTGACACATCAGCTACCCACCTTGGACACTAGATGTCAGAGGAGGAAGGAAAGACCCAGACTCAGAGAGGGAGGGAGGTGCAGGGAGGAGGGGGCATGAATGAGCAGGCCAAGCCGCTGCCCACTTCTGGTCCTGTTTCTTGAGCCATCGGTCCAACCCACACTAGGAAGAGGGAAGAAATGGGCTTTAAATGACCAGAATGTTTGGCATCTGCTGAAGTGATCATCATCAAGTGGGTAAGATGATGGATCTGACTGGGTACAACTAGAGGCAGAAATAGAAGGAAAAAAAGCCATTTCGTGCTAATGGCCCAATATGTCAGTTACTTGTCCGTTGTATCAAGGAATTTTCCAAACAATTATATAAGGCAGTTACTGTTATTATTGCAGTTTTTGAGGAGAGGGAACCAAGGATCCGGGAGAGGAAGGAACTTAAAACCACACAGCTAACAGGTAGCTGGGCTGGCATTTGAACTCTCACTGTTGGGCTCTGAGCCAATTCTCTAAATAGCACTGTCCCCAGAGGGGAGCCTCAGTCAGCACTCCATGCCAGCGTCTCCGCTCCCAGCTGCTCCCGGAGTGAACCCAGTGAGGGGACCTCAGCACCTGCCCAGACATCTTATCGTATTTTCAGATGGCTGTTGAAATAACAACTTAGATTTTTAAAGGTTTTTACGGTTAACACACACTATAGTCATTCCATAAGCATTTATGAGGCTGCTACCACTGTGCTGAGCACCCCCTAGCTTCTCTGAGAGGAGGGCTCAGCAGGCAATTCTTTTCAACTGTCTTCTGCATACGAGGGAAGGGGAACACAGAAAGACTATGACTTGCCTAAGGTCACAGAGACCTGGGACCACCACCGCCACCAAGCATTTCCTGAGTGCTCAGTACGTGTCAGGCACTGTGCTAAGTGCTTGACATGGTCCTATGGGGCTTGAGAATTCCTCCTGTCCAGTACTCTTTTCACTGCCCCAGCTGGCTTCCCCCACTCCCACTCCTGATCCCCGCTTTCCTGCATGGAGCCAATGCTTCTCTGGCCAAAGGACTGATTTCCTGGCTTGGGGAAGGCCCTGTAGCAGGGAGTCTGCGAGTCTTAGAGAAAAGCAGAGAATGTGGCTTCCTTCCCCGGTGCCAGCTCATCACACCAACTGACCCGCTGCTGTAGGAGAAGAGAAGGTGCTGGTAGTTCAAAGCATGGGCCCTTGATTAATTTCTTATCCTCTATAAATAAGTGAATAAAGGCACATTCTGCACGCACTGCTTCGATGCCTCCTATGGGCCTTTTATTGATCTCTACACCTTGTTACTCACTGGCCTTGGGACGTCAGACTTACTTCCAGCCAGACTGTCAAATTCCTTAGCTTGGCAGTTGTGCCCCTTACTCACCCCCTAACCCACCCTAGGTTCCTGCTCATCTGTCTTCTCTCTGGACTCACCAGTTGCCTACACTGCCCTGCTGTTCTGGCAGTCCATCATGACAGAGCAGCTAAGCACGTCGGCTTGTATGGGTTCAAATCCCACTCTGTCACTTCTTGGCTTTGTGACCATATGGGTAAATTATTTAACTTCTGTAGTCCTCAGTTTCTTGATATATAGAATAGGGATGATGAAAATAGTGTGTATCCTGGAATTAATGTCCTAGTTGGGAATCAGACACTAAATAGGCAGGCAGTCACACATACAAGAATTTCAGTCAGTGATGAGTAGCGTGATGGAGAGTGAGGCCAAGGAGGGCTTCTCTGAAGAGGTGACCTTTGAGCTAAGACATTAAGGATGAGAAAGAGCTGATTCAAAGAGGATCTGAGGGCAGTTGGTTCCAGGCAGAGGAGGAACAGGGAATGTGACTCTGGGCAAGTTCTCTGAGGGCTGGGGAGGGGTTGGCTGGAGGGGTCCCTGGTGCTAGGGGATGGGTGGGAAGGTGGGCCAGGCCTCTCACAAGGCACATATTAAGGGGAGATGGGGTCTGAAAGGCTGGGTTAAGTGGCTAAAGCCCAGGGGTGAGAGAAGAGAAAAGAGACATTGGTGGGGGACTCTGATGCCATCACGAGGCCCATACTCAAGTCTCTAGAGGCTGGCTCTTTGAGCGCCTTCCAGCCTCCTGGGCCAATGAGGAGTGGAGAGGAGGTGGCAGGTCCTGCTTTCGTCACCACAGGTCCCCCATATTCTCTTCCCCTTTCCTAAAGTGAAATACTGTCCATCCAGAGAGGGTCTGGTGTCAGCCATGTACGCAGTGGTATGTGGGCTCTCCAAACAAGGCAACACAAAAGGCACTGACTTGTCACTTTGGCCAGTTAGTGGGGGTGTAAATACTCCCACCACGGCTGATTTTTTTTGTGCTTCCAGCATAATGTGTGATTGTGGAGTTGGGAGGTGAGGCACAGGATCGGCTCCCATGTGCAGGTGGGCACTGGCTCCAGCTCACCACTGCATTCACACCCAAGGAACAACGAGCAGGGTTTAGGTAGCACTTACCATGTGTCAGACCCAGTGGTAAGCACTTTATATATACCAACCCACAACAACTCTATGCGGCAGGAGCTGTTAATATTCCCATTACACAGATGAGAAATGCAGTCACAGATGAGCTTGGTAACCTGCCCAAAGTCACACAGGCAACGACGGAGCTGAGATTAAACTGCAGTATAACTTAGAGGAAAGTGAGAGAATCCTAAGCACACTGCTCAGTGGATTTTTAGGTATGTATACCATATGTAAGCAGATCATGATAGGGAACATTTCCAGTCCCAGCTGGCTCTTTTTATCACTCTTGTCTTTGATACTCTCCCTCCAGGGTAACCACCATTTTTGATTTTTATCACCATAGATTTGCTTTGTCTGTGCTTGAATTTTTTTTTTTTTTTTTTGGCTGCGCCATGCAGCATGTGGGATCTTAGTACCCCAACCAGGGATCGAACCCGCGCCCCCTGCAGTGGAAGAGCAGAATCCTAACCACTGGACCGCCAGGGAAGTCCCCAGTCTGTGCTTGAATTTTATGCAACTGGAATCATTCAGTACATAATCTTTTTGTGTCTTGGCTTCTTTCTCTCCAATGTCATTGCTTCATCCATGTCGTTGCGTGTTTCCGAAGTTTGTTCTTTTGAGCTGTCGTATGCTTTTCTGCAGTGTGTGAGTATGTACGATGTACCTATCCATTCTCCTGCGGATGGTCTTTGGGCTTGTTTCTGCAGAGTGTGCTCATAATCACTATGACATACAGCCACTCAAGTATGGATGCACTCCCTGACTCTTCCTGTCTCTGGGGGATTTGCAGGATTAGCATGTGGGTTGAGTGGTATCACAGGATGTATTACTTTCTGATTGCAGCTATAACAAATTACCACAAACTTAGTGTCTTAATGCAACACAGAGTTATTACTTTACAGTTCTGAGGGTCAGGAGTCTAAAATAGGCTGGCAGCTATGGTTCTTCTGGAGGCTGTAGGGGGACAATCCCTTGCTTTGCCTTTTCCAACCTCTGGAGGCTGCCTGGGTCCATCTCTGCTTCTGTCATCACATCTCCTCTTACTCTGACCCTCCTGCCTCCCTCTCATAAGGACCCTTGTGATTACATTGGACCTATCCAGATAACCCAGGATAATCTCCCCATCTCAAGATCCTAACTTAATCACATCTGCAAAGTCTTGCCATGTCAGGTAGCATATTCACAGGTTCTGGGGTGAGGACGTGGACGTATTTGTGGGGCCATTATTGTGCGTAACACATTGGACTCTCCTGATGTAACGGTAAGACCCTGGTGTGGGAATCAGGAACCCAGGGTCCTGGTCTGGCCCCTGGGTTGACTTACCGTGGGAAGTAAGTCTGACTTACTGGGCTTTTGGCAGATATATTGAATAAAACGAAGGGCTAGGGCTTCCTTGGTGGCACAGTGGTTGAGAGTCCGCCTGCCGATGCAGGGGACGCGGGTTCATGCCCCAGTCCGGGAAGATCCCACATGCCACGGAGCAGCTGGTCCCATGAGCCATGGCCGCTGAGCCTGCGTGTCTGGAGCCTGTGCTCCGCAACGGGAGAGGCCACGACAATGAGAAACCCATGCACTGCAACGAAGAGTAGCCCCCGCTTGCCGCAACTATAGAAAGCTTGCATGCAGCAACGAAGACCCAATGCAGCCAAAAAATTTTAAATATAAATAAATAAATAAATTTTAAAAAATAAAAATAAAAAAATAAAACGAAGGGCTACGATGTGATCCAGTTCACAGGCGCCTCCCAGCCTCCACGTTCTAGGACTCAATACATAAGCTTTAGGCTTGGGGCTCTATCCAGCCACCCCTTTCATCTGTGTGTGCCAATTTCTTCCCATCCCCAGGGCAAAGGGAGCACACCTTCCGAGAAGACCTGGGAGGCCTGCAGCGGATCCCCCACTGTCCCTCCCTTCCCCTTCCTTTCTATCATGTGACCCCTGGGCCTTTCATCCAGAATGACTTTGAAAGCCTGCTATTGATTTTGCTGTCACTTCAGGTCATACACTCCCACCCGTCATCTTCATTTAAGTGAAAGTTTGAAAACCCAATTTGGAAAAAAAAAAAAAAAAAAAAAAGATCACCCACGTGATTTCAGGGGCTGGGCTGATGCAGCAGCCCTTCCAGGAGGCTGGGTGTGAAGTGCTTGGAGGAAGTAATAGAGACGCCCTTAAAGACTCCGTTCTGACATGAGCTGAGCTGTTCCTTCATTTGCAGTTGATGGCTGTTCTAGCCGTGGGCTCCCAGCAGTTACTGAAAAGAGAGAGTGGGAGAGCAAATCATTTTCATGATTGCCAAACAGGAAGCCTACTTTGTTGAAAGTGAACCAGCCGCCTGTTGGGTCTTCATATTTTCTACTAGCCAAGTACTTGATCTTTCCTAGCTGGCACCTTGTGGCTGATCATCTCCTCCACCTCTTCTCTCATTGATACAGTCATTAGTGGGCATCTACATTTTCTACTTTGCATGGTAATTAGGGCATATGCTTTAAAGTCAGATGGTCATTCTTTCAATAAATGTTTACTGGGCGCCTACTTTATGCTGGGCACTTAACCAGGCACTGGGGACAAAATGACAAGCAAAACAGATATGGGGCCTGTCCCCAAGGAGCTTATACTGATGGAGGAGACAGAAGGGAACTGCATAATCCCACAATATATTGGATTATAAAATATGGTAACTGCCATGAACCCAAAGTCAGGGAAGCTATCAGAGCTAATTCCAAGAGGGCATGAACTAGTTTAAGGGTTAGGAGAGGCTGCACTGGGTGGAAAATGGGGGCATAATGGAGACAAAGGAATCTGCTCAGATGAAGCCCTGAGGCAGAAGGAAGCTGGGTAAGTCTGAGGACTTTGGAGGAGTGTAGAGGGTGAAGGGAGAGGGAAGGAGAGCAACACATAATTGGGGAGTTTTGAATTTGTTAATGCTGTAATCAAGTCTGTGAACTGGTTGACTTTCAGTGTCCTAATCCATAAACTGTGTATAGAAATACCTTCCTTGCAGAGTGGCTTCGAGGATTCACTGAGATAAAATATGCCATTTTAAGATAAAGTGCTTAGCCCAGAACTTGGTCTATTGCAATCCTGGAATAAATGGCAGCAACTAGTTTTATGACTGGGCAAGGTGCACTGTTGCTGGGAGCTGGGGACAGAAATGAATCAGCTTTGGTCCTTGCCTTCAAGCAGCTTCTAACATCGCTGAGGGGATCAGCAATATCTAGTCTGCAAGTGTACCATAGCTTCTCCGCCGACAGCGCTCAGAGGAGGGAAGGCTGACTCCAGTGGGGAGTAAGGGAAGGCTGCTCGAGGGGGAGGCATCTAGATGCCCAACACATAATTCTGGTCAGGCGGGAAAGCAAAGGAAAGCGAGGACCATCTTCACCTCCCTGGGAGCATCTGGAATGCGGAGAGGGAAACTGCTGTGTTTCCTTCCCTCCTGCCGAAGTGAAGGAATTCAGAGGTGCTGCTTCTCTTATTAATCTAGCTGTGAGCATTTTTTAGACCATCGTGAGCCCCTGAGGAATGAGGTACAGAGCCTCTGAACAACAGCATTAAAATGCTTCCCAAGAAGAAACTCAAGCCGAGTAGGTGAGAATCTAACGGCAGAACCAGCACCAAGCGATGTGGCTCGGAATGCGAGGCGGGGAATGGGTCCTGTCTAGCTCTGTGCCAACAGTCTTGGACAAGTCCCCTCACCTATGGGTCTTGGTTTTCTCACCTGTAAAACGAAATGATTGTTGTAGACGATGACATTTGTTCTTCTGACATTCTATGTCTCCAAAAGGCTACATTATTGCTTTGGTAAGATTCTGGGGACGATTTCTATCAAGAGCAAAGGGGGAAATGGAGGCAACTCCCCAGTAATTCTCACTGCCTCTCAACACACTTGTACTGGAAAATCCACACATTTGCAACCTAAGTGAGTTTGGGAGCCTAAAATATATCTGGCAAGCTAAATAATTTCCTCACTTCATTTTCCTAATCTAGTCCTAGCATTGATATTTCTAAGCAATATGTGACCACAAGCAAGTCACTTAACCTTTCCAAGTGCCTGTTTCCCCTTCTTAAAATGCAGACCTCTGACTGAATCATCTCCTTGGGCCCCTTCAGCTCTCATTTTCTCTGTCTTTTTCATTCATGGCTTTGATCCTTGTGCAGGTCAATTATCTCTAGCAACAAGTGAGATGTGGAAAAAGCAGCTCAGGTGGGCTACCACCTCCCTGAACCTCAGTGTTGTGATCTGAATAAAGTTAACATGTTTAAGGGTATCTTTTCTAGACCAGCAGGGTAGCAAAGTAGTTATAAGCATGGGCTTTCAGGCAGGCAGTCTGGAATCAAATCTGGTCTCTATCACTTACTACCTGTGTGGCCTTGAGCAAGTGCCAATCAACATGAAGCATGGATAGTTCTATTTAGGCAGAAAAGCAAGAAGTCTCAGTTTCCTTATCTGTAAAATGGGAGTGAAGATAATGCCTGCTGCTTAGAGTAATTGTGAGGATTAAATACAGTGCGTTCCAAATTTCTATCATACAGTAAGATAAAACATAGTTTCTCTGATAAATGGGCAAATGACGCTTGGTCCTAGGATTAGGGACACATGGAGTAGTGGAGATTGAGGCCAAATAGGTCAGTTTACTGCAGCTGACTGTAACACTGTAGGTCTCAGTGTTGCCAGATCTGATTGTTTTCTTTTTCGAGAGAAACCAGAAATCTGGATTTTTATGTGAGATTGCCTAATCTTAAAATACTGGCTCACATTTATTTTTTTAAACATGCAAATAAGACATGGCTGCTGCCAGGATGTGGCCCACAGTTTTTCAGTCGGTAACCTCAGTTTGTAACCATTAAGTGCTCAGTGAGTGATGGGGAAAACCCTGGTCATCTAATTTAGCACTCTCAAGCACTCTCAACCACCCAATTTTACAGATATGGAAACTGAGGCCAAGGCTAAGAAAAGTGAAATGACTTGCCCAATGTTGCATGGCTTGATTATATTAAAGATGGGACTCTAACTCAGGTCTTTTGACACTTAGTTTGGTGCCCTTTTGCCAAGTCACAGGAATCCTTCTAGAAACTCATAGCCTGGATGGTGAGCTGCCCTGGAGCCACAATCCTTGCTTTTCTCCCATGTTTTTTCCTGCAGTGCTTACAGATAACTGTGTTTTGAGATGATGCACAGAACCTCTACTTATGTGCCTGCATAACACCCACAGTCCAACAGTGGCTCAAATCGGTGCAGGGGTGATTCCGAGTGGTCGCAGCTGTTCCCCTCACTCCATGCCTCCCGTCTCTGCCCACTTTCCCTGAGATCAGCTACAAAATGAGTTTTAGTTGGAATGTATCTTTTTAAAAGGTTACAGGACAAAATAATCCTTGATGCAATATAATTATAAAATATCATCTCATTTGTGGTTAAATCCTTGAGCTTCAGCACATTTTAAGCTAAAAATGGATAGTTTTATTTTTAATAAAAACAAGATTAGCAGATGAAAATCTACTATAATTCTTATTAGAAAGCTCTAAAGCACTGCTGCCTCTGATTGAGCTTCCAGACGCCCTCCCCACCATCCACATCCCCGATGCATCCTCCTCTCTGGGGAGCCTGATAGATGTACCCACATTGCCTTCTGAAACCTCCCTCTTGGGCCCCCGTTCTCAACCTTCATTTCCTTCACTTTAAAGTCTAGTGCAAACCAGCTCAGCCCTCCATCAGCATCCCTCGGCTCTGACAGGCTCTCTGCCCATCGGGAAGTCCGCCCTGCTCCATTCTAAGAGTCTTGTTAGGGGTGACTGGGATGTGTACCATTGGCAAATCGCTTCTGGAAACGAGTTTCCCACTTTGACGGGAGATGGAGCAGGGACAATCCCGCTGGGGGACTGGCATGGTTTATCAGCCTTCGTCCCAACTCTGTGTTCTTAACTGGGGTTTTCATAATCTCCTTTCCCTCAGTTACTTCCTCTCAAAGGTATTTGCATTTAAACAAGAGTTTGCTCCCCTACTGATTATTTTCCTCATCTTTGATTCCATTGCAAAAGCAGCCAGAGTTGCCCGGGGTACTGGTGTCTGGATGGGCTGCATGGTAACAGCTGGGGGTCAAATGGTGTAAACTTTGCCTCTTCCTTTTGCAGGTACCGTTGGTAGAGTAGGTACATTTAGGAGAAATTTCCAGGAAGTGAAAAGGGAACTATTTGTCACCTCTGAGTCTCCTGGGCCTGCTTCAGAAGCCTCGTAACATTTCTCAGAGAGAAGGGACCCCTCTAGGTAATATTGTAAAGCCAAGAGCACATGATTCTACCCAGGGAGAATGGTGCAAAGAGCAGGAAAAAAGGGTTCCAGGGTCTCCTTGACACTGACCCATGGCATGACCTTGAGCAGACAGGTGATCTCTGGTTAACTTGGGCGCTCTTACACTGTGCTGGGTGGAGGAGAAGCCTCTGAGGCTGAACTCCAGGACCCTCTTCCCTGTGGGGCTTAGCTCACCTTGCATTTAGCAGAGTTCAGCATATTAAACACACAAGCTTTGGTGTCAGACAAAGCTGGGTCCAAAACCCAGATGCATTCCACACATACCTGTGACTTTAGACAAATAGCTTAACTGTTTGAAGCCTCGGCTTCACCATGGGGTAAAGTTGGGCTGTAGTAGATGGGATTGTTGTTCTTGATTCTTCACACCCTGTCTTCCATGTGACCTTGCAGGGCACACATGTGCACAGGAATATATTTTCTTACCTTATGGATGTTGGACTTCGCCATATAACTTGCTTGGGCCAATGGAATGATAAGGATTTGGTGTGAGCAGAGGCCATAAATGTGCTTCCAAGATCTGGCTTGGTTCTTGCATCTATGACCTACCATGGAAAGAGCATGAACATTATAGTGTCTTGTCTAAGGAAAATGAGGACACAGGTGGAACAGACTAGAGACCACCATCAGCCTGGAGACTACCTATGGCTTGAAGCTGAGACCCTCCCAAACTGGCCTGTAGACTCAGAAACTAGAACATGAAATGCTCTTTAAAATAAGCCGTTGGGTTTCGAGGGGTAGTTTGTTATGCACAAACTACCATGGTTGTGGCCATAGCTGACTGATACAGAGAAGTTACAACACTGAGGATTAACTGAGAATATGCACGTGTTACCTGGCTGTTGGCATCTCCGTATACGACTGCTTTGTTCAGTCTGCACTACTCCCAAGGGACTCAACTTCAAACACATGTGTAAGTGTGTACAAACGTATAGATGATATAAAGAGCAAGTCAATATTTTTTCTTACCATCATAGTTTTTCCTCCTCTTAATGCAGTGCCAAGTAGACAGCGAGGTTTCAATAAATGGTGACCATGATGAAAATGATGATAACTCTGGCAAGGGCAATCTCTGTGCACTTTAGTTGGGGTGCACTTGGCATTGTACCCCAGGAATCTTCTTGGTAGACTCTTCTAGCTTGTTTCTTAAACACCCGAACTCATGGATATCTGTTTCATTTGCAGCTCTTGGTCCGACCTTAATAGTAATAATAATCCATAACTTCTAAGGAGCATTTTAGAGCTTATGAAATGAGTTACAATTCATTCATTCAGAATTCATTTATTGAAATTTTATTTTTAAAATGCCCACTATATGCCAGGCATTGCCTAAAGTGCTGGGAAAATAGCAGTGACCAAGACTGGGAAAGCTTGTGCCCTCATGGGACTTGTGTTCCAGGCAGGAAGGACCACACAACTTAACAATTAATTAACTTAATATTCTAAACAAATACTTAAAAGTACATATTTTACAAGCAAATAATTAAATAAGAGCTTAATTAAACAGACTGTGGTAAGTGCAACAGAGAAAATAGAACAGGATTGAGTGACAGGGAAGGACTGGGGGCACTTTTTAGACGGGTTATCAGGGCCAGTGACTGCAAAGAGAATAGGTACCCAGGAGTTCAGGTGTTTAGCTAGAGTATGGAGGTGACATATTTTATCTTGGAATATGATAACAACCTTGCCAGGTACCTATTCTTATTTCTCTCGCCCCTCTTCTCCTTTTTTCCAGTGAGGAACCCATGGCTCAGAGAAATCAGATACCATGCCCCACGTAGCAGAGGAAGGAACTGGGACTTAAAATCAGTTGTTTGGAGGTTACCCAGAAGGCACCGGGCAGCAGAAGACCTCAGATGAGGATGTCAGGAATCCAGGTGATTGCCTCGCCCACCCTAACCCCCAGCTCCCATGTTGGGGATATGACCATCTTTAAGGCAGTGTCATTGATGACCCCCGACCCACCTGCCCAGTGTTACCAGCCAATACACCCAGCAGGAGGAAGGCAATCCCCACCAGTCCTTCCCTAAGAGAGACAGCTGGTTGTCTGGAGCAGCACACACTGCCTGGTCCACTGTGGCAGCCAAAGATGCCAGCTGTCACCTGGCAGCCTTTGGATGATGCAGTGATTCAGGGGAGCGCCATTGCTAACTCAATCACACCTCCCTGCCGCAGGTGGCAGCCACAGACCCACAGCATGAGCACTGAGGGAGGGCCTTCACTTCCAGATGCAGAACCAGTGATGCGCGGGGGCGCCAGGCAGTCTGGTTCCCACGTGCAGCCTAGCACACATGCTTTTCTCAGTCTTTGGCTTCTGAGCTCAGGATTCCATAGATATAATGTCTCTGAGTTTACCACCACTCGAAATTAATCAGTAGTACCTGCTGTCTAAAATTTTCCTTATGGAAAAATGGAGGCACAGACCAGGCAATGACTTACTCATAGTCATTTGCAATTATGAGTTCTGGCTAGAACCTAGGGACCCTTCTAAGTCTTGGTCTTCAACCAAGTGTTGAGTATCTGCTATGTGCTGGGTGCTGTACTAAATGCTGATGAGCTCACGTCTTCTGAGAAAGAAAGAAAAGAAACATGAACCGTTATGAGTGTTACCTTAGAAGTGATGTGATAGGAATAGGTGTGGGTGACCTCTGGGGGTCCCCAAAGTAGGGAATCTACACTTCTGCAGTGGTAGAGAGGGGAGGCCAGTGGGTGGGGTCTTGAAGGTCTAGTGCAAAGGTCATGCTTGAGCTTTCTCCTGCTCTTTCCAGTAAAAGTTATTCGAATTTTCCATTTGCAAAAACTAATTTTATTAAAAGTAAAAAAATTCACTTATTTATTTTTAGCTTCAGTTTTGTTTAAGTTTGAATATGTAGTTATGAAGAAAGCGTTATCATCAAAGCTGTGTGAATTTTAGCAGATCCTCAAGCCTCTCTGTGCCTCAGCTTCTTCAAAGGGGGCTTGGGAAGACTGAATGGGCTAAAATATACACAATGGTTAGAACAAGGCCCTACACTATATGCTGTGGTTCTTGCCTTCCTTCCCAGAGGACACCATTAGGTGGAAATTGGGTATGAATGAGCCACGGCAGCAATCCAGACGCCTGCAGTTTCCGAATCCTGCCCCTGAAAGCTGCAGGAGCCACGTCCAGCCTCAGTGAGCTGGGGTCTGTGGACGCAGCCCATACCATGGTTAATCTGCAGCGCTGCTGTGAGGATTGCTGTGGGATATCGTTTGGGTATAGGAACGTGAGGCTTATTATTTCTCAAAAGACAACCACATGGCCTGTGGATTTGTTTTTGTTGGCCACAGGCCAACATTTATTTCGTTTGCTAAAACACACAAACAAACAAAAAGTCCACACTGCAAAGCACTGAGAGGCGAGACGCATATTTAGGCAAATCAGGAGATAGTAACTATCCATCACAGCCAGTTTCAAAGCCTGCTGCGCTTGTGACTGGGCTTGGGGAGGTTCTGCACAGAAACTCCATGTTTAATTGGGTCTCAGGTCTTTGGTATTTGCTGGCATCACATGGGAGGGGCTGGCAAAGACAGGAACAAGTTAGCTGTGATTGGAAGTTTGGATTTCAGAACGGAGCAGAAGCTGGGAACTTAGAGCTGCAATCTCACTCCCAAGGAGGCTCTAGTGCACTAAAAACCCACTAAGAAGCATCTGGGGTGGGAGGATCAACAGCCAGTTGATCCCAAGTATTGGGGGTGGCTGCATACAAGGTGATATGGGAAGCAAGCAGTGTTTGTCTGGCACTCAGGATACAGAGCATCTCCAAGTTCTCACAGCCTGAGGGAGGCAGGAGGAAGCTCACTATCTGGGATATGCCAAGGCGAAATGAGCTCAAAACTCAGTTGTGGTGCCCGCTGGAGCACAGTAGACGCTGCAGCTCCTCTGTCCCTGTGCCTTCAAGGATGTCACTGTTCCTCCCCCTTCCCCAGGATTTTGTCTGCCAGAGGAGTCCCCCACCTACAGCTACCCTTCAAAACCCTGCTTTGGACTTGCTAGATGAATCATGTCACTGCTCAAACACCTTCAACAACTGCCCCAAACATACAGAATAGAGTCCAAACCCTAAACTCAGCACCCAAGGCGGCTTACCCTGATATGGCCCATAAGTCCCACTGCTTCTTCTATTCCATGTTTTAACCACAGCATACATGCTCACTGCAAATGAACCCCTATTTTCTATCTCTGGGCCTTTGCTGATGTTAGTTCCTCTGCCTGAAGGCCTTCCTTGCTCTTTCCTCATCCTAATCACATCACTTATTAGGCAGGATGGAATTCCTGAAACAATAATGCTCTTTTTCCAGCAGGGTGGCTAAGCCAGGAGAAGGTCAGCCTCGAGGGCTCACACAGCTCCCACAGAAAAGAGAAGGACCAAGAGACGGAGAGTGAGTCCTGTCGACACGGGTCCCTGGATCAGCCTGTGCCTGCAGTTCCATCTCTCCCCGGTTTTTTTTTTTTTTTTTTTTTTTTTGGTTACATAAGACAGAAAAAAAAAAATCCTCTACTTATGTTTAAGCCAGTATGAGTGGGATCTCTGTCATTTACAGCCCCAAATTTCTGACTGATGCATTCCTCAAATGCTACCTTCTCCAAAAAAACTTTACTTCATCTCCTGGCAAGAACGGAGGTTCCTAAAGATTTTTGCACATAGTCAAGAACACTAACTTCAAGTCGGAGAGACTTGACCTACAGTGACCACAGGGCTTGCATTAGAGACGGGCACGTGACCCATGACAGACCAGTGGGTGTCATTTCTGGGACTTTTACTAGAACTGTTAAGGAAGAGAAGTTCTTTCTCTATTGACATTGCCAGATTAGAATAATGAAGCCAGGAGTCTGTAGCCTCCATCTTGCAACAAAGAGGAAAATCCTGTCTGGGGTGACGGCAACACAGAGGGAAAGGAAAAGCCAAGGCAGGAGATGGACAGTGTCAACTTTGAGCCCCTCTATCCAGCTGAACTTGAAGACCAACTTACCCCTAGACCTTTTAGTTACTTGAGCCAATATCTTCCCTTTTTTATTTAAGCCGGTCACAGTTGGGTTTCTGTCACCAAAGGAGTCCTAAAGAACCTCTCTCAGCCTCAGGTTTGTCCTCGGCTAAATGAGGTTTAACAGTACCTCTCCCACACATGTAAGATGTCTAGCACAGCTCTGGCCCAGAGTGGGAGCTCCACACTGGTAAGGGTCCCCCTTCCTCTGAGCTCTGGGAGTGAGGGTAGTATCCCCCTCTCTCTGCAGGCAGCAGCTTCTCCTCTGTTGGCCAGCTACTGGAAATTGCCCAGAAGGCCAACAGCCTTCTTTCTTTGTTGCAAATGGTATCATTTCATCTGGGTGGATGCAGGAGCTCAGTGGAGTGTATATTTGTCCCTGATCTCTGGTTTCTGATTGCCACCCGGGATGTGCCCAGCAGGCAGCCTGCTGTGTTCTATGTACCACAGCCATATGATAAATCTTTGATTTTTGCTCTTCTCTGCTTCTTGGGAATAATGGGTCCATAATGAATTGCATCCACAAGAATAGCTGTAATTGTAACAGTGCCGCAGAGATGGAGCTGGCAAATCAGCCTGTCCCACGAAATGTGCCTACTTTGTTCCAATCACTTTCTTTGAAATGGCTACCAACTTTGTTTTTCCATCTCAAACTTTTAATAAGCAGTGGGCTTTCTGTGGAAAGAGGAGAATGAAAGCTATATATCTGGGACGTTTTATTCTTGGTTTGTTTGTTTTATTCCCCTGTCTGTACAATTTCCCTTAGACTTTGGTCTCCGGGGGGGAAAAAAAACCTTTGGCTCCCAAATATCTTAGCCACGCTGGCATCGTGTCAAAGAATTGACACCTCCCTGATATCTAGAGATGCGGAATCACTTGTACACTATCCACACCTCCCTGATATCTAGAGATGCGGAATCACTTGTACACTATCCGAGGTGTTGATAACTGGTATTATGGAAATCTCAGAGGAGATCTCAAAGATTGCAATGTGCACAGATCTCAATGTCAAAGAGATGGGTGGTTGCGGGGTGGGGTGCAGGGCTGCAAAGACTGGTAAAGAGGGGACGCCCCTGGCTATCCTGGGCTGTTTCCTGACAGCATGTCTTCTTGGAAGTTCACAGCCATCTTGACTCTCTGAGATGCTGGGGTCCAAATGGAACCAAATGATGAGCAGTAAAGAGTCAGGATGGTAGATATGACTTCCTAACATTCAACTGGAATTGTAGGTAAACATAAGAAGAATCAGTATTAATTATATTTAGCAGCTATTAGTACTGTATACTTGCTATATGCCAGGCCAAGTAGTCAGTATCAATTTTCTCATTTAATCCTTACAACAACCCAGTAATTTAGGTACTATTATTGCCCCAAGTTTTTAGTCAAGAAATCTGGAACTTGAAAAGAAAAATGACTTGACCCAGGGCAGAGGCTGAGTTTTGACCTCATAACCCACCCTTTAGCTACCATGTTAGGCCTAGTGAACGTGCTCAAGACTGCATTCTAGGGGACTTCCCTGGCGGTCCAGCGGTTAAGACGCAGCACTTCCACTGTAGGGGGCACGGGTTCGATCCCTGGTCACGGGGGAAAAATGACTGCATTCTAGAAGACCCAGGAAGGTCAGCCTCCAGCTCACTGGGTGACTTAGGGCAAGCAAAATTTTTCATCTGGGTTTTGAATTCTCCAGCTAAATTAGTGGATCGGCTCTATATCCTCCAATGGGCCAGGTAGCCTTGGTTCAGTGGTCAGCCCCCTATCATTGGATGTAAGCTTGAGTCATAGCGAGGGAAGTCCATGGCAACAAAGTCACAGAGGGGATTCAATCACGGGACGGCGAGATGGGTCGCCATGACCTTTACGGTTCTCTCTCCTATGAGACTCTGATGCCAATATGTTTTTTCATCTATTTTTAAATCTAAGAGGCCAGCATTTGCGTTCCCTGAAGCTCAGTCGTGCCGATTGCAAGGCAGTTCTATTTGCCTGCTGTATTTTGCTCTGGTGGCTCAGCAGGAGGCGGGGAGGAGGTGCCCATCCACTCAGCCATCCTCCTGAAGCCTTTGCTTGGCTGAGCATGGGAGACTGGGTGGGAGGGCACCAAGATAACTGCTCAGAATACGTTTGCTGATGGTGCTCCCTTTGTCTCTGCAGGCACCACATTTCCCCATCCCTAGCAGGGTTCTCACTGGGTTGAACGCTGAATGCCCATTAGGGAAGCTTGTCACTTTCTTATTTGTGGGAAATGTCTGACACAGAAGGGCAGGTACCACTTAAAATGTCAAGGCAGCAGTGCAACTGGCAGGTAAATTTCTGCGTAAAAATCCTCTTTCTGCTTTAGAGCAAGGAGATTATCTAAGATTCTTTGACAGCCGTCAGACAGGAGGACTGCTTTCAGCCAGAGAGGAAGAGGTAAACAATCTCAGGAATCCAGCCAGTTCTTTCACCAGTCGAAGATTCCAGTGAGGGCTGCCTCCATACTCACACTTCCAGTCTTTGTACAAGGCACCCTGTTCCCCTCCCAAAGCCCCTTTCCATGTCCACCATTGATCAACACCTCCACTATCATCACCTCTCTTCCACCTCCACCGCCACGTCCTTTTGGAATAATGTCCTAACTTATCTTCCTCCCTCTAACTTCTCTGTATGACAATCCATTCTGTAGGGAGCTGCCATTTGAAGACTACTGAAGGGGAATTCTGAGCAGCATATAAAATTTCCAAGGCTTCTTGAGTGTTTACAGAAAACAAACAACACCTCTACTGCCCAATCTCCAAGCCTAACCCTTTTTGGGTGCTTACTACATGATGCCAGGAACTACACTAGGCACTTCATGCATTAATTGGTCTTTCACAACAGCCCTGTGAGGTGGGTATTAACAGCCTCATATTACAGCTGAGTAAACTGAGGCTGAGAATTAAACAACCTGCCTAAGATTTCCCAGTTTTTAAGTGCCTAACCCAGATCTAAACCGAAGTGGTCTGCATTTCCCCCATCTTTTATTACTACTTTTAATAGACTTTACTTTTTCGAGTAGTTTTAGGCTTATAGAAAAATGGGAGTGCAAAGTATAGAGAGTTCCCATATGCCCCATTATCTTTGTCCCTCCCCCAACAGTTTCACCTATTATTAGCATCTTGCATTGGTGTGGTACATTTGATGAGCCAATATTGATACATGGTTACTAACTATAGTCCACAGTTTACCTCAGGGTTTACTCTTGGTGTTGTACATTCTATGGGTTTTGACAAACATATAATGACATGTATCCACTATTAC
This sequence comes from Mesoplodon mirus, assembly GCF_964341445.2. Taxonomy (NCBI): domain Eukaryota; kingdom Metazoa; phylum Chordata; class Mammalia; order Artiodactyla; family Ziphiidae; genus Mesoplodon; species Mesoplodon mirus. The sequence goes on from NC_138980.1 coordinate 51,949,939, forward strand.
AGCATCAAAAGGATAGTTTCACTGCCCTAAGAATCCCCTGCACTCCACCCATTTATTCCTCCCCCCCAACTCTTGGCAATTACTGATATTTTTACTGTCTCCAACTGCAGACCCAGCTGCCCAGAGGCCCTCGGTAGTTTCTAGCTTCTTTCACTCCCTGGAACAATAATGCAGGGCAGCATTCAACAAAGCCAGACCCCACCATAGCCACCATTGGTGGGAAGGGCTTCTTCCTCTGATTAGGCCTGGTTCTTATTGGCCTTGTGGGTAAAAACTCAGGATCTGTTTGCCTGTCTCCACAGACTCGGCAGGTGGCTGGGGGTGGAGAGACGGGGCTGAGAGTTTCATCAGCAGAGTCAGAGAATTCAGCACGTGGGGCAGGTGATGGAATGTGGCAGCAAAGGACTGCTGGCTCATGGGCTCACTCATGCTGTGATGGGGTAGCTAATGCTTATTGTACCTGCCTGTGGCAAACATACCTGTAGCCTGTCCTTCAGAAAAGTGCCCCCCCCAACCAATTATGTAGTGCAGCTTTTCTGAATCTTTAGTATGCATGTGGATTTCCTGGGCATCTTGTTAAAATGCAGATTCTAATTCAGTAGGTCTGAGGCGAGGCCTGATAGTCTGCATTTCTAGAAAGTTCCCAGGTGATGCTGAGAGTAGCAAGGATGTAGGAAACAGAAAATGAATTTATATTGGGCTCATTGCCTGTTTTGTCATGGGGTTTGATGCCTAATTTCCTAAAAACTCTGATTATTTCTTATGCTTCAGAGAAACACTTGTACCTGGCCGAGTTCGATCCTAAGTTCCACCATTAAATAGGGACATTTTCAACCACAGTGTGCTCAGATGAAGGCACCTGGGATGGATAATGAGGCCAATTATTCAATAACCAATTTAGTCTTTCAGTAAATATCTGTCAAGCTCCTAGAATGTGCTAGACACTGTCCTCTTGGGACTTTGGGCTAGCAGCCAAAGGCACCAAAACTAAGCAAACAATCAAAGTAATTTCAAGTTGTGATAAATTCATGGAAGGACACTAACAAAGGCCTAAGTTGGAAACTAATGAGGGGGAAGGGAGTATTTTAGAATAAGTGGTTGTACAGGTTTCCTATTGCTGATATAACAAATCAACGCAAACTTAGTGGCTGAAAACAACAGAAATGTATTCTGTTACAGTTATGGATGTAAAGTTCTAAATCAGTCTCACAGAGATAAGGTCAAGGTGTCTGGGGACTGCTTTCCTTCTGGAGGTGCTAGGGGAGAATGTTTCCTTGCCTTACCAGCTTCTAGAGGTTATCCACATTCCTTGGCTCAGGACCCTTTCCTGGAACCAGGCCAACCTCTGTGTGGGCCCACCAAAATAATCCAGGATAATCTCCCCATCTCAAGATCCTTAATCAGGGAATTCCCTGGTGGTCCACTGGTTAGGACCCTGAGCTTTCACTGCCGAGGGTCCAGGTTCAATCCCTGGTCGGGGAACTAAGACCCTGCAAGCCACTCAGCGTGGCCAAAAAAAAAAAAAGATCCTTAATCACACCTGCAAAGTCCCTTTTGCCGTGTAAAGTAATGTGTTGACGGGTTCCAGGGATTGAGATGTGGACATCTTGTGTGGGGTGGGGGGAGTAGGCATTATTCTGCCTACCATGGGGTCAAGAAAGCCTCCCTGGGGAAATAACATTCAAGCTAAGGACTCAGCACAAGTCAGAAATGAGAAGAGTAGAAGGAACAGCTTTCTGGATGGAGCAAACATCGAGGGCAAAGACCCTGAGGAGAGAGCTTTTTAAGCCCAAGCACTGGAGAGAGCCCGGCGTGTGGGAGCACAGTGAGTAGACGGGATGAGGGTGTAGCAGACGGCAGGGGCTGGGCCCGTGGGCCCCGCGGGCTATTATGAGGACTTTGGATTTTACTCCAAGTGTGGTCAGGAGCCACTGGAAAGTCGAAGCCTGCTGCTAACGTGATCTGATTCGTGTCCGAAGGGGCGATGGTTTCTCAGCTGCAGCCCACACTTGCCTTGTAGAAATGTGCCACACAGCCCAGCATGTCCAGCTCTTCTGACTTCTCAGGCAAAGCTGGAAATCTAGATACTTTTAATGTCAAACTCCCTATTTTATATTACTGACAATATATTGGAAAATTAAAAAAACACACATACAAGTAAGGTTTGGCTGAGACCTGCCAGGCCACCATCTCTGAAGAAGTTCTGCTACCTACTCACTGCATGACCTGGAGTGAAATATGGAAACTTCGGGGCTTCAGGTTCCCAGTCTGTACAGTGGAGAGAATACTGGTGGCTACTACAGAGGGTTGAATGGATTCAAAGTCTATTAATGAGAGAATCCATATAAAATACTTAGTACCGTGCCTGGAAGCATTCAGTACATACGTACCCACGTATGTATGTTTTTTAATTTGAGGGGATTAGATGAAGGTTTGAAATAGATGACCTTTAAAATTGCTTCTGGCTCTGAGATTCTAGGATGATAAAAGAGTCCTCATTGAGCTTCCCTGGTGGTGCAGTGGTTAAGAATCCGTCTGCCAATGCAGGGGACACGGGTTCGAGCCCTGGTCTGGGAAGATCCCACATGCTGCAGATCAACTAAGCCCGAGCGCTACAACTGCTGAGCCTGCGCTCTAGGGCCCGCAAGCCACAGCTACTGAGCCCATGCACCACAACTACTGAAGCCTGCGCGCCTAGAGCCCGTGCTCCACAACAAGAGAAGCCACCGCAATAAGAAACCCGTCAACACAACTAGAGAAAGCCCGCGCGCAGCAACGAAGACCCAACGCAGCCAAAAATAAATAAATTAAATTTAAAAAAAAAGAGTCCTCATTAATCAGACCATATATTTAATAGCAGGAGAGCTGAGTTGCCTTCCTTCACCTGGATTTAATTTCCTTACCCAGTATGCTCCACACAGAATGCATGGTTGATAAGATGACAGCAGGCTCCAGGACAACTATGTTTGATGGCAAAAACCACTGTGGTCAGGAAAAAGGCCCCTGTTGCTGATTATGCACAATACCAAGGAGTAAGAGCCCCAGCAATCAAGTCCCAGTATTAGCTCAATTTTCTCAAGAGTTTTGGAATTAACATTTCCTGAGCTTCTGAAACTCCAAATGTGGTTCCTTTTTTCTTTTTTTAAAAATTGAAGTATAGTTGACTTACACTAGTGTGTTAGTTTTAGGTGTACAACATACTGATTCAGTATTTTTCAAATTATAGTCCATTAAAATTTATTACAAGATAATGGGTGTAATTCCCTGTGCTATATAGTGTATCTCTGTTGCTTATCTATTTTATATACAGTAGTTTGTGCCTGTTAATCCCATTCCCTTAATTTGTCCCTTCCTCCTTCTCTCTCCCCCTTGGTAACCACAAGTTTGTTTTCTATATAGGTGAGTCTGTTTCTGTTTTGCATATACATTCATTTGTATTATTTTTTAGATTCCACATGGAAGTGATATCATACAGTATTTGTCTTTGTCTGACTTATTTCACTAAGCATAATATTCTCTAGGTCCATCCATGTGGCTGTAAATGGCAGTATTTCCTTTTCTATGGCTAAGTAACATTCTATTTATATATATATATATATATATATATATATATATATATATATATATATATATATATATATATATATATATGCCATATCGTCTTAATCCAATTGTCTGTTGATGGGGACCTGGGATGCTGGGTTGCTTCCTTCCTTCTTTCTACTCAGGGGAGTAAAATCTGGGGAGGGTATAGGCGAGCATAGGTCACTGTCTCTAGGCAGGTGAACCTGAAGATTGAAAGCTTTTGCTCAGGAGGGCCTTCTCCCAGGACCACATCAAATATCTCCCCACCCTCAGGACCGTACCCAGAAAGGCACAGAGCAGAGTCAGGGTAGAGCTCCAGGGAGGAGCACTGGTCACCAGAGGATGTGGCAGGTTTGAATTTTATCAGTAAGAACGTTTGTAAATGGCAATGACAAATAAATTGCACAGCTTCTTGGAATACTATCCAAGGACACTTCAGCATACATTTACACACTCACACAGAACTTTAATTTCTTTATCAAGTTTCACCAGCAGCATGGAGTTGGGAAGATAAAGAGCCATGCCTGGTCACCAACACATCTCTCTGTAATTGAACTTCCTCAACAGGAGGCTGCGGTCACAGCGGTAGGCTGGGAGGTCTACCTGAATCTCTGAATCACAACTTTTAGTGTCTCTAGGGTGGGTAAAATGCTCCAACTGTGCCACTTTAGGGGGACCATGTGAGGGAACTGCCCAGCACTGTACAGATGGAGGGCACGGATTCTGACACTACTCGGGTCCTGGGCTGGAGTTCTTTTGCCTCAGCCTGGTGTTCAAGGCTGTTTGTTAAGGCTCTTCGTTTGCAAGCCCAGACTGACTCAGGCTAACGGCTAACTCAGGCCCAAAGGGGGCCTAATGGAAGACTGTGGGGCTGACAGAATAAAAAACAAAACAAAACAAAACAAAAAAGGGCTGAGACCTTGGACAGGGCCGGCAAAGGCAGCTCTGAGATCCAGGGCAGAAATGAACATGAACTCACTCCCTGGGGACACCATCTGGTGAGTTGGTGCAATGGTTTTCAGCCTCTGTGTCATTCTGCTCATGGATTTAAATCCCTGAGAGATTCTTATGGTGTAGGTCAGCTCTCTCCTGCCCAGTGTGTGTCGGGACTGACAGGCCCACCAGTCTGCATGCTATGGGGAAGCAGGTTTCCCCAAAGAAATATTGATGTACTGCTACCAGAAAAAAAAGGACGAAGGCAGGCAGAGACAGCAGCTGTCTGCACAAAGGCCCTGCATGAAGAGGTTCCAGCCACCCTACTGGCCTACTTCCCAAGACTCCCAGCACATGCTGTCCCCTCTTCTTTACCATATTCCCCATTTCTTCTGGTTTGTGTCCTGCTCACTCTGGGATGTCCTTCCTGCCTACCTCTGTATGTTCCCCAAGCCCATATCATGGAAAGGGAACCTCTTCCTGGTCTCTGCCTATTGTGCGTTAGGGTTTGGGTTCAACTGGCTGTGGGTTAAGAAATAGGCTTTACTGGGGAAATGGAAAACGTACATAGCTAGTGCTTCCATACCCCACAGAGAGAAGCCATTGAGGGGCCCACAGCTAAGGTGTGATTTCCAGCAGGGAAAAATTGGCCGCTGCTCTTCTCCCATTTACAGGGCAAAAGTGAGAAAACAGCCCTGGTAAAGGAACACACAGGCTACGTTGTGCCATTAGTCCAAACGTGGGGTGCCAACCACTTATAGGAATAGTCTGGGATACTAGCTACCCTGCACTTGACCTTGGGGTCCATAGAAAGTTAGAGTTCTCCTTACCAGATGAAGGAAACCATCAGTTCTGTGGGGAGCTGAGTTTGGGTGCAACTCTTTTGGTTGTGTGAATGGGGAGTGATCCTGGTCCTAATTAGCTTGTTGCTAGGCAACACACGTACCCAACTCCAAAGCCACTCCTTTTATAGTTCTTTCACAGGTCCACACTCTTAACTTCCAAACCCCACAAACTAGACATCTCTCATTTCTCTAAACCCTTTGATGAGGTTGCCTTGAGGATTTGTCCTCTTTTTCCTGTTTCCATCTTTACTCATCCCTGCCCAGGCTCATTCCCTTGATTTTAAATGTCCATATCCCTGTCTCCTCTACCAAACAGTCATCTCTTCAAGGGCCTCTCCCATATGTCTCTTATCTTTGCATTCCTGTCACTAATTGGAAGCTTGACCCAAATAATCCCTCCATACAAATATAGGGTTGACAAACAAATGGTTTCAACTGCAAGATAGAAAACTACTCAGATAGGAGATGAAGATGGATCATTCAGAGCAGCTCCCTAGAAACACAAGGCAGTGGCATGAGTGACAACACCACCAGGAATGGACTAATGGGGAGAAAGCACTGGGGGGGGCGGGTGGTCGAGCTGGTGTTGGTAAAAATGTTGATTCCTTCAACAACTATTTTTTGAGCATCTACCACACCTCAGGCACCAGGAAAATCTGTGGAATACACCAGTGAATAAGGCATTTAGGGTCCCCACCCTGATAGAGGTAAACGGATATTCTTCAACTTCCTCTAAACCCTGGGAGTGAATGTTCTTTGCTTCGCTAAATTCTTAATACTCCAAGATAAACTGGGCTCTACTTAGATCCAGATTTACTGGTGCATGGCACTGAATCAGAGGGAAAACTGGACCAAAAAGTTCCCTGTATTTGCTAAGAATTTAAAAAAGGAAGAAAAGAAAAGAAAGAAGAACTCCCTCCCCTTCTCTCCCTCTCTCTCTCTCCTTTTATCCCCATATGTTCAAATGGTCACAGGCAAGCTGAGTCAAGATTTGGCCTGCTCAGGCCTATTATTATGCCAGACACAGAGCAGGGGGTGGCATTGTTTTGACAAACTTAAATGGCTTCAAAACACAAATGGCTTCAATGTAAAATGCTGTGTCTGTGAGCTGTCACTCAGAAATTGCTCCAAGCATTGATCTGGGGAGAGTGAGGATGAATCAATGGTTGGGTAGGGAGAGGTCTGCCTTTCAAGCCCATGCTTCTCCTTCTTGCTATCTCTGGCCTTGGAGAGGGATGGGGGAGAGAAGGCACTGGGTTATTTTGAAAACCTTGCCTTAATCACAAGGAATAAACCTTAGAGATTTAAAAGTACAGGACCCTCATTCTACAGACACTATGAGTGGGGAGCCTTATTACTGACTTTCCTGGTCAGTTCCCCACTCACCTCACCTTTTACACTCACTGGGACTAAGGAGCCCAGAACGAGGGGAAGCTCCTTTTCTTCCTGGGTCACTGACATATAGAGGGAAAAACTGAGGGTTATACAAATGTCTGAAACAACTCAATTGGTTAGTTTAGGAATATGGTTCCTATGTGACAGACAAATGCACATCTCAGGGGCTTCCCTGGTGGCGCAGTGGTTGAGAGTCCGCCTGCCGATGCAGGGGACGCGGGTTCGTGCCCCGGTCCGGGAAAATCCCACATGCCGCGGAGCGGCTGGGCCTGTGAGCCATGGCCGCTGAGCCTGTGTGTCTGGAGCCTGTGCTCCGCAACGGGAGAGGCCACAACAGTGAGAGGCCCACATACCACACACAAAAAAATGCACATCTCAGTCACAGCTGTTTGAATGAAGACTAAGAACTGCAGTTGATTGAATGATTATACTGTTTAAAAGCCTAGACTTAGGGACCTCCCTGGTGGTCCAGTTGTTAAGACTTCGCCGGGGGGTGTGGGTTCGATCCCGGGTTGGGGAGCTAAGGTTCCACATGGCTCGGGGCCAAAACACCAAAACATAAAACAGAAGTAATGTTGTAACAAATTCAATAAAGACTTTAAAAATGGACCACATCAAAAAATCTTAAAAAAAAAAAAAAAGCCTAGACTTACTTAGTCTTCATGTCTCAGGCTCAGGACCAGCTCCTCTAGAATAGCTTTCTGTGCCCCACTCAGCCAGAATTTGGCACTTCGTATATACACCCACCCCACTTATACTTCTGAAAAAGCACTTGCGGAAGCAACTGAGGTTGTTTGGAAGCACTGTCCATTGTTTGTTAGTCTATCTCCTTGTGGACAAAGAGACCATCTTATTCTTTTCTATATCCTTAGCACTTAGTAAGTATTCAGTAAATGTCTCAAAAATGAAGGAACAAACACCTGATTACATGCACCCCATATTATGGTAGTTATAAGAGAAAGAGATGGAAGGTGGTTGCCTAGTTCTGAGAGTTAGAAGGGAACAGGAAGACTGAAAACAGGAAAAAGAAAAAGGAGAAGATAATAAAAGAGAGGGACAGAAGGTAAGGTTCCAGGAGGGAGACACAAACTTAGAAGGCAGGAGCTCAGTGGCTTTGAGTCAGATTCCAGGAAAACATTGTTCAGATCCTGCTGTTCCCTGGGGCTTATGGCTGAGAGTGGATTCCTGTTATCACTTCTCTCTGAAGTGCTAATTAGAAGATTAGCCATTGTTCAGAGCTCTTTCGCCACTCTTTTTCCCCAGTTGCACTCTGAAGAGGACAGCTTCAGGGGAACTAATTTTCTGTACTGCAGCCTAAAAGCCAGAATACTATGGGAACTGGATGAAACCAGATTTGAGCTGGCTCACGGGGTGGGGGGGTGGGGGTCTTCTTTGTCTCTCTGGTTGAAAGCAATGTTTTTTGCATCTACTCTGATCATCCACAGAACTGGATTTCATAATCCCTACCCAACCACATCTGTCACACTCACACACACACACACACACACACACACACACACACACACACACACACACACAAAAGAACTGCAGAGAAAGGCAGAGGATGAGAAAGGGAGTTTTGAGGTCCCTATCTCCCATTTATTGAACACTGACTGTGTGCCAGGCACCAGCCTCAGCAAGTTACATGTATCGTCTCACTTAATCCTCACCTTTGGGGTAGGGAATTTTATTATTCCCATTTACAGATGAGGGAATTGAAGCTGAGAATAAATAACTTGCCCAAGATCAGATATCTGGTCCCCATTTAGAGCCCAGATTTGAGACTAGGATGGTCTGACTCCAGAACCCACCCCTTTCACCATGATGTTGCTGAACTCCACCCACCAGGAGGCACACAATCACTGGTGGGTATGGCATGATGGTGGTGGTGGTGGTGATGATGGTGATGACACATGGAAGCTAAGCTGTTATTACTGAGGGTTTATTTTGTGCCCATCATTGTTACTAAGTGATTGTACATACATTGTCCTATTGAAACTTCCTGACAACCCAGTGAGGTAGGTTTTATGATTTATTTGTAGATGAGAAACTTGAAGCCCACAGAGATTTAGACTCACCCACGGTTGCCCAGTGAATTGTGCAGCAGCAGAGCTCAGAATTGAGACCAAGTCTACCTGGCTCTAACGATGATGCTAAGGCTTGGAAGGATTAAACCAGAGGATTTCTTCACTGACTGGACTTCACTCTGACTCACAGAATCTTCCTGGAGAAAGGGATCTTTTAATTCGCCCCTCTGCCTTTGGGTAGATAAACCACTATTTTCTGCTTCTGATAGTTGCAATGGGGTCAGAGACTTTTAAGGGGCTCGTTCAAGGTCACAGCTTGTTTGACATCATCTCAAGTCCCCCACCTCCACCCCACCAAGACCGTTAGGTGATTAAGGATTGTCTGCACCATCTCCCTACATTCTCTTGGCCTCTCTATTTCATTCCCCCACCTGGTGGGGGACAAAAACAGTTTATTTCTTGCATATGCTACATGTCCATTTTGGGTTGGCAGGGGGCTCTGCTATCAGAGAGCCTGTAATCTTGCAGGTACCCAGAATGATGGAGGAGCCACCATCTCACCTTGAAGCTTCAGGGTTCACCTTAGTGACAGAAGAGGGCATGGAGAACGGCACACAAGCTCTTAAATACACTGCTCACATTTCATTGATCCAATGTCCATTTGATGTTCCTGGGGTCCTGGGCACCTTATTACTCCTCTTGCCTTTGCTGCCTTTTTTGAATCCTTTTCTCTCACTAGAATTTATCTTGCTGTGTCCCTCCTGACCCTGCCAGGTGGCTAAAGTCAATTTGATCAAACTCATTTGCACTAAAGCATTAATGGCTTATTATAGCAATCCTTCCGGGTAAGTGCTGCATTTTAAAATACCTCATTTAAATCTTGGACCAATGCTGTACACTGCAGCATAGTGGCAGGCATCTGAGAGATGTTTGGGTAAGGTTTTCTTTCTGGTTAGGCAAATCACTTGACCTGCACACAAAGGCAAGCCTCCCCAGCATTTACCACTTCAGACAGGTCTTTCCTGGCAGAGCTTCAGTTGCCAAAATGGGGATGGGGATTTTTTGCCTGCAAGGAGGCAGTCGGGCCTGTCGCAGCATGAAGATCAGCCTAATTTCAGAAATCTAATCCGGGGAGGCAGAGGCTGTCAGGCAGCCAGCAAGATGAATGAGAAAATTGGAGTAAACACGATGTGTGTCTCGTCGACTTGGGTTAGGAGAAGGTGACTTGGTGTCAGTCTGCAGAGTCAGGCTCTCTGGGGTGTGTATATGTGGTCTACGTGCCTCTTTGGAAGTGCTGTGTTCTCCGAGCTAATGAATTCAAAGGCACGGATAAGGGCTTAGAAAAGAATGCCTATACTTGGATAGCTTCTGGAGAACCTTTCATTTACTTGAATCACATCTTAGATCTGTCCTCTGTGATCAAATTAATGAGGAGTAGCACACACACAAAGCCTCTCCGTGTCGGATAAAAAAGACATGCTCAATAGCAATGGCAAGAGGGAAAAAGCAATAAGTGATTGAAGAGCTTCTGTGATTCTCTGCCTGAGTATAAGCTTCACAAAGTGGGGTTTCTTCTTTTCTCTTCACTGGGAGATGCGAACATCAGGAATGAGAAAAAGTTGCCATTTGATTGAGTCCCTTGTAATGGGGTGATTCTTTTATAAAGGATGTACACAGAAAGAGCTGCCATCACCTGACAACCTGTATGCTTTAATCGATCAAATATTTTTATTCCTGGCTCATTCCTTTGAGGGGAAATTTGCTTGGCAGAAAACAGGTACAAGACAGGTAATGGGGACCTAGTCCATGGGTCTGTGCTCATGGGAGGAGAGAGTCAGGGACAAGGGGAGCTTAGGGTGAGGGTGGTTCAGATTGTCTTAATGACCCTAGGGTTTTTGGTGACCTGGAAGGTCATGTGTTACACTTTTAATCTTTATTTTAGAGGAACTGTAGCATAGTGCAAGGTTGCAAAAGCAATGCCCACAGGGAGAAAACAGGTAACATAAACAAATAAATTGATTCATGTAGGAAACTCAACAGGCCAAGCCCAAGACAAACAGTACTGACCCTCAATGTCTGGGATATAACAGGTACTGTGTTAAGCTGCAAAGCACTTGGAGACTAGTTGAAAGTACACTCTATTGAATCAGAAAAACCTGTATTAGAATTCCAGTTTTCCCTCTTATTGGTTTTGTGACCTTGGGAAAATTATTTAGCCTCATAAATTGAAAATAGGAAGTTAAAAAGCAGCATGAGGGACTTCCCTGGTGGCACAGAGGTTAAGAATCCACCTGCCAGTGCAGGGGACGCTGGTTTGATCCCTGGTCCGGGAAGATCCCACATGCCACGGAGCAACTATGCCCGTACACCACAAGTACTGAAGCCCGTGCTCTGCAACAAGAGAAGCCACCGCAATGAAAAGCCTGCGCACCGCAACAAAGAGTAGCCTCCGCAACTAGAGAAAACCCGCGTGCAGCAACGAAGACCCAACGCAGCCAAAAAAAAAAAAAAAAAAAAGCACGAGAAGGATGAGCTCTATATTGGTCAGTTTAGGCTAAGATACACTGTTGTAACATACATCCACTGTTATGGGTTGAATTGTGTCTCCCTAAAAATCATATGTTAAAGTCCTACCCCTTAGTACTCAGAATGTAACCTTATTAGAAAGCAGGGTCATTACATATATAATTAGTTAAGAAGAGGTCATTACGGTGGGCCCTAATCAAATATGACTGGTATCCTTATTAAAAGGAAGAAATTTGGACACAGATATGTACACTTGCAGGATGCCAGGTGAAGATGAAGGCAGTAATCAGGGAGATGTTTCTATAAGCCAAGGAATGCCCAAGATCAGTAGTAAACCACCAGAATCTAGCAGAGAGGCATGAAACAGATTCTCCTTCACAGCCCTCAGAAGGGACCAGGCCACATCAACAATTTGAACTTGAACCTCTAACCTCCAGAACTATGAGAGAGTAAATTCTGGTTTGTGGTACTTTGTTATAGCAGCACTAGCAAACTAATATATCCACTGAGTTCCAATGACCTGAAACAACCGTTTATTTCTTACATATGCTACATGCCCATTTTGGCTTGGCAGGGGGCTCTGCTATCAGAGAGCCTGTAATCTTGCAGGTACCCAGAATGATGGAGGAGCCACCATCTCAACTTGAAGCTTCAGGGTTCACCTAAGTGATGGAAGAGGGCATGGAGAACGGCACACAAGCTCTTAAATACACTGCTCACATTTCATGGACCAAACCAAGTCATATGACCATGCCTAATATCAAGGGGGAAAGGAAGTATAATTGTCCCATGTATTTAGAAGGAGAAGAGAACCAGGTGATGGGCATGAGTAATGTCTATCACAATTATTTAAGAATATCTGCATAGAAAAAAACAATTGGGTAGAAATTTACCAAAAAGCACTGATTGATGTTAGCATGCTTGAATTATAATATTTTTCTAAATTTTAAATTTTTTTTCACAAAGGATATATCTATATTACCTTAATAATCAGGAGAAAAAAACCTTTTACTTTTTAAAATAAAATAAAGGTCATACCACTTACCAATGGTTAATAAATGAATGGACAAGTTAATAAGTGGAGGGATCAAAAAAAAACCCCAACTCTAAATTTCTCACTTTTACACCTGAAACTAACACAACATTGTAAATCAACTATACTCCAATAAAATTTTTTTAAAAAAGAATATTCAACTTTAAAAAAAAGAAAGTAAATTTCTCACTTTTCTTTTCTATAAAAGGAATGGGGGGCTTCCCTGGTGGTGCAGTGGTTAAGAGTCCGCCTGCCAATGCAGGCCACACGGGTTCGAGCCCTGGTCTGGGAAGATCCCACATGCCACGGAGCAGCTGGCCCTGTGAGCCACAATTACTGAGCCTGAGCGTCTGGAGCCTGTGCTCCGCAACAAGAGAGGCCGCGATAGTGAGAGGCCCGTGCACCGCGATGAGGAGTGGCCCCCACTTGCCACAACTAGAGAAAGCCCTCACACAGAAACGAAGACCCAACACAACCATAAATAAAAATAAATAAAAATTTTTAAAAAAAGCAAAAAAAAAAAAAAAGGAATGGGATGAGGTCACCATTATATGTAGTAAAATGTCCTTATTGAAAAGGCTTTAGGGCCTCCCTGGTGGCGCAGTGGTTGAGAGTCCGCCTGCCGATGCGGGGGATACGGGTTCGTGCCCCGGTCTGGGAGGATCCCATGTGCCGCGGAGCGGCTGGGCCCGTGAGCCGTGGCCGCTGGGCCTGCGCGTCCGGAGCCTGTGCTCCGCAGCGGGGGAGGCCACAGCAGTGAGAGGCCCGCATACCGCAAAAAAAAAAGAAAAAAAAAAAAAAGAAAAGGCTTTATATATAAGATGGACATGAACACCACCAAGTTGAGTTTATTGTTGCCTAGAAATCTGCTGATAGAGTAGATAACTTTGAACAGTGACATTCCCATTTACCATGTTTACATTCATGAGACACATTTCCATAAGGGAGACTGATGCAGATGATCATGGGGGGGAATATTTATTCAAGGGAATATAGTCTGTGGGCCTGGAGGAAAAGAAGGTAGATGAGGGATGAGAGATGGTGTCTTAGGGCAGATGACAGTGTGCTTGCATGTGATTTATTAAGGGAGTGCTCCAAGGAGAAATTGGTGAGGGAGTGTGGGCAGTAAAACATGATGAGGAAGAGGCCAGGCAAAGGTGTGATTTGAGGCTCAATCCGAGCCTGATCCCAGGGAGATCTCTGGAATGTAATTGACACCTTAGAGTTGGCCCTGACTTGCGGCAAGAGAGCTGGGTTTTTAGACTCCTGCCCTAGTTGGTCACTGACTCTCAGGCACTTCTGTCTCTCTGAAAGTGAGGGCAGAGCAAATCCGACAGCCTGAGGCAGGCCTCTGCAGAGAGTAGCAGGTGTGATTCATCAGAAGCAGAGCACACAGAAGCTGGCCGAGGGATCACAGAAATGGTGAAGTGGATCTGAGGACTCCGGGTGGAACACTGACAGTGCCCACTACGGATGGAGACTCCCTGCAGACAGAGGTCCTGGCACTTCAGATAACTTGGGCTTCACAGACTGTGTACGGGGCTTAAGTAATAGCCCGTGGGAAAGAACTTTAGTCAAGACAGACAACATGGCTCTTAACCTGCTCCTTGTTGGCAGGTGGAGGAGGGACTCATGTGGCTTTTGGCCACAGATACCTCTGTCAGCTATCATTGGGAAGGACTGATAGATGGTTTCAAATCTGCATGAGCGGCTGGGGGGAAGTGTGCATTGTATTGACCGTGTAGGAATTTTTTGACATACATGAGGAATGAAAAATGACAGTGTTGTTGGGTGGGGTCGGTGCCCTTATGAAGACGTGACCGGAGGGGGAAACCCCCTTGCCCTCTCTAACTATCATCTCCGCTGGAATCCAGCCTGCCTGCTTCTTCCTCTCCCTCCCTCTCTCCTGCTAAGGGCTAGAAGGCCATAATTCAAAGTTTCCCGAGGCCTGCATGAGAGGAAGCACAGGGAAAAGACTTGAAGAGAGTCGACCCGGGTTCAAAACCTGACTCTGTCACTTACCCTGAATCTCAAGTTCCTTAAATATAAAATAGGGAGTGATAACACCTATACCTATTAGGACTATACTGAAGTTAGAGGGGATCGCAACCTTTCTGAGTCTTAATTTCTTCATCTATACAATATAATGTAATAAAATGAATGATAAACAATGATGATGATGATGACAATGGTGATCATTCTTACCTCTCAGAACTGATGTTGCGGGAGGGAGGAGAGGTGTGTTAAAGTACTAAATGTAGCAGTGTGCTGTAAATAGGTTATTGTCCCTGGCCCATCCTGGGTGCCCCTCCACCCCTAAGTCTCCTTAAAGGGAAGAAGAATGGGTCTTTCCACTCTTGCCACTACTGATCAGGATATTTTTCATATAGACTTGGAGCCCATTTGAAGTGCTGCATCTTGTATTTTCTAATAGAAATCCTACTCTTTTCCTTCCAGCCATTGTGAGCTTGTGACCAGGGCTGTCTCTGGGTAAGGAGACACAGAGCCCTCCAGAGGGTGAGAAAGCCCATCAGGCCAGGCCTGCTGGGCCCAGGTGGAATAACTATGAATGAGGTAATGTCGAGGGCTTTCTCTTTCTCCTGGTAAGTGCCCTGGATGAACCTGGACCTGTTTAATTTCTAGGCCAGAAGCACAAATTGAATTCTGTACCATATGCACTTGTTGTCTCTCCCTTTTCTGCAAGAATCTAGATGGGAATTAATGGGCTCACTCTAAGAGGGAGAGATGTAAGGAGTGCCATCGAGTCCTCTGTGTTTACAGCGCTTGAAAGGATGGGGCTCTAACAAGTCTAATTTAATCTTGGCTCAAGTGAAGGTATGGTGAATTCCAAGCCAGGAAGGATAAACTGGCATGCCATAGAACATTAGAGATAATTTAATTCAACTCCTTCTCTCAGTAGATAAGGAACCTGAGGCTCAGGGGGTGGAGAGGGGGCACTGGTGTGTCCATGGCCACAAACCAAATTACTGCTGGCTGGGACAGGGACCAGCACTCTGGGCGCTGTCATTCATTTCTGTGCCGTTGTCATGATTTTTGTCATATCTACACACCATCTGTACATTTATTAACATTGTTTCTTTAATAATTGAATTGACTCTATTTTTTATTCCTAAATAAATTAATTTTGAAAGGAAACTGGTGCAAAGGGAAAGCAAGGATTGTTTCCCACAAATAAAAGGCAACCATAAAAATAAATGCCATGAAACAAAGCAATACAAATTTTAGCAAGTTACCGCTATATGTGAAGAGACCACTCACTCTTTCTTTTAAAAGGGAGAGCCTCAATGTTAAAGAAAATTTAAAAGGAAATACCTTTTAAATAGGAGAGGACTCTTTTTTTTTTTTTTTTTTTTTTGGTTGCGCCGCACCGTGGCTTGCAGGATCTTAGTTCCTCGACCAGGGATTAAACCCGGGGCCTTGGCAGTGAAAGCACAGGGTCCTAACCACTGGACCACCAGGGAAGTCCCAGGAAAGGATGTTTTTTAATGTGCTGTGGACCACTTAAAATCCTCTCTCATATGAAGAGTGACTAAGTTTATCAGGAAAGAAAATGGGTGTGAAAGTTTCTATGGAAGTCTAATACTTTACCTAGGTTAGAATTCCAATTGTCATTTGCCTTGAGCAAGTTACTTAATCTCTTTCTGCCTCAGTTTCCTCACTCATAAAACGGGAATAAAAGTATGTGTGTGCCATGGTATTGTTGTAAGTATTAAATTAGACAGTACATATAAAGCCTTAGAAGAGTACTTGGCACAGAGCAAGCATGTGATAGCAGCAGGTATTACTGTAATTATCATTATTAAAACTTAAGTGGTATTTACTGTCTAGCAGGATTAGAAACTTTATTTGTAAAGGTTTACATACTAAATACTTTGCCTCTACAGTCTGTGTGGTCTCTGTTGCAACCACTCATCTCTGGCACAGCAGAGAAAAAGCAGCCATAGGTAGTACATAAACAAATGGGCATGGCTGTGCTCCAATAGAACTCTATTTACAAAAACAGTCAGCAGGCTATACAGGTTCTGCTAGAGGCTCATAGGTATGGAAAACAAAAACAGGTCAACTTATTCCATGCAAATGGAAATCAAAAGAAAGCTGGAGTAGCAATTCTCATATCAGACAAAATAGACTTTAAAATAAAGACTATTACAAGAGACAAAGAAGGACACTACATAATGATCAAGGGATCGATCCAAGAAGAAGATATAACAATTGTAAATATTTATGCACCCAACATAGGAGCACCTCAATACATAAGGCAAATGCTAAGAGCCATAAAAGGGGAAATTGACAGTAACACAATCATAGTAGGGGACTTTAACACCCCACTTTTGCCAATGGACAGATCATCCAAAATGAAAATAAATAAGGAAACACAAGCTTTAAATGATACACTAAACAAGATGGACTTAATTGATATTTATAGGACATTCCATCCAAAAACAACAGAATACACTTTCTTCTCAAGTGCTCATGAAACATTCTCCAGGATAGATCATATCTTGGGTCACAAATCTAGCCTTAGTAAATTTAAGAAAATTGAAATCATATCAACTATCTTTTCCGACCACAATGCTATGAGACTAGATATCAATTACAGGAAAAAAATCTGTAAAAAATACAAACACATGGAGGCTAAACAATACACTACTAAATAACTAAGAGATCACTGAAGAAATCAAAGAGGAAATAAAAAAATACCTAGAAGCAGTGGCATGGACATATATACACTACCAAACGTAAAATAGATAGCTAGTGGGAAGCAGCCACATAGCAAAGGGAGATCAGCTCTGTGCTTTGTGACCACCTAGAGGGGTGGGATAGGGAGGGTGGGAGGGAGGGAGATGCAAGAGGGAAGAGATATGGGAACATATGTATATGTATAACTGATTCACTTTGTTATAAAGCAGAAACTAACACACCACTGTAAAGCAATTATACTCCAATAAAGATGTTAAAAACAAAAACAAAAAAACAGGCCAACTGCTTTTGGACGATTTTGAATAAAATATCTACCTACACGAGGTAGCATTCTATCTCATACCATAGCCCAAATCTCAGTTTTTGAAGTCATCCTCACACACCTGAAATGTAGGTTTTTTCTTACTACCTGCCATCATCTTAACTGCTCCCCAAACGGCCAGGGGACTGGACAGCCACTGAACTTGAGCTAGGATCAAAGTTAAAAGCAGAGGTTCTGGAGTCAGAGTGACTTTAGTTTGTTGCTCACCCTGCAAGGGGTGTCATTTTTTTTTTTACACAGGAGGAAATTGCAGCTCAACGTGGTGGAGTTATTTGCCCAATGTCACACAGCCAGCAGATTGACATCTGTTCCACAAACATGAAATTTGGTTCCAATTCAGAAATCCCAGGGCCAGCTGCATGTCATCATGAGGCTTCCATTTCCTGTTTCAAATCTCCATGATAAGGGAGGGGAGAGCTTGTGAAGGATTGATACAGCATTGGAAATGATGCTGATGGCTTAGGCATGATTGTAACCTTGGGAGGAGGGAGAATGTAGTCCTCAGAGACCATAAGATAGAGTGGAAAGTGCATGGGGCCAGACATGCCCCCTCTCTCACTGGGGAACCCTAGTTGTATACGTGGGCAGTTCCTCCTACCTCTCTGTGCCTCACTTCCCCCAAATGTAATAATAAGCAGCAGCATTTATTAGTACACAGGGCACAGTGTTTTCCAATACCTTTATCTCATTTTCTCCTTTCAACAGCCCTGAGATTTTTATCCCCATTGCACAGATGAGTAAGGTGAGGCTCAAAAAGTTTGTTTCAATTGCCCAGGGTCACAGAACTAGAAATAGTGCAGCTGGGATTTGAATGCTAGTCTGTCTGGTTGCAAGTTTTTCCAGTGCAAAATATTCCTCACTGGAGTCTACATCCTCTCTGCGGTGAGTCTGCAAATGAGGAGGATGTACATGGATGCTCTATAATTCTCGAATCAGAGCTAACTCAGGTTGCACTCTTAGCATGTGCTCGGCACTGTGCAAAGCCAGTCCTGCCAAACAACCTTACGAACGGGGGGTGTGGTGGGGGCGGGGGGTGGCTAATAACATCCTCTTTCTGCATATTTGGAAACTGAGGTTCATAGACTTTATGAAACTTGTCCAAGGTCACTCATCTACTAAGAGGCAAGGGTAGGCTTTGAATTCAGGTCAAACTCACTCCCAAGCCCATGATCTTAATAGAGTTTATCATTCAACCCAGGACACTTTGGCCCTATTAATAATTACGCCAGGATAGCAGGCAGAAACAGGGATGTGTGGTCATCCCAGCTCCTGGCCACTGGGTTCTCCGCATCCCTCAGGACCACCATGAATCATGATGACATGGAGAGGAAATCTACTACAGCTGGCAGCACCACCATTTTAACCATTACAATTAACACTTATATTGATCTTAGGAAGCATTTTGGGAAAGAGGTCAAGTCCTGTGGAAATAAAGCATTTGGGGTTTGGTGCTTGAGATTTTTGGAAGGGGTGCCTCTAGAGCTGCTACAAGAAGTAGTCAAAGACCAGCTGGCACACTCCCCTGACAGACCCCCGTTTCCCTTCACTCTCTGACTACAGGCACCGTGTGAAAAAGAGAGGTTAAAAGAGTGCTCCAAGGAAATGGAGATGATAAATGACTTTAGCTTTGCTATGATAAGAAGACCAAGGAATTTCTTAGATTCAGAAAGGAGACCAGACCATCATCAGGCTAATGTTTGAAACCACACATACCTCTAACTCAAGGCTAGTATCACATGGGGTCAGTGCTTGTAGCTGTCTCCACTGGACACTTGGAGGCATGCTGGGGAGAATTTTCTGCATCAGAATTCCCAGAATTCTACCCTAAAGGCCTTACCTCTTTGGGTAAACATTTCATTCCTCTAGGAGCCCAGTTTTAAAAATAAACAACTTTAGAACCATTTGAGTTCATTATGGTGGAACTTATTACATATCAGATTTCCTTTTGAATTTGACTGTTGGCTGGGATGTAAGAAAGGTAAATTGCGATAGAGAAATGGGCATAGGGGAAGCTTTAGGACATGGGATTTTGCCAAAGGAGTTTACCTTAGCGTGGGGTCCTGGGCAGCCAGGAGGCAGCAAAAAAGGTTTTGACTAAGTGGTGCTCTGCAGAGCAAGAGTGTTGGGGGAGAAGATGGCACTAGGGGGGTAAAGTCTATCACTGCAGCCTTGACCATGCAAAGCTCCAGGGCAATGAATCCACAGAGAATGGCGAGGTCATGGGAGTCAAAGTGGTAAAAGGCAAAGAGGCCAGGGAACTAGGACCCTGGGTGGCTGGGGAGACCGCAAATGTGAGACGCCAGGCAAGTTAGTCACCCTGTGACGCCTCATCTACCAAGCAGGAAGCTTGGCTGAAAATGAAATAATCTCTGCGGTCTTTCAGCTTTAATACTAAATGCGATTCTAGATGGCGTGACTAAGTGAATCTTGCTGTGCCTAAGTGGGTGGCTTAGAGCTAAGAGGCTCTTGACTGGAGTGCAGGCATGACCCAAACCATGAATCTCTCCCCTCCACGTTATCCCTTCTCCTCATCTTAATTCTCTTGATGACCAAGGGAGCTTTTAACTTCTTGTCCTATTCTTTTCAATCTATGGGGAGAGGGCAGAAAAGAAGGGCCAGCAAGAGGGAAGGGTGGCTGGGCAAAGGCTTCTGATGGGCCGTATCTGCCAGGGTCCCACCTTGGCTAAGAGGGAACTGAGAAAAGTCAAGATCCTTGACTACCAACTGCAGCAAAGAGAAAACCTTATCTGGAGATGGCCCAGGGACTGACCACAAAGTCTGGGAAAACACACTGGAAAATGTCAGCTAAGACATTTAGCTTCTCAGTGCTTTGCTTTTTCATCTTTAATGAGGAGTCAGGGGCGGAGTAATGTTTGATGGACATCTACTCACAGGGACTGGCTGGGTGCTTTACGTGTTATCCCGTTTGATCCTCACAAGGACCCTTCAAGGGAAATATTATCTTCATTTTACAGAGGAAGAAACAGCAGCTTAGAGCAGATAAATCATTTGCCCAAGTTTATACAGCTGAGAAGTAGCAAAGCTGGGATGCACACTGGGTCTAAGGTCCAAGGCTGGTCCACCAGGATGATTTCACTGTCCCTTCAGGTCACCAAACAGGCTCTGGTGTAGGAGGGGGAGGGGGCAGACTGCCTGAGTCCAAATCTCATTTACGAGCCTGTCATTTAGGGCAAGTTACTTAACCTCTCTGAGCCTTAGTTTCCTCATCTATACACTGGAGGATTAGGATAGTTCATACCTCTTAGATTTGTTGTAAGGATTAAATGAGATGAAGTGTGTAATGGGTTTACTGGCCTGAGGCAAATGCTACATACTTTTTAGCTATTATTATTATTAATATTGTCCTTAAATTGTATGCAAACCAACACACAAATAAATCTGTGGCTCACTTGGATTCTACGCTGGGTGGGATCTTCTGATAAATCCCTGCTGGATTCAAGTGCCATTTGTGAAAGCAGCCCCACCCACATGCAAAAAAACCCACAAACATTTTGATGTTTAGATGGTTCACAAGGAGCTTTCACAATATTTCAGCTACTATTTCAGCACAACTAATCCATGAGGTAGGGAACACAGATAAGGTAAGACTTGAGTCACACAGCTGGAGGTGAAACTAAAGCTTCTTTTTTTCTTAACTCCTAAACCCAGAGCTTTTATATACTATGTCACGGAGAATGCAAACGAATTCTCTTAGAGCCTTCAGGTATATGCATGCATGTACATCTGGATAGATAGATGGCTATATTAATGAGGAAGGAGGAGAGAGTGAGCCCTGGAACATCCCAGATCCAGGAAGGGATACATTCAAGCTAGGCTCACCTCTCCCCTCTGGAATTCTTGAGAATTTGGCTTCTGGATTTAAACTTGGAGTGACTACCCCACTCTGTGTAATTCTGCCTCTCGGCTGTGTCTACCTGGACCAGGCCAGGTTCACCCCTTCCCCTCAGCCTTTCCCCAGGACCTGGTATCCATCAAACCCCACTGGGGACTTGTTCAAATGCTTTCACCCTGATATGCCGCCTTCCAAAAGCTTACTGGATATGGACTGCGGCGGATCTCCAGGAGCAGCTTGGCTTGGTGTTGGGCACGAGGCTTTAGGAGGCAATAACAAACATGTTTCCATGTCCCAGCTGGGCCTGCTTGGCCACCCAGGTGCTTCCCTCCCAGGGTCTGTGTTAAGCCTTTGGCTGTAGGAGGCAGAGCCGCAGCGAGCCTTCCTGTCAGTTCTGCGGCGCCACAGCGGCCCCTCGTGGCTATCAACAGAACTAAGGCACTCCTGTCTGGTCTCTGGGTTTTCTGCCTTTTTTTTTCCGTTTAGATGTATTGAGACCTACTGCGTGCCAGCCACGGTTCTAGACACCCTGGACATATCAGTGAACAAAACAAAGTCCTCTCCCTCATAAGGTTTAAGCTTTCTTGTGTGAGTTGGGGGTGGGAGACAGAAAATACACGTGCATATATGTGTAAATGTATGTTGGATATTCAGAAGAACTATATGAAAAATAAAGCAGGGAGGAGGGTTAGGGAGGGGGAGGAGGATAGCCCTTTTCAATAAGGTACAAAGCCTCGCTGATATGGTGACATCTAAGAGGGACTTGAGAGAGATGAGGGAGGGAATCCAGGTACATGCAACCTCAAGGATTAAAGGCCTTGAAGTGAGAAAGCACCTGGCCGTTTTAGGAATAACAAGGTGGCCAGTTTGGCTGAAACAGACTGAGTTGGGGAAGAGCAGCAGGAGATGCTGTCTGAGAGGTGTGGGACCAGATCCCACAAGGTACTGGGCCTCCAAGTGTGGCTCCCTCCCCCCTCGCCCCTCCCCCGACCAGCAACATCAGCGTAACCTGGGAACTTTCGAGAAATGCAAATCATAGGGTCCTGCCCCAGACCTACTGAGTCAGAAACTCTGGGAATGGGTTCCAGCGGGCGGTGTTTGAACAAGCCCTCCGGCTGAGTCAGATGCTGTCGCAGTGTGAGAACCACTGAGGCGAGGCCTCCTGGGCCATCTCAGGAACCCTTCTACTCTGAGATGAGAAGCCATTAGAAGTTTTGGGGCAGAGAAGTGACATGATCTGACATAAAAGAACAAAACCACACTTGTGCCCTCTGGTCCTACCCCCAGAGGTTCTAATTTGATTAGTGTGATATGGGCTGGGCATTGACATTTCTGAAACTTTTCCAGGTGATTCTAATGTGCAGCCAAGAGTGAGGTCCCTCTGGCTTCTGGGTCGAGAATAGGCTGCAGGGGGTCAAGGGAAGACGCAGGAAGCTAAGCTGGGAGGCTACTGATGTAATACGGCTGAGTTGGGAGGCTATTGCTGTAATACAGGCGAGGAATGAAGGGGGCTTAGACCAGAGCAGCAGCAGTGGAGGTAATAGATCCAGATTCTGGATCTATTCTGAAGGTAGAACTATCAAGACTCTCTCATAGATTTGATGCAGGGTGTAAGAGAAAGTGAAAAGTCAGGATGACTCTCAGGTTTTTACCCTGAGCAACTGGAAGGACACGGTTTCCATTTGCTGGAAGGACGCGGTTTCCATTTGCTAAGGTGGGGCAGACGATGTGAGGAAGAGGTTTCCCTGTGGAGGGGGATCAGGAATCTGATTTTGAATATGCTGACTTGGAAATGTCTATGTGAGATTCAAATGGAGATGCTGACTCGGTTCAGGGGAGATGTCCGGGCTGGACATCTAAGTGTGTGAGCTGTCGGTGATGGTGTTTAAGGTAAAAAGGCTGGCTGAGATTACTTAGGGAGGGAGCGTAGATGGAAAAGAGAAGTTCAGGGGAGCCCTAGGGGTGCTCCAATGTCAGAAGGAAGTAGGAAGAGAACCAAGAGCCAGTGGTGTCCCAAGAACCCAAGTGGTAAAGTGTTTCAAGAGAAAGGTACTGCTCCACTGTCACAAACAGCTGACCAGGCAAGTAACGTGAGGATTGAGAACTGACCTCCGGGTTTAGCAGCACTGAGGTCACGGGGGACCACACTGACTGAGAACAGCGTCAGTGGAGGGGTTGGGAGAAGGGCAGAGGCCTGTTTGTGGAATGCGAGGAGAGGAATTGGAGACACAGGACCAACAATTCCTTTATGAAATTTTGCTGTAAAGGGAAGGTGTTGGAGGAAGATACAGTCTAGAAAGGTCTTTTTTTTTTAATATGAGAGAAGTAACAACATGTTTCTATCTTTGTTGGGAAAGCTCTTCCAGCTCAGGGAAAGATTAGTAGATATTTTAATAGCAACAACATACATTA
Source organism: Mesoplodon mirus (assembly GCF_964341445.2). Taxonomy (NCBI): domain Eukaryota; kingdom Metazoa; phylum Chordata; class Mammalia; order Artiodactyla; family Ziphiidae; genus Mesoplodon; species Mesoplodon mirus. The sequence goes on from NC_138980.1 coordinate 51,973,592, forward strand.
AGCACATTTTTATGCTCCTGGCACTGTTTAATGTTGCACATGAATTATTCTCCTCACAACATAACATTTTCTCCTCACCACAATCTTATGAGACATTTCTATTATTATCCCCAATTTACAGCCAAGGAGTCTGAGCTCCGAGAAACGAACTAATGTTCCCAAAGACACACAGCCAGTAAGAGGGGATAGCAGAGGTTCCATCCTGGAATTGCCTCTAGAGCTAGAGCCCTTGACCCCTGCTCTGCAAGACCCAGCTGTCGGCCTTCCGGCACGTGGGCCACCCTTTTAAATCCCTGCATTTTGGGTGCTCAACTAGAAGGGAAGAAATGACTCAAAACGGTACCAAAAAAACCAACAATTAATTAGAAGTAATCATGCCTACAGCACTGTTATAAAGTCTCCCAGTTATAACTGGGAGGAAAGCTTTCAGTTATCATTCCCTTTACACTATCATGCCCAATACGATGTTGCTCTTTACTGCCTGGAACATCCTGGGCGCACAAGCTGGCTTTGTTGGTCCTGTTGTACCTGTCTGCAAAGCACAGTCTCACAGGTTCCATTAAACACGTTTCCGTCCTTTGTTGCCAGCCTTGATGCTCAGATGTACTCCCTACCTCTTCCTCATAGAGCACCCCTCTGTACTAGGCTGGGTGACCTCCCAGCTCAGTGTCCGCTGGTGGACACTGCTGTAACAGTCCATACCCTTGGTAGAAGCAAAAGGAAATAGCATCTGTACTGGGTTTAACAGTGTCCCCCGCCAAAGTTTATGTCTACTTGGAACCTTAGGAACGTGAGTTTATTTGGAAATAGAGTCTTTGAAGGTGTAACTAGTTGAGTTCATACTGGATTAGGGTGAGCCCTACTCCACTGACTGTTTTCCTTATAAGAAGAGAAAACAGAGACGCAGACCCTCAGGGAGAAGGCCATGTGATGACTGAGGCAGAGATTGCAGTGATGCAGCTACAAGCCCAGGAACACTAAGGATTGCTGGCAACACCAGAAGCTGGGAAGAAGCAAGGAAGGATTCTTCCATAGATCCTTCAGAGAGAGCATAGCCCTGATGAACTTGATTTCAGACTTGAGTTTCCAGAACTGTGAGAGAATAAATTCCTGTTGTCTTAAGCCACCACATTTGTGGTAATTTGTCGTGGCAGCTTGAGGAAACTAATACAGTACCCACTGGTCAAAACTTGGCAGTACTCCTGTGAAGGATTATGTGGTGTCCCCATGTGCTATGCAATTAGTGCAGCACTGCCTTGAGATCACCATTAAGAACGCATTAAGGAGAGGCACAGAATGATACATCTGGGAGGATCCTTGGAGACAATGTAGTTCAGCCAGCTTCTTTTAAAGATGTGGAAGATAAAGTCCAAGAAGGGCAAGAGGAGTGTCCAAGGTCACATGGCTATTTAATTGCCGGGCCAATATCTGTTTGGTTTACATTGCATCCCCTGTAACCTAGAACCCTGCCTTGTACCTAGCAGGTGCTCAATAAACATTTGTTGAATGAAGGAATGAATGAATGGAACCCAAATGCCTGATCATGTTCTCATGTTCTCAAGATCAACATTACTTTGTTTAAATTGGCAATTCTTTTTCCCCAAATGCTAAGATTAATACCTACCAGCTATGAATTGATTTTTATTGTTGAAAATGTCAAGGCTTCTTGGAGATTCAGCCAGAGAAAATTTCTAAAACTGAAGCATAATGCCTCAAAGGTTTTCCTTTACTACCTAAGAAGGACTTTCCTGTTCCATTGGACATTCATCTTCAATAAATGGCTGTTTCATAAATATAGTGCCACCTAAATTTGCTAATATTATACCAACCCATTGACTCTAGTTATATTTAGCTTCGGGCCTTGGAGATAAATTTCTCACCGGTTGTTCACAAGCATAGAGGCAATATGACTAAGAGCCACCACTTAAAGGTAACTACAGTATGTCAGATATTTGGATATTTGTTAGGCACTCTGCTACATTATCACCTGTCTTCACAGTAAAGATTGATAACATCTTTCAAGGTATTGATTGTACCTGTGTTGTCCAATAAGTCAGCCACCAGCCTTGGAAGGAGCTCTTTTTGGATGTCTGACGTTAACAGAGACAGGCTGATGGCTTGGTGAACACACAGGAGGATGCTCTTCTGGGTTTTAAAACTTATAAGAACTTATCTTACAGATAAAGTTTCTCAAGTGTGCAAAGAAGTATGCCCAGAGATATTTTTTTAGAAAACTGTTTGTGAGACCAAAAGATTGGAAACATCTACAAAGTCCAACAACAGGGGTTGGTTAAAGGGTACGTTCTATTAATAGGATACCAGAAAGCCACTCAAAAGAATGAGGCAGATCTATAGGTATTCCTATGGAAAAATGTCCAAGACATAAGGTCTGAACAGTACGGTCCCATTTGTGTAATAAATACAATGATATAAAATACATAGAGAAAGGAAGGTGGGATGTTATTGTCTTATTTGTGTAAGATACAGATAATTATGTAGAATATATATAGAAAGAGAGGAAGGGAGGGAAAACATTTCTGGAAGAATGTATAAAATACTGTTCATATATGGGGAGTATAACTAGGGATCAGGGGCGGGAAGCAAAGAAAAGATTTTTTTAACCTAAAACCTTTCTATACTGTTCATATTTTTAAACAATGTGCATATATTAAACTTATTTAAAACCCAGTTTTTTAAAAATAATAAGAAAAATGGAGGGTGTATGACTTGCTATTAATACCCTTGAGGTCTACAAAGAGACCACAAAGAAACCATGCAAGCTTATTTCTGCATGGATGCTCAGAAATTAAGGAAATGTTGGCTCTTAGCAGAATTTATACTGATACATGCAAGCTCAGGTTAATAACATGCTCAGAATAGATAGGCTAGGGACAGTGTCACTGGACACATTCAAAACAGAGTTTGGCCAAGCTGTTAGAGGAAAGATACTCCAGAGCACAAATGTTGGACAGATGGATGGTGCAAGATGCTTCCCAAAATGTTGCTAAGTCTCAAAAGGATACAGAAAAATGAAATATGTGGAATGAGTTCTTAATTCATAAGGGGCCACTTTTTTCCTGAAGGAAACATTCATTTCCAATTTCTTTTTCCTGCTTTAGTGGGCCAATATGTGAGCCAGCAGATATTAAGCTGTAAAATTACAGAGCGATCCTAATATTTCCTGACTGCGTTGTCTGTGCCAGGCGTTTTAGCCCTCACAATCATCTGTGAGGTAGGGCATTCACAAATAGGTAAACCGATATTCAAAGAAGTTAAGTAACCTGTCCAAGGTCACTTGGTGAGTAGGTGATGGAGCCCCCCTTTGAGCTTCCTGCCTGCTAAGCTATGTGCATCTCAGCATTCCAGGCGGAGTGGCTTGCACAGACATCATCTTATTCTGCAGGAGAGGAAGCTAAGGTCCATGGGGAAGAGACTTGCTGAAGGCCAGGGTCCATCCTGGTAGTGGCCAAGGCAGGCCCGGAACTCAGGCATCTGCTCCCAGTGCATGTTCATCCACTTAGTTCTTGGGTATATGGGGGGTATTTCAGATAATGTCGAACCAAATTAAATCAGGCTCTTACATATACCATATTGTAAGAGGCCTCCAATAATGAGGTTCCTTTCTGAAACCCACACTTTCCCAAACTTGAACATCCTCTTCTCAATTTTTGTACTGTCCCTATGGCCCTGAGCATCACCTGTCAATTCCACACTTTGTGGAAGGTTGATAACTGTGGCACCACTTATCTTAATTTCATTTAAACCAAAAATATGTGTGAAAGCATAGGTTTAGTGGTTATTTTCTTCTAACCTAACACATATTTTGAAAGGTAATGCTGATTGTGTTACTCCCCTCTTTAAAAGAAGCATTTAATTTGTTTTTAGAATGAAGTCTCAGATTCCTAGCCTGGGCTTATGGGAGGAGGGGTCTGCAATCTGGTTCCCTGACACTACAGCATCATCAGGAGACTTGCTGGTCTTAATTTTTCTGCTCAAATGCACCTTTGTCTCACCATTCACACCCTCTGAACATGCTTTTCCATCTGCCTGGAACATTCTTCCCCTGAGCAATTTGTAGGAATCAGCTTAAAAGCCATTGCCTTGGGGAGGTGCTTCCCAAGCCCCAGGGTAGGCCTTTGAGATTCTTGTCACACTTGTACTTCCTTGGTCACTGTAATCTTTCCCAGCAGACTGTGGGCTCCAAGAGGGCAGGAATCACATTTCTCTTGTTTATCACTCTGGGCAGAGTTCTTAGTGGCCAGCCTGCAGGTACTGTGTGTCTTACTTGTTGATTAAATAAATGAGAGAAGAGAAAAAAAAAATCTATGCAATATACATAAAAGATCTCAGGAAGTATAAAAGGTCTACACATCTGTGATTTCAGAGTTTATCACTATTTTATACCCAAGTATGTAATGTAAGCTTGTAATGATATTCCAAGTTATTGACAAAAGGCTCTGCTCAGTGTTCTGCCAGAGAAAGTGGCACTGAAATTCATTTGAAAACTATTTCCATTAAAACAGTCAAATTGAAAAAAATTCTTCTTACAATGGGAACATTAACTATCTGAAAAAACAAAACACTTAGCAAAATACCTATTGATGCCAGAAAAACAAAGCATTACTCTACTTTGAATTAACAAAAGCTGTATTTATGAATCTTTATATTACAAATGGGTGCATTTCATTTTCCTCCATCTTACTCAGTCCCCAGGAGGTTCACGGGTAATAAAACAAATGAATTTCTTCTCCATTAGCCTGTCATCACCACTTTCAAATGGCTCCTTGCCCATACACTCCAATATTTTTCTCATAATAAGTGGTAAAGCCTTCAGCCTTCTCATTTATCTTAACCACGTCCTTTGTGTTCCAGAAAAGATAAGTAGTATATTACCTTCCATCTACATCAGGGAAGGAGGTAAATTGAGGCAAAGATTCTAAATGATTTCTTTAAGTTTACACAATTAACCAGTATTCACCCATCCATCTATATCAGTGATGCAACAAATATTTAGTGATTGTCAATTTAGCGGTGCCAGGCTCTGTTTAGTTGCTGATAATATAATAGGAAATAAAGTAATGTCCTTATTTTCATGTAGCTGATATTGTAGGTGGGGGAAATAATATAATAAACAAGTAAATAAATAATAAATAACCAATATCTAATAGAGTGATAGACTGAATTTGTGTTCCCCCAAATTCATATGCTGAAATCTAATCCCCAGTGTTACAGTATTAGGGGGTGGGGGTCTTTGGGAGGTGATTAGGTCATGGGGGTGGGCCGTCATGAATGAGATTAGTGTCCTTATAAAAGAGACCCTGGAGAGCTCTCTCACCCTTTTCCACCACGTGAGGACACAGCAAGATGACAGCCATCTCCAAGCCAGGATGCTGGTTCTCACCATACACCAAATCTGCTGGCACCTTGATCTTGGACTTCCCAGCCTCTTGAACTGTGAGAGAGAAATTTCCGTGTTTTTTTTTTGAAATTTCCATTTTTTAATCCACCCAGTTGATGGTATTCTGTTATAGTAGCCCCAGTGGACTAAGACAAATAGTGATAGGTACTATGGTAAAATTAACAGTTATTATTAGAGTTATTTAGCCCTGACTCTAACCCCAACCCTGGGGGCACCTACTGTTGTATGGTCAGGGAGGCCTCTCTGAAATGGTGACAGCTTAGCTGAGATCTGAATGCCAAGAAGGAACCAGTGAAAGGAACATCTTGGGGGAGATATTCTAGACGGAGGGAAGAACAAGACCGAAGGTTTTGAGGTGGGAGCAAGCTTGGTGTGTTTGAGGAACAGCAAGGAGGTCCGGGTGGCTGGGAGGTAGAGTGAGGTGGGTGGTGGGTGATGAGCGTGGACACAGGAAGGAGCAGCTCATAGGGAGTCTTATAGGCTATGGTGGGGAGTATGGATTTTCTTCTAGAATTTTCTTCTAGTGACAGGAGACACTATAGAACATAAGCAGGAGATGACATGCTTTTGAAAGTTCACTCTGGTTGCACTGCTGAGAATGGATCACCTGGGGCCAATAGTGGGGAACATCAAATAGTACAAGCAAGAGATGATGGTGTCTTGAAACAGGATGACATCAATGGAGGAAGAGAGTAGTGGATGGATTAGATATATGGTTTTTGAAGCAAAACAAGAGAACTTGCTCATCTATTGGACATTGAGAGTAAGGTAAATTGAGTCCAGGATGAAACTGATTTTTGTCTTGAGCAAATGACTAGATGGTGGTGCCATTTACTGAGAGAAGATGGTGGAGGTAGAAACTGATGTATGCTTTTATCAGGTTAGGGAATCAAAAATTCTGTTTCAGATATATTAATTTTGAGATGCCTTTTAGAGGTGCCTGGCCAAACGGTGATGGGAAGTAGGGAGGTGTTAGATCCACAGGTCTGGAAGAGAGCATTTAGAGCTGGAAATATCAATTTGGAGTCACCAGTGTGAAGATGGTATTTAAAACTTTTTAAAAGTTTTAAATTTAAAAGTCAGTGATGTCTCCAAGGAAGAGAGTGCTGTTGGAAAAGGGGCAGCCACACCTCCCGAGCCCTCACCCCCAAGTCCCACATTAACCAATGTGGTCATATACTCAGCACAACAGTTTTGTCCCCCCTCCCATCCCATTAAATAAACATTTACTGTCTCTTCTATACAAAAGGTGTTACCCTAAGGAATAAGGGGCTACAAATACAGGTGACTAGCACATGATGCCATCTCTCAAGTTGCTCATAAACTTGTAAGGAAGGAGTAACTATAATGTAAAAGGTAGAATGTTACTGTATTTCCAAGAGAGTGGAGGGCTCTTTAAAAGGTAAACTTGGGAAGACAGGCTGGGAGCAGATCATGGAGGGTCAAGAAATTGGATTTTTTTTTTTTTTTTTTTTTACTGCTAAGACAGCAGGGCACCATTGAAGATTTCTGAGTTCCATGACCAGATTAACACCTTTCCTTCCCTGTCCAAGGCTTATTCATCCTCCTGGTCTGGCTCAAATCTCACCCCATCCACAAGGTATTGCCCACCCTCTGCTACCACTCACTTTTCATCTTTAACTCCTTAAGCTTTTATTATCTAGTGCTAATCCATTTAGCACTTGATGCCACACTGTCTCTTTCAGATGGTTTATTTGTAGGAACATCTTACTGTTTCAACAGGCCTATACATTCCTTCTAAGCAGCATTCTATTATGCTTCTGTCTCTGGCTCAGGAGAGAAACATAATAAGCCCTCAAGCAATGCCTGCTGCTGCTAGTGTCACTTCTTCAGGGGATTCTTCTCTGACCTCTGGTGAGATCGGATCCCTTTGTTCCAAGCTCTCAGAGAATCATTTTCTAGCACACTTCTCAGTTTTTAATTATCTACCCTACATGTGACTTTTTGAATAGGATCTGTCTTCCCATAGGCTGTCAGTTCCCAAAGAGCAGGGACCACCTCTGATTTTGCTCATGATAGTGTCCCTCGTTTATGTGCAACAAACATCTGTTGAAAAATTGAATAGGCATAGCCTCAAAGGGTCAAGGGACTTGAGCAGAGTAGACTCAGGCATGGTCCCACTGCCTGTAGTTTCTGAAAGAGCAATGAAATTCACATGGCAAAACTACCCCTCAGAGGGAGTTCCTCCTGATAAACTTCCCTTCTGCTTAGGGACAAACTCTTTCCCAGGGGGTGGCTCTTCTATGGTAAGGAGGCCCCCTTGAAGGCTGATTTATCATCACTTAGGACACTTGAGTCCTCCTTCTCACACCTCTAAGCAGGAGGCAAAGCAGAGTGTTTCCAACTGTCAGGAAGAAGCAGCACGCTGGCAGCAGCCTCGATTATCCAGGCAGATGGAGCAACATATGTATATTTACATATATATTTCCTAATCAATAGGTTCCAGTGAAAAGATGAAAACTCAAGGACATGATTGGAATTTAAGGGGCTCTGAAGGAGTTTGATTCCTTAAAGAAAATTAGGACTATCGAGTTTTGTTTTTTTAGCTGCAGATGATTTCAGGACAAAGCGAATAGTACTACTGAATGATCAAACTTCCCTCCCTAAATTGGTAAATCTCCTCTTCCAAATTAGGCACTGCTAGCATTTCTTCTAAGAAACACATTTCTGGGGACAGCCAAAAAGAGCTTTGAAATCTTTTAACCTTATTCCCGGCCCCTGCCTGCTTCTCTGAGATTCTCCCCTCACAGCCACACAGGTTTATTTCTTCTCTTTCTCCAACAGGCCAACCTTGTTGTTCCCTAGGAACTTTGTTATTGCTTGCTCATAGCAGGTGGCCAGTACATATCTGATAATGAATAAATAGGTTAAGATAAGCCAATTATGCCCCAGCAGAATCCCATAACTTGTCTGTCTGCTGTTTGAGCCACGTGTATTGGAGACTACATAAGTGATGGCTTGAAGATTTAACCTCAGATTTAATGCTTCTGATTCTTGCTTTGTTCATGCATGTGTGGACTGAAAAAAATGCACAACCTAAAAGTTGAGAATTATGTTTTATTCAGTGGACATACTGAGGAACTAAGCCTGGGAGGCGGCCTTTCAGATAGTTCTGAGGGACTGTTCTGAAGAGGTAAGGGAGTAGCCAGGATATACATGAATTTTTGCAACAAAAAACAGGTAGTCAGAACAGCAAAAGATTACTGTTAATTAAAGAAAAACCAGACATCTCAAGTTAATGAACTTACTACTTCTCTATGTATGGGAAGATGTAAGAGTCTGGGCTCATCGAAACCATTCCTTTGATGTGCTCCTTAACTATCTAGGCCGGTATCCTGTTTTTCTCCATCCTGAATCCCCTCAGGGTGCACAGTCAGGGAGGCTGTAGTGGCTGATGGCTTGATGGCTGCAACATCCTATTTTAACTGATATGGTACGCAACATTCTTCATCCGTACATGTATCTTCAAGGAACATGGTTTGCAACTATATCCACCACACAACCACATTTTGCTCCTGTAATTCAAGTGAAGTTGACCTTCTTGCACATTACCAGTTGCCTACAACTTCCATTCTTCACTTTCTTAATAATAAAACACTTTGCTGCAATATGTCCAGTGAAGAAATATACAATTTCATCTTCCCAAGCTTTCTTACAGTTACTGCAGGTAGTCATGTAACCTAGTTCTGGAAGCTGTATAGTGGAAGTCAGGTGAGGCTTCTGGAAAGCCGTCGCCTTCTTGATAAAAAGGTACAGACTTTGACTACCTGTCTCCCTGCCTGGAAGGTAGACATGATGCTGAAGGGGAAGTAGCTGTCCTGTGTAGCAGGTGCCATCAGTGCTCTGCCCATAATCCCTTGACACTCACCATTGCTATATTCATCACAGGCTTCCTACTGAAAGCTCCTGTAACTCTAGCAGAGGGCTTCTGCTGGCTACAGGATCATGCTTAGCCTGTGTGTATGTATGTGGCAGTCAGAAGTGACAGAGAGTTAGTGACCCTGGAAGCAGCCCTCAATGACAGATGGAAGTTGGTGCATAAACATCTGTGCTCCTTGGCCTTCAGGTGGGACAACTTTGAGGCATGAGCTACAGACACTGAGGGCAGATAGAGTGCCCTGAGGTCCCCACAGGGACTGAACCCCAGCTGCCCACAGCAATAACCCACTCCTTAATGCACCCTGTATTGGCTTTCTTTTCCATCTCACTTCCCTACTCTCCTACCCTCCTGGGTTCACCTTACAAATAAACTGCTTGCACATGAATTCTTGTCTCAGGGACTCCTGGGGGAACCGAATCTAAGACATCTTGCGACTCTGCAGATGAAGGCCACATGCTAAGGGCAGAAGGAATCTAGAAGTCCTTTGATGAAAAAGACTTGAATGGAGCCCCTGATGCCAAACTTGGGCCCCTGCATCAGCCTCAGACTGACTTTCTCTGGACTTCTTGTTATTTGAGAAAAATAAACCTCTTATTTGGGTAGGCCACCACAATCGGGTTTCCATGGCATGCAACCAAATGCAGTTGTAACTGGGAGAGATCTGGAGGAAGTTTTAGTTGAGTCCAAATGCAACCAGTCATCAGCTGGACATGGCTGCTAACAAAGCCAACACCATGGCTACGTGATTACCAGCCTCTCACACTACATTGCACGTTACAGCTTGCACAGTGTTCGCGTACATGTCACTACATTTAATGCTCACATTTTGTGAGGTAGGTGTTATCAACTCCACTTTACTTAAGTCCAGAGAGGCTGAGTTCCAACGTTACACGGCTAGTTGGTAGTCAGGATTCCAAGTCCAGTGATCTTTTGCCACAGGGAGACAGGGGTTGGTGTTCATTCTAAGGAGTTTGTGGCAATTAAGTAATGAGTTGCACCTCTACTTGTTCTCTTTGTCTGTCTCCTGAGATCCTGTGCTTTTCCATGCCTGCTTTCACTCCCATGGGACTGCAGACATTTGCTTCTACCACTGCTATTCCTCCCAATGCCACACCTCATCACAAACTTTACAAGCTAATCAGATTCCCTAAAACATGTGCTAAGTCTTCCTATCTCTAGGCTTTGCTCAAGCTCTGCCTTTCCTAGGAATACTTTACCTCAGAAGTGGGAAACTGCTGTATTTAGGCCTAGTGAGGATGGTCTGGTAACTGCATTCTCAGGGTAAACTGTGGGCAGGACACCCATCTCAGTATGGCTTATAGCACCAAAAACATATAGATGCTTAGTAAATATTTGTAAAATTCAAATGGGTAGCCATAGTAGAAACCAAATAGACTTCAAATTTTCTCCTGCTAAAAATCATTAACATCAAATTCCATGACACATAAAAATGAATGTATCTCTATAGAAGACTTCAGACAAATGAAATATACTCTATTGAACATTTAATACATTACATTCAAGTACTTTTTTTAAAAAAAGGACAAAATTATAATGTAAGTATTCATTAACATGGTAACCATTTAAACATCATCTGAACCATATTAAACAACTCATTTACTTTTATGAAATGTGTTGAGAACCTAGGAGTTTATGCACAAGGCTTAGCACTTTTAATATTGCTGGCCTAGGTGACAAAAGACTGTGTTCTCTTAATGGTGATTCAGGAAATCTGATATACTTTTGTTACCGTAGCTGGTGTGCGGAGGCCAGGCTAGCACCCATGACTGGCCGGGCCCTGGAAAACAAGCATTCACGCTCCCATGCTGCTCTGTGACACAGAATACAAAGTCTGATTTACACTGAAACTACATGCAGGGCATGGAGAGGACTGTGCCAAGGGATTCACTGTGGCTGGAGGACAAAAGGGAAGCTGGGTATTTCGACTTTAAAATATGTGGTAAGTGAGGTGAAGAAGCCGGGAGCCTTCTCACAACCATTCCAGGTCAGCAACTCTCAAGATATTTATATCAAGGTAGTTGGTAGGAAATATAAATGCTCACTGGGCCAGACTCAAGAACTAAACTATCAGAACAGATGCGACTTTGAGGACAGGCTTATCAAACTGCCTATAAACTAGTTGCGGTATCAGCTCAAAAGATGCCTGTCTGTCTGATTTCAGCAGGTAAGGAATCTCTAAAAATGTTCACATGTCTATTTTTGGTAAATTTATTTCACAAAGCCACCATTTCATAAGGACAGTAAGGTTCACTAAATCACAATACAAGACGAAATTTGTAAATGAGATGACAGAACTATTTCAAGTACAGTTTGTTGAGTAAAGGCATTTTCACTAACCATAAAATTTAGCAAGACAGAAGGATAATTACACTACCACTATTGTCTAAAGACTGTTAGACTGGAATTTAAGTTCAAAAGGTTAGGGATTTTACAAAAAGATAACATGAGTATTAATAATATATGAAGAGTATTTGATTAGCTACAGAAAATGTTAGTGAGTATGGTTTTCTTCCTCTGAACAACTAGATTTAGAAAGTAATACCAGCTCCACTTAAATTTTGACCTACTTTAATTCCTTATCAGTGGCACCTTAACCTGGAATACTCAAAGTAATCCAGTTACTTTGGCCACCAAATTAAGTCACCATTACATTTCTAAAGTGATTTATCTAGGATACACTGGAGTAGCCTATACTTGTTATATAGTATTGTGCAAACTTATTTTTTTCCCAATATTTCTTGTATTTTTCCAAAGCCCCGTTTCTCAGGACTTTGATCATTAAATATGTCTACATTAAGGTCCCAAACGCCCATGTCTGTTATGAGAACATGTGGGGTAAATCCATTCTCTTTAATGTGACAAGCTACATTCTAAAAATGACCCCAAACCTGCTATATTGGGACAGGTTGCAAGGTGCTATCTAAAGATCTGAGGGACATTCAGGGGACAGACCTCAGACAAGGGATATTAAAATTTTTTACATTTTCAAGAGAAACATTCTGGGAAGGGAAAAAGTGTTCTACAATCTAGGGCATGTTCAAGAGCCCTTGCTCTCATAGCCAAATGTATGAAAACAGTGTTCTTTAAAGAAATACAGGTCTATGAGCCAAGACAAGCTTTGGCTAAATGACGGGTAGCTTTTGTTTGGCTCTGGAAGTTTCCATGGAAACAGCCTGAGAGACAGAAAAGGCAGCATTATCATTATCTGTAATGCCATCTGATAAAACTGCACATCGATTCATTCATGCTATCCAGAGCAGATGTATTACTTCTGATAAGCCTTCACAAAGGAGAAAGGAGTTCTATCTGGTCACACTTCGAATTTCCTGCCTTCCTCCATTTGAAACCTTAAATTAAAATCCTGATAAAAACATTTCCCTCAGGAACCTCTGTTCAAGTAATGCTTCAGTAATCAGAAGCCAAATGAAGAAACGTGAAGCACATGGAGCTCCACTGCCAAGTTCTTAAAATTATATGATGCCAAGCTTACTGCAGCTGAAGAAATTATTCTGAAGAGTATGTACAATTCCATTATGTCAGATTTCAGCCAGGCAAGAAATACTGTCCTAAGTGTTTATTATACACAGTTGAATCAGGTGGCATCCCTCATAATTTTTCTCCCTCTTTATGTCTAGATCATCTGTATGTGTGTATATATATCCATCTGTATTAGTATCTATATATTTAATATAGTAACACACACCACACACCATTATCTAATCTTATTTCAGGTTAGTGCTTCTCGGAAAGACCACAAAAGCAGCCCTAGCTAAAAATTCTACACCTGAAGTACACAAAAATAAAAACCTCAATAATAAAATATAAACAAGATGAACAAGATAAGGAGGCATGCAACCTTTAGCACCATATTTAAGACCACAGAGGACAAGAGCGTTGTTGACAGAGGTCTAAAGAGGAATTCAACTGTGGGTTTTCTCCTGGAATGGGATCCCAAACACAGAACTATCTCATAGAGTCCAGTACTTTTAAACAGGGAAAGCCTGAGAAATTCTATGAACAGAAACGTCAAAATCCGTTAATTTACCAGACACAGATGATTTGACATTGTTTCTTATTCTAAAAACAATGAAGACATTATTCTTTAGGAACTAACTGTTCACTTTTGGAGAACAGTTGGGAAATCACTGCCAGCTCAATGAGCTAAATGATGTCTCAGTAAGTTAAGAAGACATAATACACTCCCACAAGTTCCAATTTACTCATGGAAAGTAGCTTACTAATGAGCAGTTAGCTCCCCGGTATCTGTATAACGATATAGACATGGGCTACACTGGAGATATTCAACCTAGCATATACAACTGTATGCTCCACCAGCAAGACATCTGAAAAACACCCACACCTCTATGCATAGCATTGGTGTGGGAATCCAAATCACAGAAAAAAGTTTCAGCTTGGTCCTTTACATAAAAAGGGACTCAAAGTCTAGGGAAGTGTTTATTCAGAAATGGGCTGAAGATCTTGGTTTAAAGGTGGCAGGTAAGAAGTTAGAGGGCCAGAAATGACTTTAGATATCATCCAGTGCAAATCCCTCATCTTGTTAGTGGGAAAACTGAGGCCTAAAGATAAGTGTCAGCCCTAACAATGGAAGAACCATGACCAGAAGAGAAGCCATGTAATTCTGGGTGTGGTACTTTCCCCATTACGCTGATGTTTCAGACCCCTTTAAATCTCAACATGTGTCATTTAATCAAGCTCACGGTAAATGACTGAGAAAGATCGGAGAGGGAAAACACTGAATTTTTAGAGAGATTTTGGTAACAATTCATGTTCTGATGTGCTTAATATTAGCAAGGGGAAAGTCCTACTTATCTTTTGGTAAAAATGTTATTTCCTGCATGAAACAGGTTTCTTTTCTGAGAGCCATTTTTGTAGGTACTGTGGTAGCTCACAGCTGGCAGCTTTCATATGCCCCATCTTTGTAGTTAGAGTTCAATTCAGCAGATCCTGTATCATCAGGCGGGCTGAAATGACTGCTGTCTTGAGAATCTGTATCAATACTTTTGGTCTCTGACTGAAGGTGGACAGAAACCTGAACTGCTATCTCCTGGCCTTGTTCACTCAGGGAACCATCATCCGAATCTCCTCCTGGTGAATTACTCCGGCCCATCTCTGGGTTAATGACAAAGATGCCATCTTGAGCATTCAAGGCAGGTCTCTCTTTAATTCTTTCTCCCATGTCATCAGGGTCATCCACTCGCACAGCCTCAAACATCTCCTCTACAAAGGCCCGACAGTTTAGAATAAGCGGTGGCAGGGGGACGCTTCTTGCCAGTTCTTCAATATAACGAGCAAACTCCATGGTTTTAAACTGTGTGACTTTGGCGAGCTCCAGAGTCTTGGCTGAGGTGATGATGGGGATGCGTTTTGCGATCTCAAAGGCCTTCTGAAGTTTCTCTGCCCCTTCAGTTCGGAAGAATTCATTGATGGCTTTCTCGGTTTTACGAAGATGGCTGCTCATCATGCATAGCCGTGTGACATTCAAGATGAGAGTGATTGTAAAGGCAATCAGGCAAACAACCATGTAGTAGACACTCATGTCTCCCGAGGTGAAGATAACACGCAGGGTGACCGAGTAGGAGGCACGGATTGGAGAGGTGATAGAACATGTATAGAGCCCACGGTCAGCAAAGGCTACGTTGGTGATATTCAGGAAGTTATCAGAAACCAACCATTTTCCACCTGATAACCCAACAGAAATAAAAAATTACAACATAAAGAATACTATTACTAAATATGCCAACTGCCTTATCAATATTCCACCTCTTCACGAGAGTACTTTAAATCAACTCTTCTATTAGGTTCTGCTATTTCCTTAAAAGATGTAAGAAAGGGCAGACTTTTTATGTTCAGAGTCAGAATTTAAACAGCCTGGAACTTAAAAAAGGGAATCAAGATCTTCCTGACACTAATGATTATCATAACTACCTTTTCACTGCTAGATGTAAGAAGCCTTTCAGGGAGACAGGTGTGTCGACATAATGCTAAATGACTAAACTTAAAAAGAAATATTTATATGTGTGTGTGTGTCTATATCACAGTCTCTACCTAGACTTTCTCATAAACTAGAAGGATGTGCCTCGGAAATATAAAACAATGGTTATTTATAATGGGTTATGAGTAATTTTTACTTCCTTTTAAACTGTTTACTTTGAATAATGAACTTATTTATTTAAGACAAAAACTATTTTTAAAAAACCCTACCAACTTAATGCATTTGTTCAATTACTAACTGGCTAATCTGGCATGCCTTGCACATGTTAATTTGTCTTGTTAGAAAGGTTGGTTGATGATAATATCTTGTTTTTCTGGCAAGAGTAAATGAAGCACAAGCCAAAAGATATGTTTCACAAGTGAGGCTAAGTGACCAGCTTGGGAGAGAGAAAAAAGTTGCCCTTAAGATGCCTAGGCTTGTTTTCAACCTAAAACATGCTGCCTCTCTTCCATACATGAAGGTATCTTCATTCAGGGAACGCGTATACAAAAGCACATGAGTATGAAAAACAAAGCACACTGACCACCCACCGTGATTCAACATCCTTTAATAACTTGGAAAAAAAACAACAACTTGGCTCTGCCTGCACAATTCTCACCTTTGTGGTAAGTTCTCAGTGTACTCTGTGCTTTAACTATGAAAGCCATTCAAAGATGGGATAGATGGGCTAATGTGCGGTGTAGGTATGAGTCCCAATGCCTAGAGGTGGTGTCCCAGAGGAGGCTGGGTGACTGCTTGTTAAGCACCATTTCAATGTCTATTCTTCCAGATCTCTTTCATCCCTGAGATTCTATGGTTTGGGATTATTTGGGCGGCACATCAATTAGTAAGTACTGTGGATTGTGCCCATTCTTTTTTTTTTTTTTTTTTTTTTGGCAGTACGTGGGCCTCTCACTGTCGTGGCCTCTCCTGTTGCGGAGCACAGGCTCTGGACGCGCAGGCTCAGCGGCCATGGCTCACGGGCCCAGCTGCTCTGTGGCATGTGGGATCCTCCCAGACCAGGGCACAAACCCGTGTCCCCTGCATCAGCAGGCGGACTCTCAACCACTGCGCCACCAGGGAAGCCCTGTGCCCATTCTTATCATCATCAAAATTTATCTAAATTCTATAGTTATATTTTTACTAAAGTAAAAAGAGGAAAACGTAGCTATGAATATAGTCATTATTTTATAAACTTCTGTTCTATAAACTTGGAGCTATGAAAAGGATACCCTGTAAATCCATGGTATGATGAACTACATAGACTCCATTCATCAACCACTATAACCACAATCTAAACTCTCTAGCTCACTTGCTGATAATAGCTCAAGATTTATGAACCTTATACTAGACTAATATGCTCTTTAAACTCTTCTCACTTGAGATTCATAAAATTTAATTGTCCAGAGCTGCTGCTGAAAGCATCAATGACAGATGTTAGTGGTTTTCAAAGTAAGGGCAAAATAGGAAAATAAAACTGCCATTCCACTTGGCTGGTCTCATCCTAACCTAAGTTTTGTCTATACAGTCAGTCTGTAATAATCACATTGATTAATTCACACCTTAGATGGGTTTGTTAGGACCCTAGAGCCAAACGAGATAAGAGTCTAGTTCAGTGGATCCAAACAGGGAACCCCAAATCATGTTCAAAATACTTGTTCTGGGTGCCACTCTAGAGATTCTGATTTAATAGGTCTATATTCTTAAGAAGCTGTGTTCTTTCTAACATTCAAAATCTTCAATCCCTTGGCGGCCAGTTACTCAGTTTGTAGAAGGTTAAAATGTTTAGTGTATACTTTAGAAGGAAGCACCATCTGTCTCCTTTTCTGTTTTCCACTCTAATACGAATAGCCAAATATCCTTATATTCCAAGAGATTAGACTATCTTTCTAGCAAAAAATATAAAGGGGCCTTTTCTGAAAAGTGTAGCTTGTGAGGATCCCAGAATTTAATCTTTATCCCATTGATATTTCATGGAGATTTCTTCCTAAGGTGTTTTAACACAAGTAGGCTTAAAAAAAAAATCTTTCTAACAGAACACTAATTAAAGGAAACTATTCTGATTAAGATGTATTTATGGGTTAATAAACAGCATAATCAAATAAAAACCTGTCAAAAAAGTAGACCTTGGTCACATTATTATGATGTTTGTGTGATTTTTTAAGACTGACAGACAAAAAAAATACAAGAGAAACTCTCCTGTTCTCAAGTAAATTAAGGTATAGAATAGAAAGGGGCTTACAGAGTTCCTCCTCGGTGCCCTTCTGACTCTGAGGGACTTAAAAGTTTTATGCACAGATCTTTATAACTATTTTAAAAAACATCCTGGATTTCCTCCAACATTTTTAGTAACTCATTTTGAGCAAAATATTTTTATTTATGACTCTAAGTCTAACCCAAATCCTTCTTGCTGTATTCACACAGGGCCAGCACACTGTACTAACTCACATTACAGTCTAGGTGAATGGTGCCCCTGGAGTTGTGCAGCACGTAGCCTGCACAGCTGTACGCAGCAACCCTGATGGAGTCTACCTTGAATAAAGAAGGAAACCAGCTCACCAAGAGGAGAGAAAATAGCTCACCATCATTATGTGAACACCTTTTAATTTATAACTATTCTCTATTTATTTTCTTCTGGTTAACTAATTACCATTATTTTGCTTTTTCTGATAGGTATAATACTCCAGGCCTTCCAAAGTTTTAACTATTTACTGTAGTACCTCCTCTTAGAGATTTCTTGTTGAATAATGCCTTAAAACCAAGAAGAAAGAAGTAATAGGAAATGAGTAACCTTGATTAATTATACTCTGGCATAGTTACCTCTGCCTCTGTTATCCAGCTGCTGTCCTTTTGAGTTGTACCAATAGACACCTTCACCTTCATAGTGGTCGACTGTGAGAAGACACTCAATTGAAACACTAGTTCCCTCTCTGGCTATGATGACATCATCACCTGAGTGGGAATCTGCTGAGAGTTCAAAACTTGGGAGAAATGATGCATTGGAAGAACTATGATTTGCTCCCAGCGGGGTCATTTGGTTGAAGCCTACATCTTCCAAAGCAAAAGCAGCTGGCACAGTAACACTCACCACTAAAGTGAATAAACAACAATGTGGCTTCATGGGAAAATGGGAGAAAATCTTGTTTAGAGTTGGAGAACTGAAAAGCTTCTATAACAAGAGCACGGTGGGTCATTGATTGCTTGGTATTGGAGTTTTCAAAAAAAGTGGTAGATCCAGGTAGGTTTTGAAGTCTTCAAGATTAAAAGAGATGAGTGGAGACCAACCTAAAAGAAAGCCAGATATAAAGTTTAACCAAGAAAGACTCATAATGGGGTGAAACTCTATGGCCTAAAAATAAACAGATGTGAAACTGATTAGAATAATTGGCATCAACATTAGGGAGTGAAATAGAACACCACCTAAAAATCCCAACAGAATCGGTAGAAAGAGCACTGAATTGGGAAACGGCAGACCTAGATTCTGGTACTAGCTTTGCTACTAACTAGCTGTAGGTCCTTGGCAAGTAGCTGGGCTTGTTCTCTCGTGTGTCAAATGAGGGACTGGATGAGACAATCCCTAAGGGCCCTTCTAGTTCTGAAATGCTGTGATTCTATTTCACTCTGACAAACTCCAAGCAACAGGGAGCCAATGAAGGTTAAAATATTTAGCTTAATGATCTTTTATTCCAACCTGCACCATTACTAAATGCTGTTATATCAATAATTTAAATCAACTGGTACATTATAATCATAACCATGGAGCTCAAAATTTGAGTAATTCAAGTACACAGACATATAAGGTATAAATAATACAGGGCTACCTGAAGTAGTTTTTTTGTTTTAACATTAGAAAGAAAACTGCACTACTACATGTACATAAATAGTTACTGACTTCTGAGGCTACAGAACCTCCCTCTTGGGCAAGAATGTAAGACAAAAGAATTTTCCTTTAATAATTTCTTCAATATCAAGAAACAAAATTCAGTATATTTAAGTTTGTAAGAATACCAGATTTCTAGCTCAAAGTCTATAAAATTATCTAAGGGAGGAACTGACACTTTAAATGTCTAGTTGGTAGAAATACAGATGTAAACTACAGGGAAAGATTGTCAGACACATTTAAAAGAAGAGTAAAATATCATAAATAAAAGCAAAATGATATCCCAGTCTAAGAATCTGTGTGATTATGATGAACTTCCTGGTAATTTAATTCCTCTTTTAAAATCAGACTCTTTAAAAAAATTTATTTATTTTATTTATTTATTTTTGGCTGTGTTGGGTCTTTGTTGCTGCACACGGGCTTTCTCTAGTTGCGGTGAGCGGGAGCTACTCTCTGTTGCGGTGCATGGGCTTCAGTAGTTGTGGCATGTGGGCTCAGCAGTTGTGTCTCGTGGGCTCCAGAGCGCAGTCTCAGTAGTTGTGGCGCACAGGCTTAGTTGCTCTGCGGCATGTGGGATCTCCCCAGACCAGGGCTCGAACCTACGTCCCCTACATTGGCAGGCGGATTCTTAACCACTGTGCCACCAGGGAAGCCCCTAAAATCACTGACTCTTAAAGAAATATTTCAAATTCTATTTCTATAAAACATGGGATGAAACACCTAGCTTTATTTCTTATAAGGGCCCAAAATAATTAGTTTTGGAAATGACATTTACTCCCCTGTATACTCACGTGAAAGCTGCTTGATTATACAACATAAAAATCAACGGGGGGCTTCCCTGGTGGCGCAGTGGTTGAGAGTCTGCCTGCAGATGCGGGGGACGTGGGTTTGTGCCCCAGTCCAGGAAGATCCCACATGCCGCGGAGCGGCTGGGCCCGTGAGCCACGGCCGCTGAGTCTGCGCGTCCGGAGCCTGTGCTCCGAAACGGGAGAGGCCACAACAGTGAGAGGCCCGCGTACCGCAAAAAAAAAAAAAAAAAAAAAAAAAAAAAAAAAAAAAATCAACTGATCATTGTATTTTGCCATTAAACTACTCAAAGTCTAAATTACATTAAGTTGTAAATATTATTTAATCTTCATTAGACCTTGAAAGGATGGTTGGATGATGACAATAATTTTCTCTTTCAAATTTAAGTATGGACTATTTAGAGTAAAACAAAGAACTTCAGAGTTTGCTATACATAAATAGATAAACACATGTGCTTGTTTCCATTTCTTTCCAAAACCCCACTAAAATGACACTAAAGGAAACAAAGCACTTAGGCATTGGAGGGGGTAATAGAAGTGATATGATCTAACCTCTTCACTGTGACGTGCTCTTTAACAGCATACTATAAGTTAGCAGGAGAATCCTGGTCTCTATTAGGAGGGAGTGGAGGGTGGAAACAATAGAAATAACATTTATTAAATGACTGAAGTAAGCCACGTACTGTGCTAGGGCTTGATATATGTAAGCTCCCAACTTTTTCACTACAATTGGCAGATGTGATTTTTGTCCTTTATTCTAGACTCGTGGTTCTCAACAGTGACAGGAAATGAGTGAGCTGAAAAAGCGCTCCAAGTTTTCCCCAGGACTTCCATAACGAGTACCTGTGGCTTCATCCAAGTTGGCATTTCCCAAATTTCATTCATTTCTTCTACCGTTATGATTTTTTTTTTGCTATATCCATGAACCAAATTATTATTATTTATGTTTTTCTTTAAAAACTCATTTTTCTTTCATACATTTATGTTAAAAGCAAAGTCTGTATCACATCTGTAGATAAAAGTAACTGTACACATAAGCACAATGCAAACAAAGTCATGTTATTAACTTCTAGAGGCACTGCCATCTGTTGAAGGCTCTGAGCTGGAGGCCTGTTCTCTTTGTGGAGAAAACAAAAACAAAACAAAACAGCTCTTTCCTGGCTGGAACCATGGAGAGTGCAGAAGAGAAGAAAAAGAAGGTTCCTGCTGTGCCAGAAACCCTTAAGAAAAAGTGAAAGAATTTCACAGAGCTTAAGATCTGAGGAAGAAATTTCCCCAAAAGATGCTTCGAAAGGCAAGGAGGAAGCTTATCTATGAAAAAGCTAAGCACTATCACAGGGAATACCGGCAGATGTACAGAACTGAAATTCGAATGGCTGGGATGGCCAGAAAAGCTGGCAACTTCCACGTACCCGCGGAACCCAAATTGGCATTTGTCATCAGGATCAGAGGTATCAATGGTGTGAGCCCAAAGGTTCGAAAGGTGTTGCAGCTTCTTCGCCTCTGTCAGATTTTCAATGGCACCTTTGTGAAGCACGACAAGGCTTCAATTAACATGCTGCGAACTGTGGTTTACCTGAAGTCAGCAAATGAACTGATCTACAAGCGTGGTTATGGCAAAATCAACAAGAAGCAAATTGCCCTGACGGATAACGTGTTGATTGCTCGATCTCTTGGCAAATACGGTATTATCTGCATGGAGGATCTGATTCATGAGATCTATACTGTTGGAAAACGTTTCAAAGAAGCAAACAACTTCCTGTGGCCCTTCAAATTGTCTTCTCCACGAGGTGGAATGAAGAAAAAGACCACCCATTTTGTGGAAGGTGGAGATGCTGGCAATAGGGAAGACCAGATCAACAGGCTTATTAGAAGGATGAATTAAGGTATCTACCACGATTATTTTTGTAATCTGGTCAGTTAATAAACAGTGACTGATTTCAAACTGAAAAAAACAAAACAAACCTCCCAGAACTCCACTTTACTCTAATACCACCTCATTTCTTATTCTGCCATTCCTTTGCTCCCCACCGCTTCCTACTCCAGAGTTTAGAACCTACTATTTTAGACCAGAGGTATACATTTTAATCTATTCAACTGTGTCTACTGAGCACCTACTTTGTGCCAACCTACTCTACCACAGACACTGTCTCTGCCTTCATGGAGCTCAGTCGGGTAGAGGACATAGACACTAAGTACATACAAAACACACTAAATGCTACCCAAGGGAAAGTACAGGATGCTACAGGAGCACCCAACATGGAGAGCTAACCATGTCGCAGAAAGCCTCCCTGAGAAAGTAAGGTGTGCAATAGGACCTGAGGATAAATGGGAATCGAGAACGCAAGAGAGCCATCTAGGTAAAGGGACAGGGGGCAGGGAAAAAGCAGAGGGGTCACCAGTTAGAAGGTGTTCAGGAAAAAGAGCTACAAGTTGTGGCCAGAGAGTAATGGGTGATTCCTGATTCTGGAGGGGAGCAGTTTTGACCAACAGCAAAACTGGAGGTAGACTTTGGGAACTGGAGTGGCAGGTTGAAGTGAGTGAAAGAGATAATTGTCCAAGGTGAAGCAGTCAAAGAACTGAGAGGCTCAAAAGTGGGGTACATCATGTAAGGGGTGCTGATGTCCCCCCAGGATCAAGGCAGCTAAGGTAGAAGACACTGGAAATAGAAGAAATGGACTCACTCTCCCTGCTCTGAGATCAGGAGCTTCAGGGGAATGAAGAGCCTCCACGTGACAGCCTCCACGTGACAGGGCTGTGGGGCAATAGTGTCCTGGCATGTTACTGCTGTGTGGAATCCCTTCTTCATGCAGCTTCCCTGAGCCTCCTCTCAAGGCCTGGCTCTTCCGCCCACATGGATCCAGAGTATACCTGGATGCAGGATGGCTATTCCCTGACCCCTGTAGCCCTCACCATTACACTACTCACCTGGGGGTGGTATATGCTGCTCTGTACTACCAGGCAGTCTACACCATCTCACCTATGAGCCCTTTAAGCACAGGGACTGTATTTTTTTGATGCTGTTTCGTAACTCGCACATGTTCAATAAATACTTACTGATAGAGAATAGTTTGAATATAATCAAGTATGTTATGGATCTTTGTAAATTGAAGAATGTTATACGACAGGGATCATAATTATTCAGGCCCACATGCATTTACTAGCACTTGTTATATTCTCTGAGACAAAAAGAACCAATGTTGTAATCTCGAAAGATCATGAAGGCATAATGCCTAAATGCATTCCTTGAACCAACCACTAACTCTCAAAGTCTTCATTTACCATCTAGTCCTAGGAGATAATGGTGGGAATAAAAGGTTACCAAGTCCAGAGTTTCCAAACCAGGCTGAATATCACAATCACCTAGAGAACTTGTTAAAAATATAGATTACTGGGTTCCACCCCAGACCTACTGACCTGGTGAATAAGAACCTCTGGGTTTGGACCTTGGAATTCATGGTTTTTAATTAGCTCCCTGGGTGATTCTGAGGCAGAGGGTCCATGGACTAGCAACCACTAATATACTTCCTCATTTCCTCTACAACAGCCCTGCTCCAGACTGTCTGAACACTTCCAATACGAGAGAACTATTACTCACATTACATTCTGGATTGTTTACCCTGGAACATCATACTTGCTGGCCTCTGATAAAGGCAGGGTAGCAGAGAAGTTCAGAGTACCCACTCTGGAACCAGGTTTCCTGGGCTCGAATCCTGGCTCTGACTCTAACCAGCCTTACGACTTTTGTTAATGATTTAATCTCTCTGTACCTCAGTCCCCCCATCTTTAAAACAGGGAAAATAATAGCATCTATGTTCACAGGACTATTGCAAGGTCTGAATGAGACAGTATATAAAAAACACACAGTCTGGTAATAGTAATCACTGAATAAGCGCTAGATATTATTATTGTTGATTGGCCTTTCAGGTGCTAAAATCTACACTTTACAGCAAAGCCATTATTTAAGATAAATAAAACACTTTTACTTGGAATACCATGCAACCATTTAAAAATCATGGAGGGGGGAGGGGAAACACCACTTGGTAATTTCAGTCTTTAAATTTCACACTACTCTTTTTCTCATTGCAAATAAATATTTTACAATGATATGGATCAAACAGGAATTGTAAACTGACCTCGGAGCCCAACCATTACATTACATTGTTTTTAATGTGCCCTGAGCTTGTGGTAGAGAGCTTTTGTTGTGATCTACCTAGCCTGTGTTTCCCTTTTTGGAGCCCTGCCTTCTTGGGCCCAGGAGGAAGTCAACCCACTGGCTAAGAAGAATCTTGTTCTTGGAATTTGGATTGAGACACTGTGGGTTAGGGCCATCTGAGGAAGAGAAGCATTATAGGGAGCTGAGGCAATCAGGTTAGAGAAAGGACAACAGGGGTGGAGAAGGGAAAGAGAGAGGAGACAGGAGATAGGGGCTGCTGGTGGTGGGAAGAGCTGCAGAGGGGAAGAGAAAGAGGGACTCACACATGCTGCTCCGGCTCCTGACAGAATTCTACTTCCTGGCTTCAATATGACTTTTTCTTTTTTTTGAGAAATAAATATCTTGGAGATATGGGGATATATGTATATGTATAGTTGATTCATTTTGTTATACAGAAGAAACTAACACACTATTGTAAAGCAATTATACTCCAATAACGATGTTAAAAAAAGAAATAAACATTTTATCTAATCTTATTCAAAATTAAAACCACAAAAATGAAGGCTGACTGTGCAAACAATGAAGGAAATGGAGAAACGGTCAGGCGGGAGAAAATAGACTGAGTTCAGCAAAACCTGGAAGGCAGGGGCAGAGACAGCTAACTATATACAAGAGAAGTACTGAAGAGAAGTGTAATTGTGCTATGAAAACAAAAGAGAAAGGAGGACTTCATGAATTTTAGAAATGCAACTCACTTAAAAGTTTGGGGCTTTGCATAATATCATGCCTGCTATTCTCAATGGAGCAGCTGACATTTGGAGGCTAAGAAGAAAGAGTTCAAAAAGGAAAATCAAAGTGCCACCTTCCTGTAAACAGTTAAAAAGGGCTATGCTATGCTTGTGGATGAAGTTACTTGGTAGAATGTTTTATTACCTTTCTTCAGCATGAATAGGATAACTGAAAAGTGTGATATTTAAGTTTAATCTAACTCCTTTTTCATCTTTCAGATACAGTAAAATGTTAGCTTTTCTAGGATCATGAATAATCAGAAATGTAGATGATTTTACCCTCCAGAATCATTCTGGATATTGGCTATATCATTAAAAAAGAAAAAGAAAGAAAGAAAAGAAAAGCGCCTAAGCTATCATCCCTAACAGATTGCCTTGTTGCTGTTCCTGCCAAATTCTGAGAGAAGAAATATTTTCATTCTCTTCCAATTCTCAACAGAAGTAAATAAGGAAGTAATGTGGCTACCTTCCATTCTTGTGGCTCAATATTAAGTTGGCTGAGGAAACAGCTGTTTGCAGAAATAGTTCTGGGATAATTCAAAGGAAGGAAAAACACTGATGTCCAGATGGTATTGGTTTTTGCTCCAAGTATACTGGGATATTAACGGTTCATTCTCCACAGTTAACTGCATTCTAGCCTGTATTTACAGCTTATCCACTCTCCTCAGCCTGCACTGTTACACTTGAAAAATGGAGAAGCTCCCTACACGAGGCACACAAATGGTCAGAGTGGCATTCTGACTTGGCAAAGGGGAGAACAAGGAAATGAAGAGCAGACTGTTACCACTCCTCTATCCTTTCAGAGAACAAATGTAAAGCTGTTGTGCTTATACTCGACCACTATAGATAACATAAAAAGGTTAGTAATACGCAAACAGAAATCATCATTTTAAGGGCCATTTTCCAAAAAGTTTCTGAATAGCCCTTATGCTCCCAACAGTATCTTAGAGCCATCACACACCTCATCACTGGCCTTTGGGCACTTGGCTCAAATGTCAGCATATTTTCTGGCACACTGAGGAACACCTTCTGTATTTGCTGAAGCTGTGCTTCAAACCATGGTTATTTGTTATGCCCTTGACTTTGATCATTTTTGCCATAAGCATTTGCTTATGAAGCTACACAAAGACATTGATATGACAAGCTTAGACTTATGATCTCCTTGCCCATTTTTTTCTCTATAGTCTGAACCTCACCCTGCCCCCCCTACCCTCCCAGTATCTCAAACTCAGTATAACTAAAAAAGAACTCCTCACTCTCACGCTCAGATCTACCTGTCCAGTATATACATAGTTTGAATAATAGCCACACAATACAATTCTTCCGGTTTTGCAAGATCAAAGTTACAGTATCATCATGGCTATGTGGTCAGGACCATGGACTCTGGCGTTAGAGTGCCTGATGTGGGACTTCCCTGGTGGTGCAGTGGTTAAGAATCCTCCTGCCAATGCAGGGGACACCAGTTCGAGCCCTGGTCCGGGAGGATCTCACGTGCCTCGGAGCAACTAAGCCCGTGCACCATAACTACTGAGCACTCCAGAGCACTACTGAGCACTCCAGAGCCTGCGAGCCACAACTACTGAAGCCTGCGCGCCTAGAGCCTGTGCTCCGCAACAAGAGAAGCCACCACAATGAGAAGCCCGCGCACTGCAACGAAGAGTAGCCCCGCTAACTGCAACTACAGAAAGCCTGCGCGCAGCAACGAAGACCCCACACAGCCAAAAATAAATAAATAAAATAAATTTATTTTAAAAAATAAAAATGCAGATTTCCTGGGCATCTGCATCTTTGCTGTGCATGTAGTTTTAATGACTTACAAATCAAGCCCATGTATCTTTTGATTTTCAAAACCTTACTGTAAATCAGCAATTCTCAAAGTGTGGTGCAGGGGCCTCTGGGGGTCCCTGAGACTTTTTCAAAATGATTTTCGTATTAATACTAGAAAATTATTTGCTCTTTTCACTCTCATTCTCACACAATATGGTGCAGTTTTCCAGAGGCTACATAATGAATGCTATCACAAGAGAGTGAATGCAGAAGGAGATATGAGAATCTAGTTGTCTTTCTATTAAGCCAGATACTAAAAAAATAAAACTTGTAACAATATAAAACAATGTCATTCTTTTCAATAATTTTTTTTGGAAAATATTCTTCATAGAAATGCTATTTATGTTAACATGTAATGAATGTATCATTTTAAATAAATTAACAATTTTTGAAAAGCTGTTTTGATCTATAAAATGGCATACTGAGGAACTCTGGGAGAGGGAGGGTGTCAGGGAGTGCTGAGTGAGGGTGGGTATGAGGGAACTCTGGGCGAGGGAAGGGGTGAGGGGAAAAATGGCATATTGATAGATATAAGCACACAAACAAAAACTCTGACGTTCTCAATAAGTTTTAAAAGTGTCAAGGGATACTAAGACCAAAAAGTTTGAACACTTTCTATTATAATTATTATCAGCAGTATTTTAAGGATAAGACAGTTAAGTGGCTTACCAAGATTCTATTCTTAAACCTCCAATTTTATGCATTTCCATTACAACAGAAAATCAGAGGAAAACACCTATTTTATACTTAAAGTGTTCTTGTTTTTTTGGGAATAGGCGTTTTTAACATGCTCCCAGGTGATACTGATGCCCCTAAATTTAGAGAAGCACCATCAAAGCAAAGGAAACCATCTGAAGAGTTTTAGGAAGTGACAATTATTATGTATAGACATTAAAATGATCATTCTGAAAGCATTAAATGGGGTTGGAAGACGTGGGTTCTTAAAAGGCCAGGTGCCTTCACCTCTCCGGAACTTAGTTTTTCACATCTCTACAGGGAGGGTGTCTCTAATGCTTTTCTGGCTGTCAGTTTGGGTTTCATGCATTCCACTGTCCAAGGGCAACTGAAGAGGTGCATCTTTCTGATGAAGGGTCAGGAGTAACCTAAAGTCATAGATCACAGCATGTCACTCTTGGGCACAGAAGCCTTCAGTGCTTTTCCATTGCTTTCCAAATAAAAGTCAAAATCCTTGTCCTGGTTCACAGGCCCTACAAGGGTTGGCCAGTTTAAGTCTCTGGACTCATCTTCCTCTTTTTGCTCCACGCACAGTAGCCTTTTTCCTCTTCCTTGTTCTGGCTCGGTTTGTTCCCACAATAAGGCGTTTGCACTTGTTATTCCTTCTGCTTCTAATACTCTTCACCAGATCTTCAAAAGGTTTACTCCCTCGCTTCGTTCCGTCACTTTATTCTGTTTAATTTTCTTTAAAGCACTCACTACCGTCTTAGATAATCGTGTTTGTTTGTTGACCTGTTTATAGTCGGTCTCCTCCGCCAGGCTGTCAACTACTTGTGAGCAAAGCCACAGTCGCTCGTAAACCAGTGTGTCCCAAACGCCCAGAGGAGCGCCTGGCAAGTATGTGGAGCTCCGTAAATACATGACTGCAGCCCAGGGCAGGCTTGCAAAGGGCAGCGGATACCCCACCCTCCTTCACGTCGTACCCCAACCCACCGCTCAAACCCACGCCTCGGCATCGCTAGTAACCCACCCCCACCCCACCCCAGCCCTCGACAACGACCGCGAACTAGCCCTCACTCACCAGACCCTGGCCGAGCTCCTTCCGGCTGGACCGGCTGCTTGACACGGAAGTTCTCTCAAGTAGGCAAGGCCTTCTCCGTCCTGAAGGAGGACTTCCGGGGCAGCAGGGAGCGGCTTCTCTGCGGCTGTGGTGGCGGTGAGGGTGGCGGCGGGCTGGGTACGGGGCTTCGTGGGAGGAGGCGGGCCGGGTGCGGTGTCTCGGGGTCGCCGCTGAAGGGGAGGAAGCGGCTGGGCGGCGGGCGCCTCGCGGTGGACGCTGAGGTTGCGGAAGTGCTCTGGTTATTGAAGCGCTCCGCTTGGGTGAGGAATTGTCGTTGTCAGCGTCGGAGAACTTAGGAGCGCAGCTTTACACCAGAACTCGGGTTTGGCACCTGTTCTTGTAATTAGGAACAAGGGAGAGCGGATTTTGTACGTCTCGAGACAAATCGTTATATTAGTAAAAATAGTAATGCTCCCTCCAGACAACCACCAGGTACTAACAGCAGCTTTTACCCGTGAAGGGGTTACGTGCCAGGCTCCGTTCCGAACCTCACATCCACCGGGTCATTTCGTCTTTCTAGGAATCCTGGCAAGTAGGTAGTAGTCTCCTCCTTTTACAGATGAAGAAACGGAGACGCACATAGGTGAACTGACTTCTCATAGTCACTCAAGTACAGAGTTGGAAGAGTGTCAGCTTAACTACATATTATATATAGTATATAATGTGTATGTTACATGCATATTACCGTGTGTTGTAGCTTGGAGAGAGCATAAGGAGAGCAAAAAGATATTCCATTAACGTTTCAGCTATACGAAACACTGATGGAACTTTGTGCAAGAACTGCGTAGCCTTTCTTATTAGGCCCCTGAAGTAAGTAGGGCAGAAATTGTGTTAAATTAGTTCTCAGTCTCCAGAGCTTGGCATGCAACAGATAGTCAAAAAAAAATGTTTGCAAGTAAATGAATGAGTGTTTCACAGTTGGTTTTTATGTCTATGGATAGTTGTATCTAGATTGTTTTTTTCTATGTGTTTCGGAAACGTATGTATATCATATACCATATGGTCTAGGATCCAGGATGTTATATAAATCTACCTTTCTAGCCTTACGCCTCCCCATCATTCTCTTTGCCATATTAACTACTTCTGGTATCTGTATTCCACGCTGTCATACCTCAGACCTTTGAGATTTCCCCTGTGTTGTTTACACACCCTTGAATTCTCTCATTGGCATCTTCATCTGTCAGAATCCTAAGTACCCTTTAAGGCAGGTATTACAAGTTCAGATGCCTACAGGGGCTAATCTGGTAACATAAACGAGTCAAGTGAATTTGGGTGGAGATTACGGGGAACTAGAGAGCACTACTCTACCCTGTCTAAAAGATATCCAGCAAATATTTGGCATGAGGTAGTTATTAAGTACAATGTGGGCCCAGTGTCCCCAGATCTTTCAGTTTTACAAGGGAAGTTGGAAATTTCTATTTGTAAATGAACTCTGATTTTTAAATGTTACCAATTAGTATAGAAAACAGTTTAAGCACCGTGCAGGCCAAACAAAAAAATCTGTAGCCTAGATTTGGGACTCAAAATCCCAGTTTGTGATCATTATTCTATGCTTTTTTCAAATATTTAAAGTTCATGAGTGTTATTTCCTGATCCTAGCATACTTTTCCTTGCTCTCTGTTCTTTTAACATTTTGTGTGTACCTCAGTTATAGTGCTACTTCCAGGCTGCCTTAGTTGTTAGTATGTCTCTCTTTTTTAGTATGTTAGAAATGTTTTGATGGCATTGATGGATTGGGTCTAATTTTGTGGTTAGTTATATTGATAAAAACATGTGCTTATACATACTGAGGTCTGGGTGTGTGTGTGTGTGTATGTATGTGTGAGATACATTTATTTCTCCCCTGGTAATACTTGGTTATCCTGGAAACCAGCATCTCCTCCTTGTAAAAACACCACTAATATCTTGACTTTAATTGTCAAAGAGCCGTACTTCAGGAAGGAATTGAATTTGTTAACATTGCTATTCAAAAGCTGGTCTGATGTAAGTCTTATTCTGGTAGCTTAAA
This sequence comes from Mesoplodon mirus, assembly GCF_964341445.2. NCBI lineage: Eukaryota > Metazoa > Chordata > Mammalia > Artiodactyla > Ziphiidae > Mesoplodon > Mesoplodon mirus. The sequence goes on from NC_138980.1 coordinate 52,004,185, forward strand.
TTTCATAATCTTCTCTCTGAAAAATTGAGGTAGGAATGATTAATGAGTAATAAGATTTTTTTTTTAATGTCAAAAAAGGAAAAGTTGATAAATTGAAATTAAAAACTTTTGCTCTGTGAAAAGCTCTATGAAGAGGATGAAAAGATAAGCTACAAACTGGGATAAAATGTTTACAAACCACATATCTGACAAAGGACTTGAATCTAGAATATAAAAAGAGCTCTCAAAACTTAACAGTAAAAAAAAAATCCAATTAGAAAATGAGCAAAAGATAAAAATAGCTGTTTCACTGAAGAGGATATACAGATGGCAAATAAATACATGAAAAGATGTTGAATATCATTAGCCATTAGAGAAATGCAACTTAAAGCTTAAAGCCATATTAAGCTGTCATAGTGCACCTATATCAGAATGGTTCACATAAAAAATAACACTGCCAAATGCTGGTGAGAATTAAGAGAAACTTGATTACTCATACACTGCTGGTGGGAATGTAAAATGGTACGGCTACTTTGGAAAGGAGTATGGCAGCTTCTTATAAAATTAAGCAAGTACTATCGATTGCACTCTGGTCATTTATTCCAGGGGAATGAAAGCTTATATTCCCGTAAAAACCTGTATATAAATGTTCATAGCCATTTTATTTGTAATAGCCCTAAACTGGAAACAGCCCAGACATCCTTCAACAGGTAAATGGTGAAACAACTGAGGTACATCCATACCAAAGAACACTACTCAGCAATAAAAAGGGAGAAACTAGTGGTACAACAACTTGGATGAATCTTGAGGGACTTACACTGAGTGAAAAAAGTAAATCTCAATAGGTTACATACTGTGTGATTGCATTTATGTAACATCTTGAAATGACAAAATTATAGAGATGGAGAATATCAGTGGTTGCTGTGGGTTAGGAGGAGGGTGGGACGTGGCTAAAAATAGATAACACAGGGGATCCTTGTAATTGAATTATTCTGTATCCTGACTGTGGTAATCCTATTCTGTATCACATGAATCTGTGCATGTGATAAAATTTCATAGAACTAATTACACATACACAAATGAGTGCATGTAAAACTGGTGAAATCTGAGTAATGTTGGGGGATTGTATCTGTCAGTATCCTGGTTGTGATATGCTATAGTTACACAAATTGTTCCCTTGGGGGAAGCTGGGTGAAGGGTATATTAGATCTCTCTGTATTATTTCTTACACCTGCATGTGACTTGATAATCTCAAAAAGTTTATTCAAGTAACTTTTACCAAAAACAAGCTTATATAATTAATTTTGGGCGGTTGGGGGGCTTTTATTTTACCAGGCAATGATCTAATCATGTCGGATAAAGATGATATTGAGACTGAAGTGATAACTGAAGCAACCTCCATCCTTGAAGATGAGAACTGTGAGCCAGCCAAGAATTTTGAGTCAGTTGACCAAAGTGCCAAGTCAGAGAGTAAATCAGAACCTGTAGCTTCTACTCGGAAAAGACCAGAGTCCAAACCTTCCAGTGACCTTGAGACTTCAGACGTTCTCCCTGTTCAGACGTCACAGGCTGCAGGCAAAGTAGAGTATCTATTAAAACATTGAGATTAAAAAGTATTAGGGTTAAAAGGAATATGGAATCAATACCAAATTGGGATTGCACCTATTTCTTTCCTTTTATAACCATAAAACAATTTTCTCAGTTCTATAAATGCTTTTATGAGTAGTTGCCTTTACTATGTGATGCTTACATTGCAGGTAACATACATCTGTCAGTCAAGCAATACACTTCTTGAGCCAAATAATATGTATCTGTTCACCCATACTTTTGGCCAATAATTAGCTACCTTGTATATACACTCTTATTTTCCTCTAATTTTTCCATTTTTCTTTGCCTTTGTTTTTCTGGCTACTGGGAAAAATAGGAGACTGTTTCCAAAGATGTACCCCAGACCGGATGGGGCTATTGGGGAAGTTGGGGCAAGTCCTTGCTCTCCTCAGCCTCAGCTACAGTAGCCACAGTAGGTAAGGTCATCAGTCATTTTATTTTTGTGTGCATTTTGCTACAGATGTGTGTTAAAAACGACTTTGTTAATCATTCTTCTTCCATGATTACTCAAAGGCTTTATAGTTTGAAGATACATTAGTAATGATGGGCTGATTTATACTGCCACTAGAATTGGTAACATTTTTCATTAGAAGGTTGACATTTAGGAATTAATATAAAACTATTCTTTGGTGATAATGAATCAATTTTTTTTCCTTTGGTAAGGATACACTCCCAAAGATTAGTTATATATGGTCAAAATAACATGTCTTGTGGTTGTAATGAATTTGAAAATCTGTGGTTTTACTTTTCAGCTTGTTTCTTCAGTTTTGGTGACTAGTAGCAAATAAATTCAAATATAAAAATGTTATTTTTTCTCATTAGGACAAGGTATTTCAAATGTCATTGAGAAGGCAGAGACTTCCCTTGGAATCCCTAGTCCCAGTGAAATTTCATCTGAAGTCCAGTATGCAACAGGTCAGTATATGGAAACATTAAGGCCTAGAATTATAAACTGAAATGGAATAGTTAAGCTCATTTATTTCAGTAGATGTTTTTTGACTGTCTGATATTTGGGGCATCATGGGGCTGATGAGAAACGGGATTTGGAATCTTTGGCTTTAACCACTCAGGTGTCTCTACTTTCCTCATCTATGAAATTGGATGATATTTTATATTGCAGAGGACTGTTACAAACATTAAATAAGTAAAGCCATGAGTGTAGATTGTAAACATTGCCTAGCTTTGTGCTTGGCACAATTGAGTAAGAGCCCAGTAAGAGTTAGCTGAATTTGAATCTACTGTGGCATGAAAAAATGTTTTAATGTGTTAGTTTTGGTGCTGTTCCATAGTTCATTTTTTTAAGCCTTTTTTCTCTGTGCTTTGGTTTGGATAGTTTTTGTTGTGGCTTCAGGTTTACTGATCTTTTCTTCTGCTATGTCTAATGCTGTTAAGTCCATTCAGTGACTTTTAAATTTTAGATATATTTTTCAACTCTAGAAATTCCATTTGTTTTTTTTTTGTCTTCCATTTCTCACCTCCTTATGTATATATTTTAGTGTCCCTGACTGTCGTCTCTGTCATTTGAATCTGTTTCTATTGACCAATTTTTTTTTCTTGCTTAGAGATAACATTTTCATTTTATTGATTGGATGCTGGACATTAGAAATGTTACCTGCTGAGTGGATTTTGTAGTCCTTTAAAGGGTGTGAGTTTTGTTTGGAAGGCAGTTAAGATATTTGTAGCTTAGATTGACCTTTTGGTCTCGATTTTAAACTTCTTGAGGGTGATTTCTAGAGTAGCCGTTATTGTTAAGTGCTAGTTTAGCTCAACTACTAAGTCTCTGACCCTTCTGAGGTCTCTACCTAGTTTCCAGGTGTTTAACTAGGTCTCTCTCCTTGATTGGTTGGAAGTCAAATGTCTCTCAGCCTAGCATGAGCTTTGGGCATTGTTTAGTTTACAGCTCCATGGCGGTTCTTTGCCCAGTATCATGAAGTTTTCCAGTGCAGGAACAGCTTAGTATTCAGCCAAAGACTCAAGGGCACTCCTGCGTAGATAGTTGGAACTCTTTACCTCTGTATCTCCCTCCTCTCCAGTACAGGCATACCTTGGAGATATTGTAAATTCAGTTTCAGACCACTGCAGTAAAGTGAACATCGCAAAAAACGAGTCTCACAAATTCTTTTTTGGGTTTTCCAGTGCATATAAAAATTTATACTATATTGTAGGCTATTAAGTGTGCAGTAGCATTATGTCAAAAAGAATAATGTACATATCTTAATTAAAAAATATCTCGGGCTTCCCTGGTGGCACAGTGGTTGAGAATCTGCCTGCTAATGCAGGGGACACGGGTTCGAGCCCTGGTCTGGGAAGATCCCACATGCCGCGGAGCAACTAGGCCCATGAGCCACAACTACTGAGCCTGCGCGTCTGGAGCCTGTGCTCCGCAACAAGAGAGGCCGCGATAGTGAGAGGCCCGCGCACCGTGATGAAGAGTGGCCCCCGCTTGCCACAACTAGAGAAAGCCCTCGCACAGAAACGAAGATGCAACACAGCAAAAATAAATAAATTAATAAAACTCCTACCCCCCCCCCCAAAAAAAAATATCTCATTGCTGGGGCTTCCCTGGTGGCGCAGTGGTTGAGAGTCCGCCTGCTGATGCAGGGGACACAGGTTCGTGCCCCGGTCTGGGAGGATCCCACATGCCGTGGAGCGGCTGGACCCGTGAGCCATGGCCGCTGGGCCTGCACATCTGGAGCCTGTGCTCGGCAACAGGAGAGGCCACAGCAGTGAGAGGCCCGCGTACAGCAAAAAAAAAAAAAAAAACTCATTGCTGAAAAATACTAACCATTATCTGAAAGTGGAGGGTTGCACAAACCTTCACTTTGTAAAAAAAAAAAAAAAAAACAATATCTGCAGAGCACAGTAAAGTGCAATAGAATGAGGTATGCTTGTACTCTGACCTGCAAATTCCAGGTGCTTCAGCTTTCCTAGATTCCAGTCTCTGTCTCTTCTACTTAATAAGACTGCCATGCTCTGCTTGGGTTTCCCCTCCCTGTGCTGTTGTCTGGAAAGGAAGCCAATCATAGAGTTCTCATCATTTGTTTCTCTTCTGTCCTGAACCATAGTACAGTACGGTCTGTAGTCCAATGTCTGGAGATAATTGTTTCTTATATTTTGTCCAGTTTTCTAGATGCTATGGTAGAAGGGCAAGTCTGATACCAGATAATCCATCATAGTTGGAAGCAGAAGTCCTCCCTACAATAGATTATTTGTTGATCTCTTGTAAGAGATTTTAGTATTAATAAAATATAACAGATTTAAAAAAAAATCTTTGTAATGCATGTCTGAATCCTGTGGAGAAGCATAATTTTCCAGGATAAAGTTTAAAGTAGACCGGATTTTTAAAAAGTCACATTTATTGAGTTATAATTTACGTGAAGTTCACTCTTTTTAGATACAATCATCCCTTGATATCCATGGGGGGATTGGTTCCCGGAGCCCCCCATGGATACCAAAATCCTCAGATGCTCAAGTTCTTTATATAAAATGAGTATTCACAGGTTCAGCATCCATAGAACAGAGGGCCAACTGTATATAGTTTTACATATTTTAACAAACATACCGTCCTGTTTATGCTATGTAATCACAGTCCATTGTGACTATACAGATATAGAATATTTCTTATATTTGTATAGACAAGACTCGAGAATATTTTCATTCCTCCCCCCCTCCCAAAAAAAATACCCTCATGCCCCTTTGTTGTCACTCCCCTCCACCTATTCTTAGCTCTTGGCAACCACTGATCTGTTTTCTGACCCTGTGGTTTTACCTGTGCAGAAGATCATATGATTGGAATCACACAGTATATAGTCTGTTATATATGTCAGTAGGTTGTTCAGAAGACTGGATTTTGTTTTTGAAATGAAAATGAAAAACTGCCTTAACTTTTATTTTAAAATAGGCAAATGGTTTAAAATAATAAAACAAAAAGTACTAAGGCCTTGTGTGTTGGAAATAAGGTCTAATTTTTAAAAATTCGTATAGATGCTAATAAAGCAAAACTATTTATGGACTGCCTCTTCATATTTACACATCCCTTCCCCACTATAGGAGAGACAAATGCCAAAGAGAATGAAAACTCCTCTCCAATGAGTGGGCCATTTGGGGTATTCTCTACCATCTCTACTGCTGTTCAGAGCACAGTGAGTAAAAATTGCAAGGTGGTCTGCTTCCTTCCATGATTATAATGGGTTTTTGTCTCTTTCTCTTTCTTTCCCTTGAAAAGTCATGGGGACTGATTCCTCTTATGGGAGTTCAAATTGCTGAAGATCATTCACTTTGATCTTAGGGTGGGTAGAGTGAGAGCTAACTTGAAAACTTAAAAGAAGTAAAAGAAGGAGCAGGAAATGAAGAGTAATAGAGAGGCAATGTACATAATATTTTATGGACTAAGAATTCTTAGTTTGGTGGCCCTAGAGAAACATCTCTGCTTTACAAAAATACTTTTGTCATAATTGTATCTTTTAGGCAAAGGGAAAATGAGATGTTTATGATAAATACTTAATAAAACTATAGATGATTAGAAACATTTTTGAAAGGATTATATAGGAAGCGTAATATCTTTCCTACATGAGGATAGATAGCTAGTACTTTTTAATTTTAACTTTTTATTGAAGTATAATCTGTATACAGACAAGTGAAATCGTAAGTGTTCAGTTTTAATTTTCACGACATGAACACATTCAGACTAAGAAACAGCAGGGTGGTATATCAGATGTTTCCCCTGTGCCGTCTCCCAGTCTTCTGTGCCTCCCCCTCTTGCCATCTAAGATAACCACAATCCAGTCTTCTGCCGTCATAGATTAATTTTCCCTGCTATATGAACAGAATCATACAGAATGTACTCTGGTGTATCTAGTTTCTTTCACTCATTATTATGTTTGTATAATTTATTCACGGTATAGTTTGTGTGGCGTATTCCATTTTCTTTGTTGTATTCATCGAGTGACTGTGTAACATTTACTCATTCCAGAGTTGGTAAGTATTGGGGTAGTTTCCAGCTTTTAGGTTTTATAATAGTACTGCTTTGAGTGTTCTTGTATGTCTTTTGATGAACCTCTACACATTTTTTGAGTATTTAACCACGCGTGGAGTTGCTGGGTCATAGGATATTCACATGTTCAGCTATAGTAGATACTGACAAATAATATTCCAAAGTGGGTATACTGCTTTACATTCCCACAAGCACTGTATGATCGTTTTAGTTGCTCCTTGTTCTAGCCAGTGGTTGCTATTGTTAGCCACTATTTTATGAAATGAAAACATGCAGGTGTCTTTTTTCAGTATTATTGTAATGAGGTTGCATGTGTCTCCTAGGGAAAGAGTGTTATCAGTGGGGGTTTGGATGCCTTAGAATTCATTGGGAAAAAGACAATGGATGTAATAGCAGAAGGGGATCCTGGATTTAAAAGAACCAAGGGTCTGATGAACCGGACTTCCACACTGTCTCAGGTACTGTTTGCATTCCTCTCTGTATTTTGATCTGTATTTTTGCCTTTGGTAATTTGGGACCTTGTTATTATTTCCTTTTGAGGACTTTTCAGTGTTTTTTGTTTTGTTTTGTTTTGTTTTGTTTTTGGTAAGGGGATGCACAGCTCTAATGCTTAGAAAAATGCCCAGTTCTTTTTTTATTCCTCCTCTTTCCTTTCTGCAGGAAACTCTTGTCAGTGCAGTATAAGATGTCAAGCCCTTTCAGGGTTGTTATTAGATTAATGGTAAAACCACAGTCAGAGAAACACCTGGTTCCTGGGGTGTTATTTACCCTGTCTAGGAGCAAATTATGTGATCATATTTTCCCTGCAGCTCCTGAGCCTATCCGATTTGAATCACAATTCCAAGAATGAAAGGGCAGTGTTACCCATCTCAGTTTGCTTCCCTCGACTTTCAAAACTCACCCTTGGGGCTTCCCTGGTGGCGCAGTGGTTGGGAGTCCACCTGCCAATGCAGGGGACACGGGTTCGTGCTCCTGTCTGGGAAGATCCCACATGCCGCGGAACGGCTGGGCCCGTGGGCCATGGCCGCTGGGCCTGCACGTCCAGAGCCTGTGCTCCGCAACGGGAGAGGCCACAGCAGTGAGAGGCCCGCATACCGCAAAAAAAAAAAAAAACAAAAAACAAAAACTCACCCTTAAGCTCTTGTTACTTGTTGCAGTGTAATGCCTCGATCTTTCAGGTTTTACGAGAGGCCAAGGAGAAAGAAGAGCTATGGAACGCCAATGAGGTTACCATGGAAACGGACAAGAAAACTCATTATGGGCTACTCTTTGATGAATTTCAAGGCCTTTCACATCTAGAAGCTCTGGAGATGCTCTCCCAAGAAAGTGAAATAAAGGTAATTCCAAACCAAAAATTTCTACTGGAGTGTCTTTAAGCAGAAGCACACTGCATAGTTTCTTTTCCTTTTGTGCAGTTGGAGGATGAAATGTATGTCAGGTAGAGGCTTGAGACTTTCTGAAAATACTATACCAAAATTAACAAAAAAACTAATTTTTGAACTAATTGCTAGAAATAGAATGAATCAAGTGTTGTTTCTCTAAATGTAAACAAAAATGGACAGATTGGGCTTCCCTGGTGGCGCAGTGGTTGGGAGTCCGCCTGCCAATGCAGGGGACACAGGTTCGTGCCCTGCCCTGGGGAAGATCCCACATGCCGCGGAGCGGCTGGGCCCATGAGCCATGGCCACTGAGCCTGTGCATCCAGAGCCTGTGCTCTGCAATGGGAGAGACCACAACAGTGAGAGGCCCGCGTACCGCGCAAAAAAAAAAAAAAAGGAAAGATTACCAAAGAGGTCTTAATAGCACATCTATTATTTTTCCTTGATCTTGTTCTTTTTTTTTCTTTTTATAAGTTTCTTTGGCTTAAGCTGCCAATTTGGATACAGTTACCTGTTAGCATTTAATTGATTCAAGACTATTTCATTTCCTCCTAATTTCTAAGCTGTTGTTAAGCACTAATAATTTCCAGACATTTCTAGCTTATATTATTTTTGGAAGCACAATTCTCCGTACCTTTCTGTGATGACCTGCCTCTTGTGTTAAGGTTCTTGAGGTAGAGCTTGTGAACTCATAGTTTTAATTTTAATATGATCCATAGCCTCTTCTCCATTTGAGAATGTTTTTCTTTTTCTCTCATACTCCCACTTACTATTTTATATCAATTCAGGTGAAATCTATTCTTAATTCTCTAAGTGGAGAAGAATTAGAGACTCTAAAATTTGAATTGGAGCAACTCAAAGAAGCATTTTCCCTAGCAGAGTTCTGTGAGGAAGAGGAGGAAGAGAAGAAAGGTAATATGGAAATCCAGCATCTGAGTGGGAGGGATGTAGTGTGTTTATATGCAGTGATTGTCCTTGAAATAAATCTCTCCAATTACATTAACTCTTTTTTAAAAATTGAAGTGTAGTTGATTCACAGTATTGTGTTAGTTTCAGGTGTATAGCAAAGTAATTCAATTATATACATATATTTTTCAGATTGTTTTCCATTATAGGTTATTACAAGATATTGAATATAATTCCCTGTGCTATACAGTAATTGCTTATCTGTTTTATGTATAGTAGTTTGTATCTGTTAATCCCATACTCCTAATTTATCCCCCCTTCCCCTTTCCCTTTTGGTAGCTGTAAGTTTGTTTTCTGTGTCTGTGAGTCTGTTTCTGTTTTGTATATAGATTCATTTGTACTATTCTTTTTAAGATTCCACATAAAAGTGATATCATACAGTATTTGTGTTTGTCTCTCTGACTTCACTTAGTATGATAATCTCTAGGTCCATCCATGTTGGTGCAAATGGCAATATTTCATTCTTTTTATGGCTGAGTAGTAGTCCCTTCTGTGTATATATACCACATCTTCTTAAACCAATTGTCTGGTTATGTAATATCTTGCTAGATGGTATCTTACTCTGTGTAAAAGAGTCCTGATATGAAATGGTCCTTGAATATGAGTTTTTAAAGCTGTCTTGAGGTATTGAGAAGGCAATAAGCATGGTGGATAAAAGGATGGGTTTTGGAGTTAGACCTGGGTTCTAAATCAAGATCTGCCATTTATTAAGCCATGCAACTTTGTGAAATTACTTAACCCTGAGTGTCTGGTTCCTCAACTGTAAGTAGAGGTAGCTAATTCCTCTCAGTTTGTTATAAGGACTAAATGAAATATTATGTTTAATGTGTGGCTCATAGTAAACACTCAACAATGGTGGCTATTATTTTCATTATTAGGATGGCATAAGTAAATAAATAAAGATGTGCATTTCCAAAGTCTCACTTAGCAGGAAACCCATAAATTAATTTTGATTTGCTTAAGTTGCTCCATTGTTCTTAACTAAGCCCTGGTGTGACAATCCCTGGTTATTTATGAATTTAATTAAGGTTATTTGTACATAGTGCCATTAACAGGATTTGTTTAATTTTGTCTGACATCTGGCTTCACATAGTGATCAGAAATCCTGATCTTTAAATACCATTCAGAGGACTCTAAGGGAATTTCTAAACAGATGGATTTGTGTCTATAGTATTTTTATTCCCTGTTTGCCTGAGATCAGGATTCTGCAAAGATAGCACTGGAGTGCTGCATGCCACCCTTCCCAGTGGCCCTCCGCAGTGATTTTGGTTGAGAATGCAGCACTGACCTTGGTATTTAATTACATCTCAATGAAGTTTTTTTTTAAAAAAGTGGTAGCAGAGGGGAGAGAAAATCACAGAACCTAGTTCTGGCGATGTTGATCATCTTCAGTTTCTATCAGCATCCTTAGCCCTTGTCCCTCTATCTTATATACTCAATGCCTTCACTTTTTTAGGAGACTTCCTGCTTGAGGTGCCAGCCTCTCTCCTGAGTCCCTCCAAAGCACTAACCCTGTCTCCCTTCCATCCTTACATGCTTTATTCTAATGCAACAACTGCTTTTTATGCTCAAGTCTGTGGGGAGTACACAACAAGGATCTCCATTTTTTCCCCCTGTATTTTATTTTACCTTATTATTTTTTAAAATATTAATTTGTTTTATTTTTTAGATTCCACATATAAGTGATAACATAGTTTTTGTCCTTCTGTATCTGACTTATTTCTCTAAGCATAATACCCTCCAGGTCTATACATGTTGCAAATGCAAACATTTTTTGATTATCCCTTAGCAGTAAAAGGTTTTTGAGCACTTAGACCCAATATATGTATATTTGAATGTGTATAAATTATTCACATATACTACCATAGTAATTTATTATTTACATTCTAAAGTACATCCTAAAAAAGTACTTCTTGAAGAATGAGATAAATGACTACAAGTAAAAGTTGCATTTTTTTCCTCCTGCACTCTGTTTTTTTGTGAACCCTTTGAGGTGCTTGCATCCCACTTGGATTCAGATCCATCCCTTGTCTCACATAATTTAGAGCTTAGCTGGGAAAGCAAAATGCCTTCCTGAGAGTCAGGTTTTTAGTAGAATATGATTTAGGAGTTGTTTACATGAGTTATATAGGTCACAGTTGTATCATTTAGTGAGATCAGCTTTTCCCAAACTATGTTATACCTGGGATCACTAAACCCTTTGAATTCTCTGCCTTGAATGCCAGGAGAGGACAGAAGAGCAGATGGAGAGAGAAGAACTGAGACAAATTTTTTTCCTAAGGATTCTGGGGAGAAAGCATGTATGAAGCAGTAGTAATTTGCCCTGGTAACCATGAACTGGTGACTAAGAAATATTCATATAGATTATAAGTGCTAAGAGATTTCTGTGTACAGGATTTCTCTCTGTAGCCTTTGGTGGAGAGAAAACTTTGGCTGGGCTTCAAAGAGGAGATTGGATAGGATTTAGACGAATAGAGAGGAAAAGAGCCATTTCCTGTCATTTGTTTGGATGTGTTGATTGTTTTTGATCTTGACTCACCTGTTTGTTTTCATGTTTCTCGGGTATTAAGTATTCCATGTTCCACATCATTGCTCATCAAGCTTATTCCAACAGCTTCATTACTATCCTTCCAACATTCTGGAATCCTCTTCCTTTCTTATTATCTATCCTTATTCTTATCTGGATCCTGGAATATCGCCTCAGGCTTCCTGCCTCCCTTTTTATTTCTCTTTTTATTTCTTTCCCACCCAGGAGCTAAAGTGATCTTTCTAAAATTTTAATTGGACTTACCTGTCTCTGTATAAAACCATTCAGCAGCTCCTCATTCTCTTAATAAAAGTTTGAATTCTTCACCATGGTTTATGATGCCCTTTATTACCTGGATCCTGCTTACTTTCCTACTTCATTCTACCCCTCTTCTCTTTCTTCCATTAGGACACTCCCAACTATGTTAAACTTCTTGCCACGCTTTCTTTCACCTCCGGATCTTTGTACTTGTTTTCTCTGCCTGAAGCTCTTCCATTCTCCTGGCTAACTTGTACTTGTTTTTTATGTCCCAGCTTAAATTCCATTTCTTTGGAAGCACATGCCTCTTACCCGCTTAGTACTCTGCTTTCATCACTTTTCCATTCATACTTCTAGGATGTAATACAAAGAGCACAGGCTGTGGACTGGGGGTGGGAAGCCCAAGGTTTGACTCCTAATTTGTTATGAGATTTGGGGATATAAATTAACCTCTTCAAGCCCTGGTTTCTTCATCTCTAAAATGGGATAATGATGCACTTTTTTTTAGAAGCCTATTGGAAGAATTCATCAGTAAAATATACATAAAAGGATTCTGTAAGCACTAAAGCACCTTGCTCATATGATTTGCTTCTGCTGTTGCTACTGCTACAGCTGCTTCTGTCATTCCTCTTCTCTCCCCCTGCAATGATCCTCACCAGTCTTTCTGCAGTGTTTTATGTGGGACTTGTTTTTCTAGGGGATGAAGACTTTACCAAAGAGATAACAGAGCTATTTTCCCAGCTGCATGTCTCCTCCAAATCGGAGAAACTTACTAGGGTAAGTTTTCCTTCTTGCTGATTTTCAATTTTTTACATATATATATTTAGTGGATAAAGAATGTAAGGTGGTAAATTCCTGGCAAGGATGTCACCAAAACCGAGGGTATATTCCGAGTTCCATACCTCCTGTCTCCCTCTTGGTCTCGCAGGTTAGTGTGCTAAGCTCACACTGCACCCCCTTACCCCCAGCCCCCCAACACATCTGCCATCCTCACCTGTTTCCATTTGGAATGCTTTGCTTGTCTGAAAGCTTAAATTAGGCCATAGCATTGGTCATTTAAAGTTGGCAGCACTCACCAGCCATCATGATACCAATGGGCTAGTTCTCTATAGAGGGCTCACTGTTCTCAGGGCTCTGAGTTATTCCGAGATGATGGGATGTGGCCCCTGCCTTTAGGTAGCTGGAGTTTGCCATTTCCCAGAGCCCGGTAACTCAGATAATGACCACTTAGCTTGTGGAAATGAGAGAGTCCATGGCCTGAGCCTTGGTCTTTGGTAGTGATGCCTGAGCTGTCTTCACACATCTGGAGCATAGAGGGACTTCAGTCAAAGCTCAGAGTGGGTCGGGAGATAACTGTTTCCAGGGTAATACCCGCCTAGCAGATATGCCAGTGCCAGCTCTTGGGACAGTATTCTCTGGATCTTGGGCTGCTTGCTGCCTCTTCACCCTCTTCTCGAGAAATATCTTAGGATCGGTTAGCAGCAGCACACATTGCTTCCTGGCCAGGGAGAGCTGATAGCCATTGTATAGTCATCACAGTCACCTCTTGCGTACCCCACGGTAAGGAATAGGATGCTTAAGGGAAGTTACCCTGCTCTCCCATGCCCACTAAAAACACTGCATTCTCCAAGAAAGCTTTTCAGAACCTTGCCTCAGCAGCTCCTCTCCCTTGTCTTGTTTGTAGCACTTTATGGCACTTTCTAGCTTGTGTCATAGTGTTTTTTGTTTTGGAAGTAATAGCAAACTTAGAAAAAAGTTGCAAGAAAAGTACAAACAACATTCATATAGCTTTTATGCACATACACCTATTAACATTTCACTGCATTTGCTTCATCATTTGTGCTTGCAAATGTGTTCTCTCTTTCCCTCTTCCTATCCCTTCCTCTCCACCTCCCGCATAGACACACACACGTTATTACTATTATTGGGACTTTTTTTTTTGGCCATACCGTGCGGCATGCAGGATCTTTAGTTCCCCAACCAGGAGTAGAACCCATGCCCACCCCCCCCAGCACTGGAAGTATGGTGTCTTAACCACTGGACCACCAGGGAAGTCCCTGGGACTATTTTTTTTTTTTTTTGGCTGTACGCGGGCCTCTCACTGTTGTGGCCTCTCCCGTTGCGGAGCACAGGCTCCGGACGCGCGGGCTCAGCGCCATGGCTCACGAGCGCAGCCGCTCTGCAGCATGTGGGATCTTCCCGGACCGGGGCACGAACCTGTGTCCCCTGCATCGGCAGGCGGACTCTCAACCACTGCGCCACCAGGGAAGCCCTGGGACTATTTTTTGAGAGTAAAATGTAAGCATTATAGCCCTGTACTCCTAAATATTTCAATATGTATCTCCTAAGAATATGGATATTCCCTTCTATAACCACACTAATTATCAACTGCAATAAATTTAACATTGATACCATAGTTTATTTAATCTGTTGTCCACATTCCAGTTTTGTCAATTGACCTGACAATGTCCTTCATATCCAATTTTTTCCTCTAATGTTGGAGCCAGTACATGATTGAGAATTGTATTTAGTTGTCACGTACTTTGTCTCTTTTAATCTGTATTTGCTTTGTTTTGTTTTGTTGTTTGTTTTAGTCTCTTTTAATCTGGACTAGTTCCTTAGCTTTTCTTTGTCTTTTATGATTTTGACATTTTTGAGAAATACAAGCCCCTCCCCCTTTATAAAGGTAGAGTAGTCCTCATTTGAGTGTTGTCTGATGTTTTCTCATGATTAAAATCAGGTTATACATTCTTGTAAGTGATATTGTATCCTGCACAGGGTATCATATCTAGAGGCACACGATGTCCATTTGTCCCTTATTGGTGATGTGTTGTCTGATTTCTCACTGTATAATTATTATTTTGTTCCTGTGCTACTAATGAGCTTTCTGTGGGGAGACATTTTAAGACCATACAAATATCCTGCTCCTCATAATTTAGCATCCTAGATTTAGCAACTATTCATGATTCTTGCTGCACCAGTCTTTACTGTGATGGTTGCTGAATGATGATTTGTTTCAATCCCAGTACATGCTCCACATTTACCAGTGAGCTCTCGGCATTCTACTTAGAATTAAGAGCTCTCCCTTCTCCCCTTATCTCTTTATTATCTGTTTGTTATTGATATGGTCTCATGGGTTTCTATTTTTCCCCCCATTGGTTTGTAATTCATTACTGTCCTTAATTATTTTGCTGTTCAAATTGTCCTTCAAGCTGACTCCTGTGTGACATGCCCCCATTATTGTTTGAGTATTTCCTTATTTTCTGGCATAACGAGATCTTGTACCTTCCATATTTCTCTCCAGAATGAACCTTTTCTTCAAGGAGCCATGGTTCCTTTTTGATATTACAGGACAAAACCTGGATGCTAAGTGTACTCATTGCTTGGGGTATCTTTGCTTCTAGGCCCTGTTGGCCTAGGAAATGTATTCAAGTACACATATGTGCACCTGTGTGTGTGTGTGTGTCCACGTATATGCTCACATACATATTTTAGAGATCATGAGTTCACACTGATAACTCCAGTTTCAGTCCATTCTTACAGGTTCTTCCTTGCCTCTCCCCATTATACATTTGTATCTCTCTTTCATAGTAAGAACTCTCTCCCAACAACATTACTGCATTTCCTAATTTCCCCAGTCCTGTAATGCATCTGAAATGTTTTCCTTGCTTTGCCCATACTATTATAAAACAAAACTATAAAAAAATTTATGATTTACTTATTGTCTCCCATGTTAATTTAATTTCATCTTTGAATATATAGAGTATTAATATGTTTTCAAAAGTCAAAACTGTACAAAAAATATATTCAGAAGTGTCACTCCCTCTCAATTCCCACCCACTTCACTCTCCCCTCTCCTTTTAGATATTAAACTTTCTTGTTTTCCAGCATATCCTTCCTGTGTTTCTTTTTTAGATAGCAGATATATTTTAAAGACAAGCAGATATATTTTCTTATCTCCTTCTTATGTAAAAGTTACCATACTATTGATATATGTATTCTTTAGCACTTTATTCACTTAACTGTGTGCAAATGTATTTTCATAAAATTATCGGGCTTCCCTGGTGGCACAGTGGTTGAGAGTCCGCCTGCCAATGCAGGGGGCACGGGTTCATGCCCCGGTCCAGGAAGATCCCACATGCCGCGGAGCAGCTAGGCCCGTGAGCCATGGCTGCTGAGCCTGCGTGTCCGGAGCCTGTGCTCCACAACGGGAGAGGCCACAACAGTGAGAGGCCCGCGTACAGCAAAAAAAAAAAAGTAACCCCTTACCTATCTGGTAGTCCTAGTCATTCTCTAAAAGCAATCTTTGTATTGCTTATATTTTGGGTGTTGAGACTTAAGATGTAGAATGATTAAGGATCAGGACCTGATTATTTCCAGGAGTTTATATGAGAGTCTGTATGATGCAAGGGAAAAGCAATGAAGCAAAAGTCTGAGAACACAGTTCTGATTCTTATTCTGACTCTCACATGTGATGTAGGCAAATCCCATTCGTTCTCCAGGCCTCATTTTTTTCAGGTCAAAAAAAAAATAAGTTGTTGGAGAAGCTAAGCTCAAAGGTGCCTTTTAATTCCGAAGTCTCTAGATCTCATCAGTGGGACGTTCCAGACTGAATTCTGAGTGTGGAGGGTGGCTAGCATTGTTTTTTTTTTTTTTTTTAATTTACTTAATTTATTTATTTTTGGCTGTGTTGGGTCTTTGTCACTGTGTGCAGGTTTTCTCTAGTTAAGGCGAGCCGGGGCTCCTCTTCGTTGCAGTGTGTGGGCTTCTCATTGCAGTGGCTTCTCTTGTTACGGGGCACAGGCTCTAGATGCGTGGGCTTCAGTAGTTGTGGCACGCAGGCTCAGTAGTTGTGGCTCGGAGGCTGTGGAGCGCAAGCTCAGTAGTTGTGGCGCATGGGCTTAGTTGCTCTGCGTCATGTGTGATCTTCCCAGACCAGGGATCGAACCTGTGTCCCCTGCATTGGCAGGCAGATTCTTAACCATTGCACCACCAGGGAAGTCCCAAGCATTGGTATTTTTTGAAAGGGATGATAAATTACATTGAGTTGGCACAATAGATTATAATAACTTAATGTATTTATTAGAGAGGTTATTTTGAGTATGTATTATGCCTACTAAAATATCTCCAAGTAAGTTAAATATATAGTATCAGATTTCTTTTTGTTTTATGTGGCCTTATATCTCTCTGTTTTTCTTCTATTTTCCATCTCACATAAATCAATGTCTGTTTTTTGTCTGGGTTCATAGGTTCTGCTCTAGCTCATTCATGTTGTACCCTTGGGTGTAGCCCCACTTATTGATCCTTAGAGGCTCAGCCCCAGTACTATGTCTGTAATAAAGCCTGTGATTCCCTCAGTTTTCAGAATGACTCTCAACGTCTTCTCTGGATTCCTATTGCCTGGTTACAGCTCTGAACACATTCTGTGTATATAAAGTTACTCAAGTGGATGACTTAATTTAATGACAGTAAACATTTCATTAGAAACCAGCACTCTTCTCAGTTGCAAATGACAGAAACTCAAGTCAGACTGGCTTAAGAAAAAGGCACATTTATTAGCTCACGAAACTAGAAAACTAAGGGGCAACACTGGCTTCAGGCATGGCTCTCCACCCAGAAACTTGTCCCCTCTCCATCTCTTGACTCTGCTTTCTTCTGTTCATTCTTAGGGATGCTTTTCCACATGATGGTAAGATGATTACTGGCAGCTTCAGGAGACTTTTTCCAGTTGAGTAACTCCAACAGAAAGAGGGCTTCCCTTTCCCAGTAATTTTACGAGATGTCCTGAGGCTGATGCCCATTGACCTAGCTTGGGTCACTTTTCCATCCATGAGCTAATTACTGTATAGACAGGGGGATTAATTTCTTGGTAGCTAAACCTAAATCATTTGCCAACCCTTGGAGTCAGAGGATGAAAGTAACCCCATCCAAACCACATGAACTGAGAAAAATCTAGGACTTACTACCAAAAGAAAGGAGATATACATGCCAGCTAGGTAAAAACAGTAGATATCTCTCAACACTATAGGGAACATCTGGGTGCACTAATCCAAATAAGATACCACCACTGTTCCGTAATAATGTAGTTTATTTACGAGATAACACGTAGTTAATTCCAGTGTATTTTGGTAAGTACTAAGTTGAAGGTGTACTTAGGGGACTGTGGACGTACAGAAAAGGGTTGTTGAGGTGCCCAATCTCCTTGGATGCCTTTGAAAGTTACTTGGAGCAGACAGTGTTTGGGTGGAGGATTGAAAGAAAATTGAGTTGCCTTGATTTAGGGGAAAAAAAAATGGAAATGACACTTTGGACTAAGGGAATACAATGAACAAAGAACAGGCATATTACAGGTCATTATTATCAGATCATAAAGCGGGAAGTGATAAGAGATGAAACTAGAGAAGTAGGTAGAGTAGGTCATGGGCACTTTTTAGATCATGTCAAAGAGCATGATCTAGTGGATGGAGAGCCATTGAAGAAAAGCAGAGTGATCAGCTATGGGCTTAGATAGATCACTGGTACCATTAGGGAAGATGGATTTAAGAGGAGCCATATCAGAAGCAGGGAGACCAGTCAGAGTGCTCTTGCCATAGAGTAGATTTGAACTTAAGTGGTGGTAATAGAGAGGAAGAGCAAAGTGGAGAAATGTGTACGGTAAAATCAGACTATCTTGGTGATTGGAAAGGAAAAATCTAGGATGGCTCGTGTATTTTGGCTTGTATGACTGGTATATGATGGTTCTTCTAAAGCTCAAGGGAATAAGAGAGGATGAAAAATTTAGGGATAGGGAGAGAAAGATGATGAATTTAAATTTTGCACATGTTATGTGAGACAGATGCCTATAGGATATCCTGATGCGTATGTCCAGAAGGGAGTTGGAATATGTTGTTTTCAGAAGTTAGTGCTGGAAATAAGGATTCAGGAGTCAGCAGCAGGTAGGGAATAGTTAAAATTACTGAAATAGGATCGATGGAGAGGGAAGGGAGTAGGGTGAGATAAGTAGAGAGCCAAGGCTGCTATTCGGGACTAAGAAGGGGTATGGGGGACTTCCTAGGGTGATGGGAAAGTTCTGTATCCTGATCTGGGTCACAATTATGCAGGCATATACACATGTAACCTGTCATGCTCTGAAGATTTGCACACTTTACTGTGTGTAAGGTACACCTCAGTTTAAAAAAAGCCAAAGGATTCGAGGGAATGTGTGGTCACAAATGTTAAGTGTTGTAAGGAGATCTAGTAAGTTAAGTACTGAAAAGCTAGATGGTATGTTTGTTTGGGTGAGAACAAGAACACTGACTTCCATGATGCTAAAATGTTCCTGGTGGGTGCACAGTAATCTTGGTGAGCTGAATCGAATTGCTGATGGACTGTACAGTCATCCCTTGATATCCTCAGAGGTATCCTGGTTCCAGGGCCCCCTGTTGATACCAAAATTGAGGGATGCTCAAGTCCCTGATATAAAATGGTATGGTATTTGCATATAACCTACATACATCCTCTGGTATATGTTATATCACCTCTTGATTGCTTATAATACCTAATACAGTATAAATGCTGTGCAAATAGTTGTACATACAATGTAAATGCTATTTAAGTTGCCAGCACTTGGCAAATTTAGGTTTTGCTTTTTGGAACTTTCTGGATTTTTTTTTTTTCCAAATATTTTCAGT
The DNA here is from genome assembly GCF_964341445.2 of Mesoplodon mirus. Classification (NCBI taxonomy): domain Eukaryota; kingdom Metazoa; phylum Chordata; class Mammalia; order Artiodactyla; family Ziphiidae; genus Mesoplodon; species Mesoplodon mirus. The sequence continues at coordinate 52,023,565 of NC_138980.1, forward strand.
CCGTGGTTGGTTGAATCTGAAGATGTGGAACCTGTGTAGATGGAGGGCCAACTATAATCTTTTTCTTATTTAGGCAAGAAATATAGCCTGTGAATGGATCAGGACATCTCTGGCCAAACCATTAGAAGAGAAGGAAGAAGGAAAAAAACAGTTGGAAGCAGAAAAAATTGAGCAAATCAATAACAATTCAATAGAGGTAATGAAAACAACTAAGGCTTTTTTTTTTTTTCAATGTGGTATCACAATTAGGGATGTAAGCACCTATTTTGTTGTACTGCTATCCATAATTTCTACCTTGTGATCCAAGATTGCAACATCTTAGTTCTAGACTGTAGGATGCAAGGAGTGAAGAAACAGAGACAAAGGGTGCATGTATGTGGCGTCATGAGAAGTTTCCCAGAAGCTGCGCATGACACTTTTTATTCAGATCTTTTGGCTAAAACTTAGTCCCATGGTCACACCTGACTTCAGGGGAGCCTCTGTTTTTATAGCTATATGAACCCAGCTATAAAATTATATAACTACTATGGAAGAAGAGGAGGTTTATTGAAGGGCAGCTGTTAGTCTCTGTTGCTTTCAAGATATTGTATACTTCAGTATGGGAGAAGCAGGGTGGTGTCATTTCCTCTTGTATTAAAAAAAACAATGCTCTGTTTTGTTATGCTTTCTTTTGTTTTTCCCAGGATATCCATGCATTTGCAATCAGGAGCCTAGCAGAACTGACTGCCTGCTCAATTGAACTGTTTCACAAAACAGCGGCTCTGGTTCTGCATGGCAGGAAGCAGGAAGTAACAGCCATAGACAGGAGCAGAGCCCTTTCCCAGTAAGTGTAATGAGTGTCCCTCTAAATGATACAGTTTGCTGAAAGGGTTTTCTCAGTGTCTTTCCAAAGGTTTAGAAACTTTCCTCTCAATACGTTGCTGTTCACATTGCACCATTCACATCTTAGAGGTTTGTTCATTTTGGGTTTTAGTTAATAAGTAGCCAAGGGTGTTGTTTATTTTCATTGAGCCATAAATCTATATTATAAATCTGCCCTCTTTTATTAACCAACTCATACTTGGAAAACTAGTTTTGTTTTTTTTTTCAGATCACTGACCTTAATTGAAGTAGAATTTTGCATAAGTGAAAACAGAAAATAGTTCTAATAACCTCAGTTCTTACTAACAGTTGTTGGTTATTGAGTGCTAATTATATGCCAGGTCCCATACTAAGGGATTTACGTGTATCATTTCTAATCTTTAAAAGCAACCCTCAAGATAAATGATCAGTCCAACTTTAAAAATGAGGAAACACAAACATAAGAGAAGTTAAGTAAATTATGCCCAGGTTGTGCAGACTGGGATTTAAACCCAGGTCTATCTAAGTTTCAAACCCTTTTTTTTCCAGTATATTGCTGGTTTTAAACAAAACTTTGAAAAATGATAGAATGTAGGTAGTCACAGGAGGAAAAAAACCCCTACTGTTTTCTAAATAAATCTCCTAATTAAATAATGAGAATTTTCATTGGAGAAAAAAACATGAGTGAGAGTGTCTAGTGTGTTAGGATTGAAAGGGACCCTTGATGTTCTCTGGGCCATTTCTTCACCTACGGTTTCACTGCCTCTCTACAACATCCTGTAAGGAGGGGCCTAGTTTTGTCTTAAACATCCTTAGGATGAGGGATTCACAATCCCAAAGCAGACTATTCTTTGGAAAACTAGCTATTTCCACTGCATGGAATGCTCTTCCAGTCATGGCTCTTTCCTTCACTGAATTTCCTTTACTTCTTAGAGGGTCCTTTTTTCACCACCCTATCTAATACTATCTTCTACCATTTTCTCATTCTTTTTTTCTTTTCTTTAACTCTAATTCACTATTACATTGATCAGTTTAACCTCCTCAAGGGTAGGATTTTTATTTTGTTTTATTTTTAAATTTATTTTTTAATAAAAAAAGTCTTATAAAATTTTTGAAGGTTACCTTCCATTCACAGTTATTACAAAATATTGGTTATATTCCCCATGTTGTTATTACAAAATATTGGCTATATTCCCCATCCTTGAGCTTGTCTTACACCCAGTAGTTTGTACCTCCCACTTCCCCACCCCTATATTGCCCCTCCCTCCCTCTCCCCACTGGTAACCACTAGTTTGTTCTCTATATCTATGAGTCTGCTTCTTTTTTGGTATACTCACTAGTTTGTTGTATTTTTTAGATTCCTCATATAAGTGATTTCATACAGTATTTGTCTTTCTCTGTCTGACTTATTTCACTTAGCATAAATGCCCTCCAAGTCCATCCATGTTGCTGCAGATGGCAAACTTTCATTCTCTTTTATGGCTGAGAACACAATACTTTCCATTGTGTATATATACCACATCTTCTTTATCCATTCATCTGTTGATGGACACTTAGGTTACTTCCATGGAAGTAACATAGGTTACTTCCATGGCGATTGTGAATAATGCTGCTATGAACATTGGAGCGCATGTATCTTTTCAAATTAGTGTTTTTGTTTTTTTGACATATACCCAGGAGTGGAATTCCTGCGTCATATGGTAGTTCTATTTTTAGTTTTTTGAGAAACCTCCATACTGCTTTTCGCAGTGGCTGTACCAATTTACATTCCCACCAACAGTGTACAAGGGTTCCCTTTATTCCATATCCTCACCAACATTTGTTATTTGTGTTCTTTTTGTTGATAGCCATTCTGACAGGTGTGAGATGATATCTCATTGTGTGTTTTTTTGTTTGTTTTTTAAATTTTTATTGGTGTATAGTTGATTTACAATGTTGTGCTAGTTTCAGGTGTGCAGCGAAGTAAACCAGTTTTACATATACATACATCCACTCTTTTTTTTGGAGATTCTTTTCCCATGTAGGCTATTGCAGAGTATTGAGTAGAGTTCCCTGTGCTATACAGCAGGTTATTATTAGTTATCTATTTTATATGTAGTAGTGTGTATTCATCAGTCCCAACCTCCCAATTTATCCCTCCCACCCCCCCACTCCACATCCCCTGGTAACCATAAGCTTGTTTTCTACATCCATGACTCCTGTTTTGTAAATAAGTTCATTTATACTCTTTTTTTTTAAGATTCCACATATAAGCGATATTATATGATATTTGTTATTCTGTGTCTGACTTACTTCACTCAGTATGACGATCTGTAGGTCCATCCATGTTGCTGCCTCATGTGGCTTTGATTTGCATTTCCCTGTTACATTTTTGAATTCTTTACTTGCTTTCATATCACCATCTAGGGCATATTATATATATAAATATATGTATACTTTTGTGTGTGTATAAATGTATACATATATAACTATAAACATATACAAACATCCATCTCTTTCTATATTTATAGTATCCCTGTCAATCAGCAAGTAAGTTAGTATTCATGAAAACTGGTGCTTTGCTTGTTTACTAATATATCCCCAGTGCTCAGAAGTACCTGGTACATAGAAGCCTTTCAGTAAGTATTTGTCAAATGAATGAATAAATATTTAATTTAACTATATTTCTAAATAGAATGTAGGATCTTTTAAGTACGACCTTGTCTCCTTAAAATGTATCTTAGTTATTTCCTTTGATTTAATTTGAAAGCATAGTATTTTCTAGAGAATTTTGTAGAAAAGTATTTCTCTAAGGACTGAACCTTCTCTTCCTATAACATGAGTCCCCATATATGTAGTTGAACATATATGGGGACCTAGGACCTGTTTGAACATATATGGGGACCTAGGACCTGTTTCTTCTTTTTTCCCTTGTTTCCTAGGATGACAGTTGTGTTGTGTAAAGAGTTGTCCTCTCTGTCTAAAGAGTTCACCACCTGCTTAACAACTGCTGGGGTAAGAATTCATGATTTTTATTGGGCTAATGTTTGTTTTGTTTTTAGAACAGCTTTATTAAGATATAGTTTACATATCATAAAATTTTTCCCATTTAAGTGTACGTTTCAATGGTTTTTAATATATTTACAGAGCCATGCAACAGTCACCAAAATCTAATTTTAGATCATTTTCATCATCTCCCAGAAAACCTCATACCATTGCAAGTCACTTACCATTCCCTTCCCCTCCACATTCTTCTAGCCTTAAGCAACACTAACCTACTTTCTGTCTATAGATTTGCCTATTCTGGACATCTAATATAAATGGGATCATACAATATTATGGTATTTTGTGTCTGGTTTCTTTCACTTAGCATAATGTTTTTGACGTTCATCCACATTGTATCAGTATTTCCTTTTATTACCTAATAACATTCTATCATATGGATATATACCACATTTATCTGTTCATCAGTTGATAGACATTTGGATTGTTCACTCTTTTTGGTTGTAATGAATAATGTTACTATGAGCATGCATGTATGTTTTTATTTCTCTTGGGTGGATAGCTAGGAGTGGAATTTCTGGGTCATATGGGTAATACGGACCATTAAGGAACTGTCAGACTGTTTTCCAAAGTAGTTGCACCATTTTACATCCCTGCCAGCAATGTATGAGAGTTCCAGTTTCTCCACATCCTTGTTGACACTTGCTATTGTCTGTTTTTGTGTTTTTGTTTTTGTTTTTTAAAATTTTACCAGACCTAGTAGGTATGAAGTGTTATCTCATTATGGGTTTTATTTGTATTTCCCTGATGGCTGATGATGTTGAGCATCTTTTCATGTGCCTGTTAGCCATTTGTATGTCTTCTTTAGAGAAATGTCTCTTCCAGTCTTTTGCCTATTTTTAAATTGGGTTGTCTTTTTATTATTATTTTATAAATTGGGTTGTCTATTTTATTATTTATTCTGATTTTAATTATTTGTCTTTTTATTATTTACTATTTATTATTGAGTTATAAAAGTTCTTTATTTTCTCTGGATACAAGTTCCTTACCAGATATATGATATGCACATATTTTCTCCCAGTCCATGGGCGGTCCTTTCACTTTCTTGATAGTGAATAGTGATACAGTCCAACTTGTCAATATTCTCTTTTATCACTTGTTCTTTTGGTATTGTATCTAAAGAATCATTGCCTCACCCAAGATCATGAGGGTTTACTCATGTTTTTTTCTAAGAGTTTTATGTTGCAGTTCTTATGTTTACATCTATTATATATTTTGAGTTAATTTTTGTGTATGGTGTGAGGTAGGGGCCCAACATTTCTTTTTTGCATGTGGATATCCAGTTGTCCCAGCACCATGTGTTGAAAAGTTTCCCCTTGTTGAATTGTCTTGGCCCTTTTTGTCTAAAATCAATTGACCATAGTCATAGGGGTTTGTTTCTGGGCTCTTATTTCAGTTTCATTGATCTGTGGTATCCTATGCCAGTGCCATACTGTCTTGATTTCTGTAGCTTTGTAGTAAGTTTTGAAATCAAGAAGTGTACGTCTTCCAACTTTGTTCTTCTTTTTCAAGATTTTTTTGTCTATTTGGGGCCCTATGCATTTCCATATGAATTTTAGGATCATTTTGTCTATGTCTAACTGAATTTTGCAACTTGTTGTTTTTTTTTATACAGTCTTCAGTATATTTTGTGCTGCTCTCTCTCGAGACCTGTACTGAGAATGTAGACCTTGATAAGATAAAAATCCCAAAGTTGGATTCTAGTTTTAAGGGGCAGTGCTTACTTAGACTATGGCAACTCTCATATTTTGTAGTTGCCAGCCAGTAGGAGAGTTGTAATTAAAGCTAAAGTTTTTTTGTCTTGTTTTAAGGAATTGTAAAAATTTACTGAAGGTGTGTGAACTATGGAAGACGATTCAGACATCAGTAATCATGAATTGGCATAAAATCAAGGGCATTTTAAATGGACAGATAAAAATCACTTTGTAGTACACCAAACTCATACATACAGAGAACAGATAAGTGGTTGCCAGAGGCAAAGGGTGGGGGCTGGGTGAAATGGGTGAAGGGGATCAAAAGGTACAAACTTCCAGTTATAAAATAAATAATGTACAGCATGTACAGCATTGGGGATGTCATGTACGGCATGATACCTATAGTTAATAATACTGTATTGCATATTTGAAAGTTGCTAAGAGAGTAGATCTTAAAAGTTGTCATCATGAGAAAAAAAATTATTTTACTATAGTGATGGATGTTGACTGGTCTTATCATCATTTTAGCATGTATGCAGATAGCAAATCATTAGGTTGTACATATGCAATTAGTATAGTGTTGTATGTCAATTATACCTCAATTTAAAAAAAATCAGCTTGTAGTTAAGGGTGTAGGGGTCAGTGTGGCAGCAAAGTTATTCTGGGCCCTTAAATTTATTTTAGTTAAGAGCATGGCCCAAATTAATTCTTCTCACTTTGAGTTTAGATTTTTCCTATAAGGGATAATTCTGTGATATAGCTTCTCTTTTCCTCTTAGTATTTTCTTTAAAAGAGCTTCTGGGTTTCCTGAAGTTAATCTTCTGAGGCTAAAGTTTTCCATGTGTTTCATAAAGAAACTTTAACCCAGCAAGTCAACTCTAAGGTGCTAACACATGCAAGTATCAAATTTGCATTATTTGTTTCCACATTTTCCAAACAGCCCATCTTAAAAACAAGTTGAGTATTTTGAGCACATGTTTCATATCTGTATATTTTGTTTTTAAATTTCTCTAAAGTTTTTGTGGTCAAATATACCATTTCTATCTCCCTTCCAAAATACTCTTTAAAGTTAGTAAAAACTACAAAGGCATACACTCTCAATTTGGATAGAAGGAAATAAAGAAGGAAATTTAAAACCCTTCCTGAGTCTGATCTAGACTTTGTCTATGCTTATATTTATATTTGGGTATGTGTCGGTGTTTTTCAAAGTGGGATCATACTTTATTTATTTTTGAATTTTTGAATTCTATTTAACTTATTTTTTTATACAGCAGGTTCTTTTTAGTTACCCATTTTATACATATTAGTGTATATATGTCAATCCCAATCTCCCAGTTCATCACACCACCCCCCACCCTCCACCCCCCACCTCTTTCCCCCCTTGGTGTCCATACGTTTGTTCTCTACATCTGTGTCTCAATTTCTGCCCTACAAACTGGTTCATCTGTACCATTTTTCTAGGTTCCACATATATGCGTTAATATACGATATTTGTTTTACTCTTTCTGACTTACTTCACTCTGTATGACAGTCTCTAGATTCATCCACGTCTCTACAAATGACCCAATTTCGTTCCTTTTTATGGCTGAGTATTATTCCACTGTATATATATATACCACATCTTCTTTATCCATTCATCTGTCAATGGGCATTTAGGTTGCTTCCATGACCTGGCTATTGGAACTAGTGCTGCAGTGAACATTGGGGTGCATGTGTGTTTTTGAATTATGGTTTTCCTGGGTATATGCCCAGTAGTGGGATTGCTGGGTCATATGGTAATTCTATTTTTAGTTTTTTAAGGAACCTCCATCCTGTTCTGCATAGTGGCTGTATCAGTTTACATTCCCACCAACAGTGCAAGAGGGTTGCCTTTTCTCCACACCCTCTAGCATTTGTTGTTTGTAGATTTTCTGATGATGCCCATTCTAACTGGTATGAGGTGATACCTCATTGTAGTTTTGATTTGCATTTCTCTAATAATCAGTGATATTGAGCAGCTTTTCATGTGCTTCTTCGCTATCTGTATGTCTTCTTCGGAGAAATGTCTATTTAGGTCTTCTGCCCATTTTTGGATTGGGTTGTTTTTTTTTAAATATTGACCTACATGAGCTGTTTATATATTTGGGAGATTAATCCTTTGTCCATTGATTCATTTGCAAATATTTTCTCCCATTCTGAGGGCTGTCTTTTCGTCTTGTTTGTAGTTTTCTTTGCAAAAGCTTTTAAGTTTCATTAGGTCCCATTTGTTTATTTTTGTTTTTATTTCCATTACTCTAGGAGGTGGATCAAAAAAGATCTTACTGTGATTTATGTCAAAGAGTGTATTTCCTATGTTTTCCTCTTAAGAGTTTTATAGTGTCCGGTCTTACATTTAGGTCTCTAATCCATTTTGAGTTTATTTTTGTGTATGGTGTTTAAGGATTGTTCTAATTTCATTCTTTTACATGTAGCTGTCCAGTTTTCCCAGCACCACTTATTGAAGAGACTGTGTTTTCTAGATTGTATATCCTTGCCTCCTCTGTCATAGATTAGTTGACCATAGGTGCATGGGTTTATCTCTGGGCTTTCTATCCTGTTCCATTGATCTATATTTCTGTTTTTGTGCCAGTACCATATAGTCTTGATTCCTGTAGCTTTGTAGTATAGTGTGAAGTCAGGGAGTCTGATACCCCCAGCTCTGATTTTTTTCCCTCAAGACTGCTTTGGCTATTTGGGGTCTTTTGTGTCTCCATACAAATTTTAAGATTTTTTGTTCTACTTCTGTAAAAAATGCCATTGCTAATTTGATAGGGATTGCATTGAATCTGTCGATTGTTTGGGGTGGTATAGGCATTTTCACAATATTGATTCTTCCAGTCCAAGAACATGGTATACCTCTCCATCTGTTTGTATCATCTTTAATTTCTTTCATCAGTGTCCTATAGTTTTCTGCATACAGGTCTTTTGTCTCCCTAGGTAGGTTTATTCCTAGGTATTTTATTCTTTTTGTTGCAGTGGTAAATGGGAGTGTTTCCTTAATTTTCTTTCAGATTTTTCATCATTAGTGTATAGAAATGCAAGAGATTTCTGTGCATTAATTTTGTATCCTGCAACTTTACCAGATTCATTGATTAGCTCTAGTAGTTTTCTGGTGGCATCTTTAGGATTCTCTATAGATTCTCTATACTATAGACTATAGTATCACGTCATCTGCAAACAGTGACAGTTTTACTTCTTCTTTTCCAATTTATATTCCTTTTATTTCTTTTTCTTCTCTGATTGCCGTGGCTAGGACTTCCAAAACTATGTTGAATAAGAGTGGTGAGAGTGGACATCCTTGTCTTGTTCCTGATCTTAGAAGAAATGCTTTCAGTTTTTCACCATTGAGAATGATGTTTGCTGTTGGTTTGTCATATATGACCTTTATTATGTTGAAGTAGGTTTCCTCTATGCTCGCTTTCTGGAGATTTTTTGTCATAATTGGGTGTTGAATTTTGTGAAAAGCTTTTTCTGCATCTATTGAGGTGATCATATGGTTTTTATTCTTCAGTTTGTTAATATAGTGTATTGCATTGATTGATTTACATATACTGAAGAATCCTTGCATCCCTGGGATAAATCCCACTTGATCATGGTGTATGATCTTTTTAATGTGCTGTTGGATTCTGTTTACTAGTATTTTGTTGAGGATTTTTGCATCTATATTCATCAGTGATATTGGTCTATAATTTTCTTTTTTTGTAGTATCTTTGTCTGGTTTTGGTATCAGGGTGATGGTGGCCTCATAGAATGAGTTTGGGAGTGTTCCTTCCTCTGCAATTTTTTGGAAGAGTTTGAGAAGGATGGGTGTTAGCTCTTCTCTAAATGTTTGATAGAATTCACCTGTGAAGCCATCTGGTCCTGGACTTCTGTTTGTTGGAAGATTTTTAATCACAGTTTCAATTTCATTACTTGTGATTGGTCTGTTCATATTTTCTATTTCCTCCTGGTTCAGTCTTGGAAGGTTATACCTTTCTAAGAATTTGTCCATTTCTTCCAGGTTGTCCATTTTATTGGCATAGAGTTGCTTGTAGTAGTCTCTTAGGGTGTTTTGTATTTCTGCGCTGTCTGTTGTAACTTCTCCTTTTTCATTTCTATGTTTATTGATTTGAGTCCTCTCCCTCTTTTTCTTGATGAGTCTGGCTAATGTTTATCAATTTTGTTTATCTTCTCAAAGAAACAGCTTTTAGTTTTATTGATCTTTGCTCTTGTTTTCTTTGTTTCTATTTCATTTATTTCTGCTCTGACCTTTATGATTTCTTCCCTTCTGCTAACTTTGGCTTTTGTTTGTTCTTCTTTCTCTAATTCCTTTAGGTGTAAGTTTAGATTATTTACTTGAGATTTTTCTTGTTTCTTGAGGTAGGCTTGTATTGCTATAAACGCCCCCCTTAGAACTGCTTTTGCTGCATCCCATAGGTTTTGGATTGTCCTGTTTTCATTGTCATTTGTCTCTAGGTATTTTTTGATTTCCTCTTTGATTTCTCCAGTGATCTCTTCGTTATTTAGTAACGTATTATTCAGGCTCCATGTGTTTATGTTTTTTATGTTTTTTTTCCCTGTAATTGATTTCTAATCTCATAGCATTGTGGTCAGAAAAGATGCTTGATATGATTTCAATTTTCTTAAATTTACTGAGGCTTGATCTGTGACCCAAGATGTGATCTATCCTGGCGAATGTTCCATTCGCACTTAAGAAGAAAGTGTAATCTGCTGTTTTAGGAATGAATGTCCTATAAATATCAATTAAATCTGTTTGGTCTCTTGTATCATTTAAAGCTGTGTTTCTTTATTAATTTTCTGTTTGGATGATCTGTCCATTGGTGTAAGTGAGGTGTTAAAAGTCCCCCACTATTACTGTGTCACTGTTGATTTCCTCTTTTATAGCTGTTAGCAGTTGCCTTATGTATTGAGGTGCTCCTGTATTGGGTGCATATATATTTATAATTGTTATATCTTCTTCTTGGATTGATCCCTTGATCATTATGTAGTGTCCTTCCTTGTCTCTTGTAACATTCTTTATTTTAAAGTCTATTTTATCTGATATGAGTATCGCTACTCCAGCTTTCTTTTGATTTCCATTTGCATGGAATATCTTTTTCCATCCCCTCACTTTCAGTCTTTATGTGTCCCTAGGTCTGAAGTGGGTCTCTTGTAGACAGCATATAGATGGGTTTTGTTTTTTTATCCATTCAGCGAGCCTGTGTCTTTTGGTTGGAGCATTTAATCCATCCACACATTTAAGGTAATTATCGCTATGTATGTTCCTATTACCATTTTCTTAATTGTTTTGGGTTTGTTTTTGTAGGTCCTTTTCTTCTCTTGTGTTTCCCACTTAGAGAAGTTCCTTTAGCATTTGTTGTAGAGGTGGTTTGGTGGTGCTTAATTCTCTTAGCTTTTGCTTGTCTGTAAAGCTTTTGATTTCTCCATCGAATCTGAGTGAGATCTTTGCCGGGTAGAGTAATCTTGGTTGTAGGTTCTTCCCTTTCATCACTTTAAATATATCATGCCACTCCCTTCTGGCTTATAGAGTTTCTGCTAAGAAATCAGCTGTTAACCTTATGGGAGTTCCCTTGTTTGTTATTTGTTGTTTTTCTCTTGCTGCTTTCAATAATTTTTCTTTGTCTTTATTTTTTGCCCATTTGATTATTATGTGTCTCGGCGTGTTTCTCCTTGGATTTAACCTGTATGGGACTCTCTGCGCTTCCTGGACTTGGGTGGCTATTTCCTTTCCCATGTTAGGGAAGTTTTCAACTATAATCTCTTAAAATATTTCCTTGGGTCCTTTCTCTCTCTCTTCCCCTTCTGGGAGCCCTATAATGTGAGTGTTGTTGCTTTTAATGTTGTCCCAGAGGTCTCTTAGGCTGTCTTCATTCCTTTTCATTGTTTTTTCTTTATTCTGTTCCGCAGCAGTGAATTCCACCATTCTGTCTTCCTGGTCACTTATCCGTTTTTCTGCCTCAGTTATTCTGCTATTGATTCCTTCTAGTTTATTTTTCATTTCAGTTATTATATTGTTCACCTCTGTTTGTTTGTTCTTTAATTCTTCTAGGTCTCTGTTAAACATTTCTTACATCTTCTGTATCTTTGCCTCCATTCTTTTTCCGAGGTCCTGGATTACCTTCACTATCATTATTCTGAATTCTTTTTCTGGAAGGGTGCCTATCTCCACTTCATTTAGTTGTTCTTCTGGCGTTTTATCTTGTTCCTTCATCTGGTACATAGCCCTCTGACTTTTCATCTTGTCTATCTTTCTGTGAATGTGGTTTTTGTTCCACAGGCTGCAGGATGGTAGTTCTTCTTGCTTCTGCTGTCTGCCCTCTGGTGGATGAGGCTATCTAAGAGGCTTGTGCAAGTTTCTTGATTGGAGGGACTGGTGGTGGGTAGAGCTGGCTGTTACTCTGGTGGGAAGAGAAGAGCTCAGTAAAACTTTCATCCACTTGTCTGCTGATGGGTGGGGCTGGGTTCCCTCCCTGTTGGTTGTTTGGCCTGAGGCGACCCAACACTGGAGCCTGCCCGGGTTCTTTGGTGGGGCTAATGGCGGGCTCTGGGAGGGCTCACGCCAAGGAGTACTTCCCAGAACTTCAGCTGCCAGTGTCTTTGTCCTCACAGTGAGACACAGCCACCCCTGTCTCTGCAGGAGACCCTCCAACACTAGCAGGTAGGTCTGGTTCAGTCTCCTATGGGGTCACTGCTCCTTCCCCTGGGTCCTGATGCGCACACTACTTTGTGTCTGCCCTCCAGGAGTGCAGTCTCTATTTCCCCCAGTCCTGTTGGAGTCCTGCAATCAAATCCCGCTAGCCTTCAAAGTGTGATTCTCTAGGAATTTCTCTTCCTGTTGCTGGACTACCAGGTTGGGAAGCCTGACGTGAGGCTCAGAACCTTCACTCCAGTGGGTGGACTTCTGTGGTTACATGTTCTCTGGTTTGTGAGTCACCCACCCAGCAGTTATGGGATTTGATTTTATTGTGATGCGCCCCTCCTACTGTCTCATTGTGGCTTCTCCTTTGTCTTTGGATGTAGGGTATCTTTTTTGGTGAGTTCCAGTGCCTTCCTGTCTTCCTGATGATTATTCAGCAGTTAGTTGTGATTCCGGTGCTCTCGCAAGAGGGAGTGAGAGCATGGCCTTCTACTCCGCCATCTTGAACCAATCATCATATTTTACCTATTGTTTTTTTAATATACTATGCTTGATTAACGCATTATCCTTTGTTCTAGGTCAAGGAAAAGGCAGACGTCCTTAATCCGTTAATCACTGCAGTATTTCTAGAGGTTAGTAGTACTAATTGTTTTTTAAGTCTCTAATTTCTAGGGCATTATGTATTAATAACTCTTTAAGTTTTTATTTTTTGTTTTTTTCACTAGTTTAGCCGTGTTGATGCAGATATGACCAAAATGGTGTATATTTTATCATATTTCCTGTTCATTAATTACAAACCATAAAGATGCAGGTGCCAGGTAAAGTGCAGTGGAAGAAGTGGTAGGCTGTCATTACTTAGTACTACCCCTTTGTAATTAATGGACAATTCTCATTAATGAAACATCTTCTGGAGACTAGCTAGTAAACATGATGTGCTGAAAATTACAAATAGGCTAGCACTGCTCCTTAAAGGACTAAGGTTTATGCAGAGGAGATTAGTTACAAAACAAAACAAAAGAAAACAAAACACTTTGTCATTTTCTTGCCCAGAAATTTGCTTTATTATGTCAAAAAGCTACCTGTGTTTACATAATCTGTGCCAGTTCATTAGATTTAAGAAGGTAGGTGGTTTAAGTCCATGGATGGATTATATTGCTGCCATGTATGATGCTTTCTGGATTCCATGATTTAAGAACTCTATCTTGGGACTTCCTTGGTGGTACAGTGGTTAAGAATCCACCTGCCAATGCAGGGGACACAGGGCTTCCCTGGTGGCGCAGTGGTTGAGAGTCCGCCTGCCGATGCAGGGGACACGGGTTCGTGCCCCGGTCCGGGAAGATCCCACATGCTGCGGAGTGGCTGGGCCCGTGAGCCATGGCCGCTGAGCCTGCACGTCCAGAGCCTGTGCTCCGCAACGGGAGAGGCCACAGCAGTGAGAGGCCCACGTACCGCAAAAAAAAAAAAAAAAAAAAAAATGCAAGCAATGCAGGGGACACAGGTCTGATCCCTGGTCTAATGCAGGGGACATGGGTTCGAGCCCTGGTCCGGGAAGCAGAGCAACTAATAAGCCCGTGTGCCACAATTACTGAGCTGTGCTCTAGAGTCCGCGAGCCACAACTACTGAGCCTGTGTGCCGCAGCTACTGAAACCTGCATGCCTAGAGCCCATGTTCCACAACAAGAAAAGCCACCGCAGTGAGAAGCCTGCACACTGTAATGAAGAGTAGCCCCTGCTCACCGCAACTAGAGAAAGCCCGCGCACAGCAATGAAGACCCAACACAGCCAAAAATAAATAAATAAATTTATATTAATAAAAAGAGAAAACCACAGAATGCAGAAAAAGTGAAAGATAAAAAGAACTCTATCTTGTAAATTAATTGTGCAAAAATTTAGATGTTTGATGATTTGTTTAAAACATATTTATCTAAGTCTGAGGGGAGAAAATATATTTGATAATCAGTTAGGTTTTAAATATGAATCAAAAAAAATATTTTTGCCACTGGAGTGTTACTTCTTTAGTTTTAGATTCTTTTAAAATTACCAATGAAGAAATGCCTTTCATTCCTTAACTGCATAGTTTTCCTTTAGTAGTCAGGGAAATTATTCTGATCACTTAAGCAATTAAAAAAAATATGTTTATGATTTAGTAGATGGCAGAGTTGTAGAGATGAAAGAAGTTTACAAACCAGGAGCCCAGTCGTGTCCTAGGTCTCCCCTGATTTGCACTATGACCATGGACCAGGCGTTTACCTTTTTGGCAATCTTGTTATCTTTATGTACAAAATAAGAGGTTTAACCAGATGTGCTGTGAGGTCTCTTTTGGCTGCCAAATTTGGTATCAAATGTCACACTGAAGTTTAAATAGGGGTTCTTGCCATTGATAAATCAAAAAAAGGTAAACTCACTTGATATGGATACCCTTTTGTTTTTCTGAGTTGGTTGGTCTTGCTTACAGATTTGAAACACTCTTGTCCTTGAAATTATACATTTTTTTAAATGTAATGAACTCTTATTCTTCTGGAAGGTCAGAACTTGTCAGATATAAATGAAGTCTGGCAAACTCTGAGCATAATGATTCCAAGTTTTTCATATGTCTCTTGTAGTAGACAGAAACATATCTGTACTTTATCATCTTTAAAAGCAGTATTCCTTCTTTATCTTTGTGAGCACCTGTCACATGTTCACTGATTATTTTGAGTCCATGGAAGAAGAACAATCACAATAGACTAGAAATCCTATTGATGTAGGATTCATAGCCTTCTGAAATCCTCTGAGTAATTGACTAAAATGCTGTGACAGGATCTACCCATTCAATCAAGGAATAAATAAGCTTTGAATGCCGAATTTGAGCAAGATGCCAAAGAATGGCTGTCATTCTAATGGGCAAGCTGGACAAAAATGGTGACATTCTTTTTTGGTGCTCTCATATCGTTTTAAGAGCTAGGTCATTCTTTCCCCTATAAGTTTAGTGAAATGGTTAAATATGTATTCTTATTTGCCAGGCTGCAGATTCAGTTAGATTGTAAAAATTAATTTATTTTTTTGTTGTCCTATATTTTCTCTTTTAAGTGACTGCAATATTTTCTTTTTCTTATTTTTCAATCCTTATCGTTACAGGCATCAAACAGTGCTTCCTACATTCAGGATGCCTTTCAGCTACTTTTACCTGTGCTGGAGATCTCTCTTATTGAGAACAAGACTGAATTACCAGAGGCATGAGCTACAGGTCCAGAGGCCTTTGTCAGGACACTGAAGAACAGAGAAGATTCTACCTGAGACTTGTGTTGGCCAAGAAATGCCACTCTTTTCTGGGTACCCCTGGAGAAGTGAGGGAGAAAGGTTATTTTAGTATATAAAATCCAGGCAGGAGAGCAGGTTTAAGGAAGTTTGTTGCCTTCAGTGCTTGGCTGAAGTATTCAGGTCCTCACACTGCTCTTCCCAGTTGTTATAATTAATAAATTATTTGAAAAGAAATTTTATAGAAAGTTAAAAAATAATAGCTCATAAGGTTAAGGGGACACTCAGGCAAAAATATTGGTCTTTCTTTGACAAGATGCAAAACACTAAAAATTTTGCAGTGGCTGTAATTTTGCAGTCCATGGATGTAATTGGTTGTTAAGCAAGAGGAAAAGGAATTCAATATTCTGTAATTCATGTGCTTGATCTATTAATGCCATTTTCTTTCTCCTCTCTATAATAAAATCTATGGCTTTAAGGAAACCGAGTATATATAAACTCTTTAATGATTACCCTTTATTATGTGAATTCTTGGAATTGGTTAGAAAGTTTCATCTCCTCTTTAATTCCCAGTAGATATTTGGCATTGAGGGGAAGCTTATAGAATATACTTAGAGCCACATGAGTGAACTATAGCAAAGTGCCCTTTGGCTTCAAATTGCTTTCCCACCACAAGATGACAAGCTTCAAGTTGTAACTGACCCCTCTTTACGGGATTCACGACCAATAAATGCAATTTAGAGAAACAGTTTCATGTTTGCTGATATTCTGAGTTTCCAGGATGTTTTTCATGCATACCCTATATGCAGGATAAATTCTGTAATAGCCAACTCCAAAGGAGTGTTGAAGCTCTTTCAATGATGGGGATTTTGTTGTTTGAATATTGTTGAAGTGGACTGTAGAGTCCCATAGAAACGATGTTCATGTATAACAGGATTAAGACAGTTTATTTTTCCTCATTCTTTTTTGTTTCTTTTAATGTATTCTTTAGCATGTTTATAAATACAACTTTTATCTTTCATATCTTAAGCCTTCTTTTGCTTTCTTCAACAGTCTAAAAGACTTATAGGTTATCTTCTTCCTGAAAGCTATTTTGGTATCCACTCTTTTAAAAAAAAGTTCTCCAACTTTGTGGTTTTTAATGATTCAGGTAACTTTTGTGAGCTCTGCCCCTTATCTTTTAAAACCTTTAAATAAAATATAATAATCGTGTCAGTTGATCCTTTTATTTACTTTTGCAAGTGTAGAGCCCTGATATCTTCTCAGACCACAGAAATAGCAAAATGAACCTATAACAGGTTGATATCAAGACTATTTCTATGTGATCACCTTATTTGGGGTAGGGGGCAGTTTGTTAGCAAGGAGGAAACTAAGTAGATTTGGTCTAAAAAGATACACTAACATCACTAAAATGTTACTCTGCTTATATTCTGTTCTAACATGATGAGAAAAGTTTTTGAATATTTCTTTTTAAAGAAACATTTAACCCTTCCCGAAGTGAGTAATTCTGTAATTGCAGAAAAACGGTTGTGTTGTGGTAAGTAAAGCGGGTGTCCCCAGCCCTAATTTGTGCCTCAGGCCCAGTTGCTGTGTCTGAACCTGGATCCCTGAGGGTGGTATTTCTTGAGCAAGGTTTAGAAACTGGCCACACTACCTACTACCTGTTCAGATTCTCATATAAGGGCAGTTTGCAGTTTTTACTCTTTGATCTGGAAACACATCTAAGGTTTTTCTTTTAAGAAGAGGGGTATAGATGTGGGGGATAGAACAGTGACTTTTTATGCCTGTCCAGATTGCAACCCTCAGTTTCACCTGTTTTAGATTAGACCTTACAAAAGGCCATTGTGAGTCACTGCCTCTTCTTTCTCTCTCATCCCTCTCATCAGCTTTGCCCACCCACTCACATGTGTTTTAGTGGATTTAGGAGACCACCAATGAAATGATGAAAGGACCAATGAATTCTGAGTAACAGTTGCCTACCTTTCACCTGGAATATAATGAAAAGGAATGAAAGTCCTTTGATTCAGTAGAGTTAGGGGAATAAGAGCATAAACATTCATTGATAGGTGGAATAGGTAGATTCAGGGGACTCATTGGAACCTGTTGGATTATGGTGATGGTTTTTGGATGGTGCATACTTCATTATTCCATTTGGGGTGAGTACATGATGTAGTTTCTTGATACCTACTCTTTTGGTGCTACTTCCTTTAAATTTTTTGGTACTTAAGATTTACTGCTGTGTCATAGTATGTGCTACCTCCCCTTCCCAATTCACTTAACACCTTGATAGGTTAAATGTTCAGTTATTACTGGATTAAGTGTTTCTCTTCCTACGATTGGGATCTTTAAAGGCTGTGATTAAAAGAGACTTTATTAATTTGATCTAAAAGAAATAGAAATTTCCATGAACTAATTCTTGTTCCTTTTTCCTTTATACAGTACCTTGGAAACATGTTAAGGACAAGCTATTTTTTCCTTACTTGATTTTGATAGGTTGTTCTTTTTTTTTTTTTTTTTAAGGTATAGACGCCTAGATTGACAGGTCTCTGAAATGTGAATTTGTAATTCATATCGGTGGCATTACCACAAATCTGAAACCAGGGCTGATGCGCACATGTAAATTTTCCAGTCCTACAATCAGGAAACAAGATTTTGTGGGTTCCTCTGCTTGAATGAGGACCCTCTCTTTTGAATTTGTTTTTATATAAAGACCTATTTCAGGGAGTTGATGTTTTATAAGTAGTTGCTATTGATGTCATCAGTTGAGAAATAGACATTTTTCTACACTTTTAGATGTTTTCTGAATTTAAAGGCGAGTATACTCTTCAGGTTGGAAAAACCCAGATAAAATTGTACCCATAGTGGGCTCTCAATAAGCATGATATTTCTTCATAAACGTCAAAGGTTGAAATTGTTTATTATGTCTTTATAATTTGAAGCTCATTTTCATAAATGATTTAGAATGAAGCATTTGAGAAATTAGGAAATTCTAAAAATAACAAACCTCTTAATTAATGTGTTATCAAGTTCTCTGGCTAATACATGAGGAGAATTTTGAAAACTTGCCCTTAGTGTCACTTTTCAACCGCAACCTGTTCCTCACGCACCAACCAGTCACTCGTTCCTCCCTGTTTTACTTGTGACCCTTGTTATTACATCCTTTCTTGTCATTACCTCATCTGGCCAAATCCCAAAGTCCCTTCATGTCTATCACTTCCTCAATCAACTCTTCAGGGAAATTTGTTTATAAATCAGAATATTGTCTGAACTAACATGTCCTTTAGGCTAAAGGTAAAGAAAGGCTGCAGTGACTGATCACTTCACCCTCACACATGAATGTTGAATTTTCTAGACATCTAAGTTTCTGACTGGCTTTCTCTTGTAAGGGGCAGATACAGAGACTACGAATAGAATTGAATCATCATCTGTGTCTTCTTGTCAGCCCCACATTTTTTTCCTTCTGTGCACACGGGCCATTGCTACGCTCTTAAGCTAGTTCTAAAGAGGAAGTCATTTTCCCCATCACAATTGCGCATGCACTAGTATGCTTAATTTTTTAAAACATGTTTTTAAAGTTGGAGTAGTTTTTCACAGTTTCTACCAGCCAGTCTCAGTTGGGTAACTGGTGCACTGACTGGGCAATTTCAGCCAAACCTGTTTAAGCCTGAATTGTCTACATAGTAATTGTAGCTGTTTATGTCAGAACTGAAGGCCTTCTCTTAAGTGTTTAGTACAACCTGATCTTCCTTTATTTCTTCCAGACATATCATTGAGAGTAATGAGAACTGCATGTTTAGCATGTATGTCGAAGCAAAAGTTTCAAAGTAAGAATTGAATATTCTTAGGCATTTAGTGCATTCAGTAAATCAGCAAATATTAAGTACCTTTTTTCTGTATTTGTCTTGCTCACTATTGAGTTCCCAGCTTTTGGCACTGGGTCTGGCACATGGCAGGAAATATTTGTTGTCTGACTGAAAGAAAGAAGGAAGAAAAAGGAGGGGAGTGGGAGGGAAAAAGAAAAGTAAAAGAGGAAAGGTTGCTTAGTGCTTTGCTGCTAGTCGAGGATATGGAGCTGGAAGGGATTTCGAGCATGTAAGGTGAAAATCCCTCATTTCACAGCTGGGGACATTGAGGCCTCATAGGAAAAAGTGACCCCCAAAGTCACATGGCTGATAGCAAGCTCAGGGTAGACCTGAATCTGGGTCTTTGAATCCCGGCCTAGTCTCTCCATTGCACCAGAGCCTCCCTGGGGTTCTGCACACATTTACTGAGAGGTTATCCCAGACACTGGGTTAAGGGCTGGGGGAACAGACTGCAGAATGTGTGGCCTCTGTCCTGTAGGAGCTCACGTGGGTGTCACTGTCTGAGCAATCTCTGCATGGTAGCTGCAAAGCCCTCCGAGAAAGGAAGTGAGGCAGCTGCTCTCTTGTAATGGATTGTGGCTGAGCTGGATGGACTCGTCCCAAATCTGATTGTGATTGTTGGGCAGGTCACATTGCAAATGTTTGCAGGTGTATCCTCAAAACCCTCAAATTGCTACTTCTGTTTGGGTGCTTTGTGTCTTGAGAGGCCAATTTCTGCTGTGTATAGAACTATAGAATGATCTGTTGTTCATCAGCTACTAGTAGTTACAAGAGGACACTAACACACGTGGAGCCCATTGACTACCAGGCACCACGGAAGACACATAACTTTGTAAATCCTCATAACTGCTCTGCCAGGCAGGGCACTGCCATCCCCAGTTCATGGGCCTGCAGGATAGTGTAGAAGTGAGAAGCAAAGATAGACTCAAAATTGAATCTCACTTGCCTCATTTTCCAGACCTGTGATCATGAGCAAGTGACTTAATCCCTTAAATTGTAGTTTGGTAATCTGTAAAATTGATCTCATAATAGCACTTGTATATTATAAAGTCATTGATAGGATTAAGTAAAATGATCTGTGTAAAGTGCTTAGAATAGTGCCTGCCACATAGCAATGGGAACTAATGCTTAGTAAATACTATGTGCCAGGTGCTGTTCTGAACATTTTGTGTGTATTGATTTAATCCTCACAAGATAGGAACTATTAGTATGCCTATCTACAGATGGAAAAACTGAGGCACAGGAAGGTCACAAATAACTTGCCTGAGGTCACATACCCAACAAGTGGTAGAGTCAGGATTCAAACCCAGGCAGCTTGGTACCAGGCTTCCTGTTTTTAAACGTTACATTACACTGCCACCACAGGTTGTTGATAAAGAAACCTTAACCATCAGCTGTTTTATTATGATTATGAAACAGATTCAGAGTTAAGTAACTCGCATGAGACTTCACCACTGTAAAAGGCAGAGCCCCTGCAGTGTGAGCTCACGTTGTCTGGCTCCCAAACTCACGTTTGTTCTATTTTATTTCTTTTAGGAGAAAGGCTTGAAGGTGCCTGTCTAGTGATAAGTGTCTGTAGGGGAGCATCTGGGCAGATTATCCAAAGCTACTAGGAGTTGGCATAGAAAGGATGATGTGGTAACAAGTCATGTTTGTAGCAGGAGGAGCAAAGATCTTGGTGAATCTGCATCAATTAGTGATCAAAGAGGAAAGAGGAGTATATGAATGTTCACAGCAGCTTTATTTGTAACATCCCAAAACTGGAAACTACGCAGATGTCCTTCAGTGGGTGAATGCATCCACACCATGGGTTACTACTCAGCAATTAAAAGGAACAAACTGTTGATACATGTAAGAACTTGGATGAATTTCAAAGGAATTATGCTGAGTGAAAAAATCCAATCCCCCCAAACTGCATAAGGTATATAATTCCATTTATATAACATGGAAATTACAAAATTACAGAAATGGAGAACAGATGAATAGTTGCCAGGGGTTAGGAATGGGGATGGGGGAGGAGGTAGGTAGGTAGGTGTGGGTTTTTTTTAAGCTTTTATTATTATTATTATTTTTAAATTATTTTTGGCTGCATTGGGTCTTCTTTGCTGCACGCAGGCTTTCTCTCATTGTGGCGAGCCGGGGCTACTCTTCGTTGCAGTGTGCAGGCTTCTCATTGCAGTGGCTTCTCTTGTTGCGGAGCACAGACTCTAGGCGTGTGGGTTGTGGCACATAGACTCAGTAGTTGTGGCATGTGGGCCCTAGAGCGCATGGGCCCTAGAGTGCATGGGCCTCAGTAGTTGTGGCACGTGAGCTCAGTAGTTGCAGCGTGCAGGCTCTAGGGTGCATGGGCTTTCAGTAGTTGTGGTGCGTGGGCTCAGCAGTTGTGGCTCGAGGGCTCTAGGGCACAGGTTCAGTAGTTGTGGCACATGGGCTTAGTTGCTCTGCGGCATGTGGGATCTTCCCGGAACAGGGACCCAACCCGTGTCCCCTGCATTGGCAGGCGTATTCTTAACCACTGAGCCACCAGGGATGTCTGGTAGGTGTAGTTTTAAAAGAACAACACATCATCCTTGTGGTGATGGAGTAACTTGGCTGTGCTGGTGGCCACAAAGACCTACTCATGTAATAAAGTGTATAGAACTAAATGCACACACACACACACACACACACACAATGAGTACAAGGAAAACTGAGGACTCTGAATGACAGGTGGATTGTATCAGTGTCAATATCCTTGTTGTGAAATTTTATTTTAGTTTTGTAAAATGTTACCATTGGGGGAAAGGGAACACAGAATCTCTGTTTCTTATAATTGCATGTGAATCTATAATTATCTCAATACCTATTTAAATTAAAAAAAAAAAAAAGGAAGGAGGAGGGCTTTGGGCCAAGGGAGCCAAAGAGTCAAGAAATGTTGCCCACTTCCTGGGTTTAACAAAGTCCTAGGGGGCCTCTCTTTCAGGTGACCGTCCCTATCACAGGTGTTTGGAAGCAGGAATGGTGGCAAGTGCAGCTCCGTCTGGTCCTCTTCATAAGCAGGTACTTGGGGAGCAGGTTCCAAAGTGGAAGGGGTTTGAGAAATTTTCCTGGGTGATTCTAATCCATTGTTGTTCACTGAAATCCACCAACTCAATGGAAAAGATGTTTATGGAATTCTGTCTCCAGCATCATTAAAGCCAAATTCTGCATCAAACAGGTGAAAGAAGCATTATAAATTAAATAAAAGCCATTTATAAATAAAGGTTTTGACAGGACCTACCCAGGACAACTGGGTTCTAATGCTGGTTTAGTCTCTAACTCAGGATTTATATGGAGACGCTTTCAATGCATTAATCTTGCTAATGATAATAGCTAATGTTAACTGAGTGGTTACTGTGTGCCAGGCCAGTGCGCCGAAGGTTTTAAGTACATCATCCCATTTATTTTCACAACAGCCTAACAAAGCTGGAACTGTTCCGATGGCCTGCAGAGGTTAAGACATTAGCCTGAGGTCACACCTTGTTTGGCGGGAGAGCAGACTCACCACCACCCTCTGCCTGCCTTCATAGCCACTGCACTGACTGCTGCTTGGTTCTCAGCTGTGGAAAGAGGAGATTGGACCATTGGGTCTGGATTCTCCATGGCTCCAGTGGATGCTGAGCCAATTAGCTAATTCTAACCTGAACTTATCAGGGGGCAGTAAAGACATAATTTAAGAAGTGCCAATCTTGCCTTACAGGGAAGAAGATAAGCCTGGGCAGGTTGAGGGACAGAGAGGGTAACAGAAGGATTTTTCACCCTTCAAAGGGGTGAGACTTACTTAGGACTTCCTGTTATATCCCAATTGAATGTGAAAAATAAGCCCTTTCTCTCCAATAGGCTTAGGGTCTCTAAAGAGTCCTGATGGTTGAATGCATATTATAGCCTGTCTCCTGTGCTTACCTAAAAGACTGGCAATGGGAAGATAAAATATCTGTGTGCTGGCTCATTCAAGTTCACATTACGCCCTCCCAGAAAAGCAACTGCTGCTGTTAATACACTGTAGGAAGGAAAACAGGACAGGATGCCTGTCGGCCAAGGTGAAAGAGAGATACCAAGATCCAATGGGAGAGGAGAGACAATACACAATAGCGCAAACAAGCTGAGGGGTTTTTTCTGCATCTTGAAGTTCCTTGGGGTTTAAGGAGACCACCTTTGGGTGGTTTTTGGTTCTCCTATATCTTCAGGGTTGGCATGGCTTAAAAAGGGGGTCACTCAAATGGAATTGGGGTGAGAGAACACTGCTACCTAGAGTGGGCGGACCCATCAGCTGTCAGCAGCCATTTAAAATCCACTTTGGCTTGCAGTCCTTACCCTGCTCACTTCCCCTGCGGAGGCAGAACGGCAAGATGTTTAAGAGCAAGGGTGAGCTCTGGAACCAGACAGCCAGAAAATGTGCTCCCTGTGGGGTTTTTCTGGGCCCACTCAGCTTCCCCAGGAGAGAGGAGAATCTCACACAGCCAGATGAGATCAGGCCAGACCATCTCAGCTGATGAAGATTATTTTGAGGTGTGAAGCCTTTCCTAATCCTCTCACAGCCCCCAGGTGGGCTCTGCCTTCTCCGTCCAGGTGAAGACGCTACCCCTGGTGTGAATCGTGACAGCCTTGATTGTGGATGGAGGGCATCAGGGGCTACTGCTCTGGAGGGGCTCCCCACCAGTGCAGTCACCTGACTGCCTGCAGTGCAGTAGTTAGACTACAGGCTCTGGTCTCAAATTGACCTGGGTTCAAATTCTGTCTAAGCTACTTCCAGCTATGTTTCCTTAGGCATCATAAACTAACCACAACTTCCTTGCCTGTGAAATGAAATAAAAGGAGCACATTCCTTACGTTTAGATTTGCCCAGGGTAACTTAATTTGTGGGCTCCAGTGCAAAATGAAAATGCAGGGTTCCTTGTTCAAAAAGCAAGAATGAGCTTTTTACCTTCTTCCGTGTTTCCTCTGTCCGCTTGCTATGGAGTTTGTTATTTGCTATTGAATGTTGTGCTTTCTCAGGCACAAGGATACTTGGCGGGCTAGCGCAGACCCTCACAGGAGCCCGGGGCCCGACCCCGAGACAAAGTGAGCTGGGCCATGCGTCGGCCGAGGCTCCAAGCCCCCAGCACATGTTCCACTGTCTATCTAACTTTGCTAACAAGAGCTAAATTCAAATATAAAATTATTAAGCATTTCACAATGGTAACCCCAGAGCATTAAACCCCCAAGCATAGGCCTTTGTGAGTGTAGGCCTTGTGTGATTGCACTGGTCACACACCCGTGAAGCTGGCCCTCTATGTGCTTTAGCCTGGTCTCTGGTCTTTAGTAAGGCCTCAGTAAGTGGTTGGGAGTGAGAGCCCAGCTTTGCCCACAGCTCACCTTAGGAATCCCTGAACTTAAGCCCTCACTTGAGCTTTGCATTTCCTGGTTCATGGGAGAGTCAGGGAAGGTGTTATTACCACCTTTGTACAAATGGGGAAACTGAGGCCCAGAGAAAGGATAGGACTTGGCCATATTCACTATGCAGGTGGTAACAGAATCAGAAGTGAACGGTGATCTCCAAATAGTCAGTGTTGAGCCTCTCAGGTTCAGCTCCCCCTCTGGCCTCGTTACCTGGGATTGTGAGTGGCAACAGCTCATGCAGCTTCCATCAGGAGCACAACCCCTGCCCCTACTAGCTTTCTGAACAAACCCTAGCTCAATGCCAGCCCACTCCAGAAAGACTTCCCTGCCAAGGACCTAACCATGGTATATTTTTTTTTCCTATGCACATTCACCCCAAATTCAGTTATATGTAGTTTTATTTCCTGTGCTTTTTATATTACCAAACATGAGCATATTTGTGGCTTATTAAATATTTTAACCTTATTTATAATAGCTTCATAATATTCTATTTTAGGGAAACTCCATAATTTATTTGACAAATCCCCTATTGTTAGACACTCAGATTGTTTCAAATTATTTTTCAATTACTGAGGGGATGTACAAGTTCTAAACTGAGGGTAATCACAGTACTGGTTCATGGTTCATTGTGCTGATTAAATAAATTAATATAGGAATAGCATTTAGGAAATGAAACAAATAAGTATTGTATATGTGTTAGCTAAGGTTATTCTGTTAGGTCTATTATTTTGATAATACTGTAGTTGCTACCATTTTATACATATCTTTAAACACATAAGTGACTATTTCCTGGGTCAGAGGGGAGAGAATTGTGAAGGCTGGCATAAAATATGTCCACAATTTATGGAGGGTGTGCCTTGCCACTGACAAGGGAGATCAAAGGGGGCAAGAGGTGGGGTGGGATTGAGCCCCAGGCTTTGGCTGGAAACATCTGTCATGATCTGACTGTGATGCCTTAGGATGTTTGGACGAGTTTGTTCACCTCAGGGCTGAAAAGAGGAAGCATAGAAAGTGTGAAGACTTTTGAGAAGCTCCAGGAAGTATCTGTTAGCCCTGCCCAGAGACCAGTTTGCCCTCCAGCTCCAGATTGGTAAGTGGATATTTCCTCTGTTCTCTTGGCTCCAGCTATGTCTAGTGAATTTGGGCCTTGGATACAAAGGCGTTGAGATAAAATTGGGTGGGACCATTGAGTCTTAGATAGCCAAAGATCTGCAATATTAGGCTGGTCACTTCAGGTCAGCACTGGGTAGAGGAGCAGGGAATTAACAGCTGCCTTTGTGGTTGGCCTGCCCCCATGCACCTCCTCTGCCTGCTGTCTTCCATCATGGAGCTGTGACTTTGTAACTTAAAAATAATTTGCCTTTAGGATGTCCCTTATACAACACAAATAACCAGGGGAGTTATGTATTTCATAGAAGGATAGAATCATAGAATTTCAGAGGTGAAAGGGAGCAAATTCCATCTGGTATTCTTCTAGAGCAGGAATTCTCAAACATTCAGTTGTCAGAATCCTACCTCAGAATTACCTGGGAGCTTGTTAAAAAGGTAGATTCCTGGGCCCACACTCAGAGTCTGATTCAATGGGTGTTGAGTGGGTCCCGGGAATTTACCCCTTTAAGAATAACCCCAGATAATTCATACTGATACAGGTGGGCTACACTCTGAGGAGCTCTATTCTATAATATCCCTAGCAGGTTGGTTGCCTCTAGTGTTGGAGAGCTCACCACCTCAGAAGACAGACTATTCCATTTTAGAACAGTTCTGACCATAGAAAGTTCTGTCTTATGTGGAGCTGGAATCTGCCTCTGTGTAAATTCCACACACAAATGTCCTAATTCTGTCCATTAGGGCCATGCAGAGAAACTCCAATTCCTCCAGGCTTCTATGGGCAGGGGGACTTGAGAAATATGCACCCATAAGAGTTTGTGAGTCAAAGGTGCATTGTAAGGGAGCCCCTAGGTCTCTAAGCTGGCTGGGCTTTGAGAAACTCATTTCCCCTTCTCACCGGGGTGGATGTCTCCTTCCAAACCTAGGTGGAAGTGTCCCCAAATCAGAGGGCGGACTCCCTGGGGAGGAGGAAAGGAGACCTTGGGCAGCTCAAGGGGCTGTGAAAATCAGTTCCTGTCATCTCAGGGGATGGTGGAGGTGGGGCGCATGCCTGGCCAGGTGCACTTGTGGGGAGTTCCACAACCTGGGTTCCAGCCCAGCTCTGCCTCTAAGCCCCCAACAGATTCTCAGCAAGTCCCTGCCCCCTTGGGCCTCAGTTTTCACATCTACACAACCATCCTTTCCAGTCCTCTGCAGTCTGAAATCCCATCTTTAAAGCCCAGCACTCTCTGATCTGGCCTTGTCTTTGCTACTCTGGCAGGTTGTCTGGTGAGGGTGGCAGGAGGGGAGGTGTCAGTGTTCTCAGGAGAGAATCTCGAGACCAAGTCTGAGAAGGGGCACAGTCGCCATCCAGAAGAGTGGCTCTCGTGGGTGCAGGGTGGGGATAAGTCATGAAAAACGGAGGGGTGGGGGCCTCCCTGGTGGCGCAGTGGTTGAGAGTCCGCCTGCCGATGCAGGGGATACGGGTTCGTGCCCCGGTCTGGGAGGATCCCATATGCCGCGGAGCGGCTGGGCCCGTGAGCCATGGCCGCTGGGCCTGCGCATCCGGAGCCTGTGCTCCGCAACGGGAGAGGCCACAACAGTGAGAGGCCCGCATACCGCAAAAAGAAAAAAAAAAAAACGGAGGGGTGGACCTTAGTGGCCATTGTCTCTGGAGCCTGTGCTCCCAGGGCTGGAGGCCCCCTCCCTGTGGGGCTCTGTCTGAGGAGGGGAGCCCTCCAGGCTTCTGGGCTGCTGGAGGCTGGCTCGGGGAGACAGAGAATAGGAAAACAAGGAGGGTCAAAGGGTCCTTATTCTACATCCCACCCTACCTCTCCGCCTGACCCACCTCCTTCTTTTGTTGGGAGATAATCTGAGGTTTTAGGCAAAGAGAACTCTGTGGGAGCACTGACTCTCCGTGGGTTCTTGGGAAGTCCCTCTCACCTCCCTGGGCCTCTGTTTCCTCATCTGTCCAATGGGCTAGCAGTGCTGACCTCATAGGGCTGCCCGTCATAGAAGACAACATCCATAAACCCCCTCTGTAAACTGGTACATGCCAGGAAGATGCCAGCTGCTGTCAGTCCATTTGTTCTCAGCTTGGTGTGCACAAAAGCAAGAAATCTCACTTAAGATGGATTTTGTCCTGCTCACCCGGGATTTTTTTCTCTGTATCCTGGGCATGACCTTCTGGGGAGCTGGTGGGAGAAGGGGCCATCTCAGCAGGAAACTCTCCCCAGGGTTGCCGAGGTCTGACTAGGATTTAGAGAAAAACAATGGCTATCAAGAAATCTGGAGCCCCAGACCAACAACTCTGGGGTGAGAGGCCATGGCAGCCGTAAGCAGAAACGGCCGCTGGGGAACATGCATGTGTAGGTTGTTAAAGTGTGGATGGCCGAGCTCGGGCGTGCTACGTGCACACATATCATCTGTGGACACTCACTTGTCATTACATACACCAGGTGCCTAGCATCCCTTCCCACAGCCCACACAGACCCAAAGGCTGACCCCAAAGGGTCCCCCAAAGGCAGAGGCTGCAGGTCATTCCTGGGAAGGCACTTAACTAGGGTCACCAGTCAACGCTGATGGGGGGAGCTGGGCTGTTTCCCTCAACTGTCATGTTCTACTTGGTCGGGGAAGAACCCCTGGACTGGGAGGGAGAAATCCGAGATTCTAGTTCCCCCATGGCACCAATTTCCTTACATGTTTTTAGAGATGCCACTTACCTTCTCTGGATCTCAGTTAACTTCTCTGTGAAATGGGTCCACAATCCCTTCCTTACCCACTTGTGAAAATGGCAGTAGGGCTCAAATGGAATATTCAATATGAAAATGCTTTGAGAAAGCTGAAAAACCTGCGCACACGGCTTCCCTGGTGGCGCAGTGGTTGAGAGTCCGCCTGCCGATGCAGGGGACACGGGTTCGTGCCCCGGTCCGGGAGGATCCCACATGCCGCAGAGCGGCTAGGCCCGTGAGCCATGGCCGCTGAGCCTGCGCATCCGGAGCCTGTGCTCCGCCATGGGAGAGGCCACAGCAGTGAGAGGCCTGCAAAAACAAACAAACAAACAAACAAAAAACCTGCACACATGCAAGGAGGAGGGGAAGGGGAGAGGTGGGCAAGGGAGGAACAGACCCTGATGATTTCAGGTCACACCCTCAAGCCAGCCTCACTCACCTGAGCATGTTTTCTCTTCACCACCCCCTCCAGGGTTTGGCAGAGATGATGAAAAAGAGCCTTAAGGAGCAGCAGAAAGAGAAGGGGAAGCTGAAGCGTACCCCCTGTGAGGAGCGGCAGAAGAAGGCTGAGCAGGCGGTGAGGCTCCTTTGCCCCCTCTGTGCCAGAACAGTCAGGAAATGAGACTTGCCAGGGTCACAGCTCAGGTGGAGACTCTCTGGGGTGACTGTGCTGTCCCAGTTTGAGCTGCTCCTGGCAGGCAGATATCCTGGGATGAGGGAGGCTGGTTCTGCTCAGGCATAGAAGACCCAGGAAGGAAGCTGTTGGCCAACTGGAAAGTGACTTCAGCACTTGGTGAATGGACCAATCAATGTCACATGGCTGTCAACATGGATTCAAAGACCTCATATAAATTACTGAGTAGGGCTGAGAGTCTGGGGAAAAGGGGCTGTGGGCTTCATAGGGCATACTTAGAGGACACTGTCGCTGTGCCTAGACTGAGGAACTCTGCTCCTGATTCCTCTCCAGCCTCACCTTAGCTGGTCAGGGGAATGGTCCCAGCTCCATCTAAGGGTCATTTGTCTAAGTCCTGTGTCCAAGGAACAGCATTCCCAAATAACATTCTCCTTCTCCTCTGGCAATTTACCTTCCGAACAAACTTCTCTTTGAAGCCTGTGTAGAAGCACCTTAATGGATGCAGCTGCCTTCTGCCTTGGGCAGCTCTTGGAAAAGTTTTAAAGTAGGAACAGTTTGATGCTGCTCCATCATTTTTCTCTGGCTGCTTCTTCCTCCTCTTTCCTCCCTGTGAAGCCTCTCAGTGCTGGGGTGGTGGTGGTGGTAGGGGTGGGAGTGGAGGTTCTCCTTCCTTACACCTTTACCATACTCTCTGGAAAGAATCTGATAGCAGCCATTCATAGTTTAAGGTCAGAGACTTTGAGAAGCTAGTGTCAGAATTTGGACTAAAATCTATATCTCTCTGTTGTGTGTACCCTCCCCTGGTCTTTACTGCCCCAGGATGTCTTTTTTCACCTACTATGCCACGGGCATGGTGCTCAGAGATGTTCTCAATTATTTAATGTCATCCTCCAAACAATGCAGTAGGTCTATAGTATCATTCTAAATTACAGATGAGAAAACAGGTTTAAGGAGCTCAAGAGACTTGCCCAAAGTTAACACAGCTGTGGAGCGGATGGGTGTGGGGAGGAGAGCTTCGCATATGACTGTGTTTGACCATATTGCCTATCCACACATGAAACATGAAAGCCCGACCCCATCCACTTAAAGGTTCACTGTCTCTCCCTCAGGATCTCCCCAGTCCCATCAAACTAACACAAATGATCTACAATTAAGTCACGGCATCTTGGAATGAACTTGGCTGGACCAGAATCCTGTGGCATAAGCAGAGAGGAGGGGAGGGTAGAAGGATCCTTGCTGGCCCCAGGGGCAGGAGAGAGGGGCTTTGTTTCCAGCCCTGTCACTGAGCAGGTGGGGTACCTTGAGTACATCTCTTACTGTGTTTATGGTTTAGTTTCTGCACCTGTAGCTCTAGAAATAAAAACTCACCAGGAAGTAAAATTTAGGCTTCCAGGATATTTTGCTCCATCTCCTGGTCAGTACCAATCACTGCAACTTTTGCGGTGTGGTCATCCACTGTGGACATCAGGTAATGTTGAGTCTTCTAGGAAACTTCTGGTCACTGTGGGGATTAAGGGTGCCTGGGGCAGAACTAGAGCTGACCTGAAAGTCCAGGGGATTTCTGTGGCCTCTGGGTCACACTGGCCCTCTGCTGCTAGGGGCTGGACAGAAATTCAGGGAGGGAGAAGCCCCAATGCCAGAGTAGGAGGGACACTGTAGGCCACGGAGTCTAGCCCCACCAAAGGACAGGCAGGGACACTGAGGCCTGGGGAGAAGTAGGGCCTCACTCCAGGCTACACACATAGGTCTCCTGACACCCAAATCCACTAGCCTGCTGTCTGCCTAGCTCCCTAGCAGCCCCCTTCTCCAAGGATTCCATCCCAGCTGGTCACTTCTTCTCATCCTCCTGAGAAAGGACCATCTGCTTAATAAGCGTGCTGCTCCATCCACTTGCTCCCACGACAGCCCACCCTCTCCTGGTCCCAGCTCCAGCCCTGACTGGGTGGGGCATCCTTCCACCTCTCCAAGCCAGGGCTTTCCTGGAGGAGTTGGGGGCATGGAAGGAAGAGGGAGGCAGAGACCTGCCTCTCCTCCACTTCCAGCCCAGCCTCTCTCAACCTCAGTTTCCCCATCTGACACACAACCAACCACTACACCAGATTCCTGAGAAGATTAAGTGGATCATTGGTGTGAAGGCCTCTAAGAACGTATTACATTTCCAGATCTATCTGTGTCCTCCCTAAGCCACACAGGACCCCAGGTGCTAATTGGAACCCAATTAGCCCACAGGCTATGGGACCCTCCTCAGAGGAGGGAAATGAGCTGTTCTTCTAATCTCATGGCTTCAGGATCTGGGGCTTCCTTGCAGAGTCTAGGGTTGAACTCCCTCCTCCCACTCAGATTCTGCTTATTTCTGGAAGATGAGTGAGTCCCAGTCTAAGAGAGTTTCTTAGAGGCACTCCCACTGACCCAGAAGCTAGCCTTTGAAAGCCCAGGAGCTGTAACGGGAGAGGCAGAGGAGGATCAGTTTGCCCGGTGTCTTCCCTTCCCTTGTCTGGACATAAGGTCCATGGTCTCTAGTTTAGATGAGTGAGGGCCAGAGAAGCAGCTGAGGAAGAGGGGAAACCTTTCCCCGCTTGAGTCTTGAGCTCTCACTGCAGTCTTGATTTCGTTTGAACTTCAGAGTAATGGAGAAACTGGAGGCAAGAAGGGATGGTTGAGGTCAGCCAGAGCAGCCCTGCCTTTCTTGCATACTCCCAAAGGTGGGGGGATCACTACCTTTCCTAGGAAGCCCAGTTCCTCCTAAGGCAGCTCTAACCCTTGGAAAAGTCCCACTCCATGATGCTAGAGGGAAGTTCTGAGACCACTTGTACCACAGTCACCTGGAGTGACTTGCTGAATTAAACCATCTGGGACAGGCCTGGAATCTGCATCTGTGAGCGCCAGGAGCCATTGGTCCACCTCTGTTGCCCCGGGAATGACAGCCCCCACTCTCAGCGCCTGCCCTGGACACAGTTCTACCAGCCCTTTCTGACAGGACATGGTTTTCTCTTTTCTCAGCATTCTGCTCTGTCACTTCTTAGGTTCTTCTCTCTTTTTCCCGATCTCCATGCCTGTTTTGTGAATAGAACATCATAGAATTTGGGGGCTAGAAGTGTTCTTAACAGAACCCCTTACCCAACTCCTCATTCTATAGATGGGGTATTTGAGACCCAGAGAGGGCAGAGTCTTGCCCCAGGTCACACAGCTGTTCCATGGGAACTAATAGGAGACCCAATCCCATGACTCCTAGTGAGTGCCCTTCCTACTGTGCAATTCTGTCCTGCTGTAAAAGCTGCATTGTAGGGCGATGCCCATCCCAGACTCCTTAGATGAAGCCATCGTGGTGTCATCACGGGACTCTCCCTGGCCAAAACTGACTGGACCGGGAGTGGTCATCTGAACTCTGAGCTGGGCCAGTCAGATTTTCTCTTGAAAGACAGTTGTTGCTGAGGGTCACAGTTGCTATTGAGCCCTGGGGCTCAGAGGCCAAGCAGAGTCCAGTGTTGGGGGCTGGGATGGCAATTTGTGTGCCATGCACGCTAAGGAGCAGGTCGAGAAAGAGGGACTGCGGAGAGAGACCCACCAGAGATGGGAGATGGTGCGATGCGAGAGAGAGGGAGAGGGAGAGGGAGGCCCTTAGAGGGCCAAAGAGATTGCAATAAACATCAGAGACACACGTACACATACACATACAGACGGAGAGAGACAGAGAGATAAACACAGAGAGACAAAGAGGGAGAGACTGGAATAGAGATGTGTGCGTGTGTGTGCGTGTGTGTGTGTGTATGTGTGAGAGAGAGAGAGAGGGAGGGAGGGAGGGAGGGAGGGAGGGAGATATTGACTTAGAGAGACAGAGACAATGAAAGAGAAAAAGTCAAAGAGACAAAGACAGAGCCCCTGGCACTCGGTATTTTTCTGTTTTTTTCCCAAGGCCCAGCTGCCCCCCTGCCCTTGCTTGCCTTCCACGAGATGCGCCGGAATCTCTCTCCAACCACCTTTACACTTGAGCGAGCTTCAGTGGGTTTCTGCCTCTGGCCATGATGCGACTCCCAACCAACCGGGCCCTGGAGGGGTTTCTGGGGAGGGGTGGGGCTCACCGGAAGCAAAGGCTACATTCTGCTCATCAGACCAGCTGTCATTTCTCGTCACCTCCAGGACCTGGGCATGACTCTACTCCTCAGCAGATGCAGCAGAGCCACCGGCACCCATGGCGGGCTGGTCTCCCATCAGCAGCAGTCTTCCTGGGAGCAGACTCCCTGCCTGTCCACAGCCGAGTTAACGCGGCCCACGCTGTGCTCGTTGTCAGCTCCAGGCCCATGTTCACTGGGCGTCCTTCCCTTCCCAGCACTGTCCTCTCAGTCCAGGCCATGCCCCACTCACCTTTCCACTCCTCCAGGAAGCCTTCCTAACAGCCCATCTCGTGGCACACACAAATCCTTCCCTTTCTAAATGTTCACTGTACCTCCTCTCTCTTTTGTCCTTTAGTGCGTATCACTCCAAAATTATGTCACATAAAGGGCTATTACGATAAGTTATAAGCCCATCAAACTTACCACGCGAGTGGAAAAGGAAATCATTGAATTTGTATGTTTGGGACAATAAGAGCTCTTCATAATATAGAAGGTTATTTGGATGCTGTGAATCTTCTAGCACTTGTTACTGAGTAACTCATTTGATCCTCACGACTGTTTACAAAACAGGAACTGGGGGCACAGAAAAGTCACTTGTTAAAAGGTCATGTCTGTAGTCAAGGACAGAGGGCAAAGGAGATTTCATGACAGATTCCTCCCCTTTCCCACTTGGCTGGCCTCCACCTACAGTCCACCACTGGGATTTTGTCCTTTTGTTTTAAAGCTGTAATGCCTGTCAAATACAGATTTTTTTTTTTTTTAACAGAGGAAGAAAACATTTCCAGACCATCAAAAATTGCCTCCTTGAGAGACAGACATCTGAATAACCAGCACCCTCCCGTTTTCTGAGTGTGTCCTATGCAATGCTAGTTCTTTGGGAGGTTAAGTAGGTTTTACTAAAAAAAGAAAAAAAAAAGACAAAGGCAATTCAGTGTGGGAAGCACCAGATTAAACTTCTGTCTTTGCAGCACGACTGCTCAGTGCCTTAGTGTGCTGCGGGGGGCGGGGGGGGCACTGCAGGTCTGTAAGAAGGAGAGACATGTACTGCATTCACTAAACAAATTTGACTGTGACCTCTGTTCTTACAGATCACCTCTCAAATTAAGCTTCTATGGACCCTTTTTGTAGAAATGCTGCCTGAACTCACTGGATAACCCAGTCACCACTGACCACAGTTTCTAGTTTTTTAATACTTCCTGTGGACACATACCTGGCTGCCCTTCGTTTGCATTTGGTGGTGCTGCCTGCCAGGTGGCTTCTCAGGTAGACAAGGTTAACCCAAACTACTTGCATTCTTCTGCCTGGATTCCCTGTCATCAATCAGCTTCCTTCACAGGGTCAGGACTGTGGAACAGCTGGCCCCTTCTATTCTTGCCTGACCGCATGTGCTCACTTACTCTTTTAGAAAATGGTTTTAGCACCTCCAAGACCCTGGAGAGGTCCCTGAGGGGATCAGAGCCTGCTCCTGGCCTGGGCTCTGTTTGGGTGGATCAGATGGATACACAGGGAAGGGGGAGGGACACAGGATGGAGGGAGAACTCACTTCCAGCTGGGGGGTGGGGTGGGGAAGCTGGGGTTCTGGGAAGTTACCCAGGGAAGGTCCCCTCAGAGCTGGGCCTGGAAGGGCGACAAGAGGTAGAGTTTGTGGCCAAGAGCGGGCAGAACTCTTGGGGTATCTTGACAGGTACCTTGACCCCTCCACCTCTCTGGCTGTGGAGAGTGATAGAGTCCACAGTAGCTGCTAAGAAGGGGCTCCAGGAGGGTGGGACCACCAGGGTCCCCGGGTAGGAGGTGCCCGCCTATGCTCTCCTCTTCCATGGCTAACTTGAGAAGGAGAAAGCTTCTGTGTCTGGGACTCCGGGGGCCATGGCCAGGTTTGTCTTGTTCTCACTGTACCCCCAACACCAGCAGAGGGACCCTCAGACCTTGCTGGGTGAATGGACGCCCACCCTTTCTCCAGTCCTTTTCTCCCTGTGGTGCTTTCTGTTTGTCCAGGGACTTGTTCTGGCACCGGGCCATGAATCTACTGAGGAGCGAGCCCCTCCAGAAACTCTCTCCTTTTCATGAAGACCTGAAGGTTCACAAGTGCGTTTACACAGGATCAAGTGTGCTGGAGCATCAGAGTCGACTGAGCATCAGGAGGGTGTCTGGGTACCCAGGATGGCAGCAGGTTAGGACTGTGGCCATGAGCCAGCCCATCAGCAGAGGGGCCTTCTACGTAAATATTTCTGAGTAACTTTGTAAATAATATATCAGTCGTGGACAGCAGCCCCCCCTTATCCTCAGTTTCGCTTTCAGCAGTTTCCGTTACCCGTAGTCAACTGAGCTCCAAAAATATTAAAAGGAAAATTCCAGAAGTAAATAACTCATCAGTTTTAAATTGCACGCTGTTCTGAGCAGTGTGGGGAAATCTTGTGTTGTCCCGGTTCGCCCCACCCAGGACATGAATCATCCCTCTGTCTAGCTATACTGTCCATTAGTCACTTAGTAGCCAACTTCGTTATCAGATCTTGTCGAGGTATCACAGTGCTTGTGTTCAAGTCACCCTTATTTTACTTACTAATGGCTGGAGCAGTGATGCTAGCAATTCGGATATGCCAAAGTGAAGCTGTAAAATGCTTCATTTAAGGGAAAAGGGGAAAGTTCTCAACTTATTAAGAAAAGATGAAATTGTATGCTGAGGTTGCTAAGATCTATGGTAAGAATGACTCTTCTATCTGTGAAATGGTAAAGAAGGAAAAAGAAATTCATGCTAGTTTTGCTGTGCACCTCAAATTCCAAAGTTATGACCACAGTGCATAATAAGTGCTCAGCTAAAATGGAAAAGTCACTAAAGCTGTCCAATAAGATATTTTGAAAGAGTGAGGCCACATTCACCTAACTTTTATTACAGTATATTGTTATAATAATTGTTGTATTTTATTTTTAGTTATTGTTGTTAATCTCTTACTGTGCCTAATTTATAAGTTAAACTTTATCATAGGTATGTATGTATAGGAAAAAACAGTATATACAGGGTTCGGTACCATCCGTGGTTTCAGGCATCCACAGGGGGTCTTGGAATGGACCCCACAGGGATAAGCAGGGACCCCTGTATCAGAAAGCACACAGATTCTGGAATCCAGCTTGCTTCAAATCCCAGGCCCCCTATGGCCAGGGTGAACCTGCTTATCCAGCCTTGAACTCCTTCTACGTAGAATGAGGAGATCGTCTTTCTAAAAAGATGATTGTACTGAGTGAGACCAGGCTTGACCAAGTCCTGTGCTAGTTAACCAGCTGCTGTCACCCAAGGAAAATGACCACCCTAAGGCCTTTCTGGACCCTGGGCCCTGTGACCACAGGTCCTCATGGGGTTTTAGTTCCACATTCTTTTTATGTTGCTCTGAAACCTGTTTCCCTGTAACACTCTCCCCTCTTCACACCGGGTTTTAATATTTCCCCCGAGCCTTTCTCTTCAGGATGACAGCTTCTCAAATAACCCCAAGTGCATCGTGTCAGCAACTTGAGGCTTGGTTCCCACATCTGTAAGATGGCCATATTGTCAGTTCTTGGCCCATAGGGAGCTTTCGGGGATAAGTGAAGGAATGTGTATACAAGTGTATGATACACATGGACACCATATGTATAATACAGGTACATGCATTTCCGAGCACAGGGCCTGGCTCATGTGCTCATTAATTGAATGGCTGTCGTTTCTGATCCCATTGCCCTGGTCCACACCAAATTGATATTATTCCTCACCAGGGGGATTAGAGGAAGCTTCTTGGAGCAGGTGGGACTTGAGCTGGGCTTTGAAGGACCGGAGAATTTCCAAAAATATGCAAGAGTGAGCATGAGATTGGATGGGGTGGAGGGAGGTTTGGAATAGAGAAAAACAAGTGGAAAGTTTTGAGGTTTGCTCAGAGGACAGAGAGGAGGCCTGAGTTGTTGGTTTGTTGAGAGAACTAGAGGGAGATAAACCTGAAAGAACAGGGTATAGCCCTGGGATCATAAAAGGTAGAACTGGAGGAGGCCTGGAGGTCACCTGGCCCAGTGTCTTACCTGCAGTGGGAATACAAACAGGTGACTTGGTAGTAAGAAGAGGGCCTGGTCTGAGGCTCAGCTCTGCTGTGGGTTCTTGGATAAATTACATATCTGCGTCTCTGATCTGGACTTCTCCTCTTTGTGATGGAAATATCAATACTAATCCTTGCCCTGCCTACTCTGTAATTGTCAGGAGGATTTAGTGAGCCTTGGGCTAAGGATTTACTAAGAGATGCTGGGCAAGTGGCACTCATCTCCTCTGTGGGCCTTGATTTTACTGTTTGCAAGATGAAGACCCCGTCTGCCTCCAGGGTGCCGGAAGGCTGTGAGTCCAGCCAGGAGATCAGCACCCCAGAGGGGAGAGGAAGGTGACCTGGGAGGGCGCGGGGGAGTGGAGGGGCTGCTGCTCTAGAAATAACCCGGGTTCTTCCCCCTCTTCCCACCCTCTTCTCGGAAAGGACCAGCCTATTTTGGTGGCTGCTGTGGGTCCCAAAGCTGGAATTCTGTCTCCTCCAGGTGGCATGGGTTACATAGCCTGCAGGTGACGAGCTCTGTGAGGGTTGAGAATCAGGCTCATCTGCCCTGCACACCTAGCCCCTGGGCATCCTGGCCCTTCCCGGAAGGAGGGGCTGGGGAGCCGTGCCTGTTCCTCCTCTCCCCCATCACCTCTCCATACCCTGCTGTTCTGACCACCCCTACTTCTTCTGTTATCACTGGCACCACAGTTTCCAAGGTGCATCCTCCCTGCCACCCCACTGTGAGGCACACCGGCCAGGACTCTTGGCCACATTTCATGGGCAGGGACACAGAAACTGAGCAAGGCCAAAAGACATGCCCTTCTGGTAGAACTAGAACTCCTACCTTGGTGTTCTTTGCACTGTGCTGGTGACTATAAAAGTTGGAGTATAAGAATCACAGGGCTTCCCTGGTGGCGCAGTGGTTGAGAGTCCGCCTGCCGATGCAGGGGACACGGGTTCGTGCCCCGGTCTGGGAGGATCCCACATGCCGCGGAGCGGCTGGGCCCGTGAGCCATGGCCGCTGAGCCTGTGCTTCTGGAGCCTGCGCTCCGCAAGGGGAGAGGCCACAACAGTGAGAGGCCCGCGTACCACAAAAAAAAAAAAAAAAAAGAATCACATGGGACTTAGCTAAAATGCAGACTCCTAGGCCATCATCCCTGGAGAGCAGATCGGGAGCAACTTCAGTGGTGCCTGAGCATCTGTATCTTTTTTTTTCTTTATTGAAGTAGAGTTGATTTACAATGTTGTGTTAATTACTGTTGTATAAAAAAGTGATTCAGTTATGCATACATATACGTTCTTTTTTTTTTTTTTTTTTTCTTTTTGCGGTACGAGGGCCTCTCACTGTTGTGGCCTCTCCCGTCGCGGAGCACAGGCTCAGCGGCCATAGCTCACGGGCCCAGCTGCTCCACAGCATGTGGGATCTTCCCAGACCAGGGCACGAACCCGTGTCTCCTGCATCGGCAGGCAGACTCTCAGCCACTGTGCCACCAGGGAAGCCCATGTTCTTTTGTTTTTAATATTCTTTTCCATTATGATTTATCACAGGATACTGAGTATAGTTCACTGTGCTATACAGTAGGACCTTGTTGTTTATCCGTTCTATATATAAAAGCTTACATCTGCTAATCCCAACCTCCCACTCCATCCCTCCCCCAAGCCCCTCCCCCTTGGCAACCACCAGTCTGTTCTCTATGTCCATGATTCTGTTTCTCTTTCACAGATAGGTTCATTTGTATCATATTTTAGATTCCACATTTAAGGATGTCATATGGTATTTGTCTTTCTCCTTCTGACTTACTTCACTTAGTATGATCATCTCTAGTTTCATCCATGTTGCTGCAAATGGCATTATTTCATTCTTTTTTATGGCTGAGTGTAAGTACTCCATTGTGTATATGTGCCACATCTTCTTTATCCATTCATCTGTCGATGGACATTTAGGTTTTTTCCATGTCTTGGCTATTGTGAATAGTGCTGTTATGAACATAGGGGTGCACGTATCTTTTTGAATTATAGCTTTGTCTGGATATATGCTCAGGAGTGGGATTGCTGGATCATATGGTAGTTCTATTTTTAGTTTTCTGAGGAACCTCCACACTGTTTTCTACAGTGACTGCACCAACTTACATTCCTACCAACAGTGTGGCAGGGTTCCTTTTTCTCACACCCTCTCCAGCATTTGTTATTTGTAGACTTTTTAATGATGGCCATTCTGACTGGCCATTCTTTTTAATGATGGCCACTGTAGTTTTGATTTGCATTTCTCTGATGATTAGCACAGCATCTTTCTTTTTGACAAGCACTCAGGGATGATGATACACCCCAGAACTTGACCCCTGCACTGTACCTCACCTTCTAAACCCTAGAGGTGCAGTGTGGTGAGAGGAGAGGTCCAGAGGGAAAAACCCTTTATTGAGTTCTCACCGTGTCAGGTACTTTACATGTATTATCCCCCTAGAAGGAGACCTTGTTATTCCCATTTCACAGATGAGAAAATTTAGGCGTGGGGAGGTTAAATAGTTTACCCAAAGTCTCACAGCTGATAAATAGAAAATCCAGGCTTTGGACTTGAGTCTTATAGCTCCAGAGCTCAAATCTCTTCCACCCAAAACTTTCCAATGGAATTAGCTGCATGCCGCCCCACCCCATCTCTAGTGTTCCCACTCCGTCTTTTCCAGCTGGGATTAAAGGTACCCAGCCAGTGGGAAAGGTGTCTTTTCCTGCAAAGCTCCAGCAGGTGGCAGTGCTGGACTGAGTATGTGGGTAAGGGGCTAGAGACGCTAATTGGAGGAGTAGTCTCTATTGTTTTCTTTAAGTGGTTTTGCAGCCTCTTTCCCTCCCACATTCTAGGCTGTCGGGTTTGCATTTGCTGAGCTGGTGTTGTTCGTTACCTCAGGTCTGATCTTCGTGGCTGGGCTGCCCCAGGAATTCCGAATCTCCCCAAGCCGGTGGAAGCCAAGCTGCAGCTGTGGTTTACATTTGCCCAGTATACATTTGGCGCCCTTTCTATGCATTACCTTGTTTAATACTCGCTACCCCCCTAACCCTCTCGAGTTAGGTGCTATCACGTCACCCATTTGTTCAGAGGAGGAAACTGGAGCTCCGAGAAGCTAAGCCACCTGGTGGAGGTAAAGATGCTGGTTCAGTGACAGAGCCAGGCTTGGACCTGCAAGTTTCTGTCTTCGGAGCTGTGCCCTTAATCTTTTTTTTTTTTTTTTTAATTAAATCAGTTATACATATACATATGTTCCCATATCCCCTCCCTTCTGCGTCTCCCTCCCACCCTCCCTATCCCACCCCTCCAGGCGGTCACAAAGCACCGAGCTGATCTCCCTGTGCTATGCGGCTGCTTCCCACTAGCTATCTACCTTACGTTTGGTCGTGGGTATATGTCCATGCCGCTCTTTCACTTTGTCACAGCTTACCCTTCCCCCTCCCCATATCCTCAAGTCCATTCTCTAGTAGGTCTGTGTCTTTATTCCTGTCTTACCCCTATGTTCTTCATGACATTTTTTTTTCTTAAATTCCATATATGTGTGTCAGCATACAGTATTTGTCTTTCTCTTTCTGACTTACTTCACTCTGTATGACAGACTCTAGGTCCATCCACCTCATTACAAATAGCTCAATTTCATTTCTTTTTATGGCTGAGTAATATTCCATTGTATATATGTGCCACATCTTCTTTATCCATCTGATGATGGACACTTAGGTTGTTTCCATCTCTGGGCTATTGTAAATAGGGCTGCTATGAACATTTTGGTACATGTCTCTTTTTGAATTATGGTTTTCTCAGGGTATATGCCCAGTAGTGGGATTGCTGGGTCATATGGGAGTTCTATTTGTAGTTTTTTAAGGAACCTCCATACCGTTCTCCACAGTGGCTGTACCAATTCACATTCCCACCAGCAGTGCAAGAGTGTTCCCTTTTTTCCACACCCTCTCCAGCATTTATTGTTTCTAGATTTTTTGATGATGGCCACTCTGACTGGTGTGAGATGATATCTCATTGTAGTTTTGATTTGCATTTATCTAATGAGTAAAGATGTTGAGCATCCTTTCATGTGTTTGTTGGCAGTCTGTATATCTTCTGTGGAGAAATGTCTATTTAGGTCTTCTGCCCATTTTTGGATTGGGTTGTTTGTTTTTTTGTTATTGAGCTGCCTGAGCTGCTTATAAATTTTGGAGATTAATCCTTTGTCAGTTGCTTCATTTGCAAATATTTTCTCCCATTCTGAGGGTTGTCTTTTGGTCTTGTTTATGGTTTCCTTTGCTGTGCAAAAGCTTTTAAGTTTCATTAGGTCCCATGTGTTTATTTTTGTCTTTATTTCCATTTCTCTAGGAGGTGGGTCAAAAAGGATCTTGCTGTGATTTATGTCCTAGAGTGTTCTGCCTATGTTTTCCTCTAAGAGTTTGATAGTGTTTGGCCTTACATTTAGGTCTTTAATCCATTTTGAGCTTATTTTTGTGTATGGTGTTAGGGAGTGATCTAATCTCATACTTTTACATGTCCCTATCCAGTTTTCCCAGCACCACTTATTGAAGAGACTGTCCTTTCTCCACTGTACATTCCTGCCTCCTTTATCAAAGATAAGGTGACCATATGTCCGTGGGTTTATCTCTGGGCTTTCTATCCTGTTCCATTGATCTATCTTTCTGTTTTTGTGCCAGTACCATACTGTCTTGATTACTGTAGCTTTGTAGTATAGTCTGAAGTCAGGGAGCCTGATTCCTCCAGCTCCATTTTTCATTCCCAAGATTGCTTTGGCTATTCGGGGTCTTTTGTGTTTCCATACAAATTGTGAAATTTTTTGCTCTAGTTCTGTGAAAAATGCCAGTGGTAGTTTGATAGGGATTGCATTGAACCTGTAGATTGCTTTGGGTAGTAGAGTCATTTTCACAATGTTGATTCTTCCAATCCAAGAACATGGTACATCTCTCCATCTATTTGTATCATCTTTAATTTCTTTCATCAGTGTCTTATAATTTTCTGCATACAGGTCTTTTGTCTCCTTAGTTAGGTTTATTCCTAGATATTTTATTCTTTTTGTTGCAATGGTAAATGGGAGTGTTTCCTTGATTTCACTTTCAGATTTTTCATCATTAGTATATAGGAATGCCAGAGATTTCTGTGCATTAATTTTGTATCCTGCAACTTTACCAAATTCATTGATTAGCTCTAGTAGTTTTCTGGTAGCATCTTTAGGATTCTCTATGTATAGTATCATGTCATCTGCAAACAGTGACAGCTTTACTTCTTCTTTTCCAATTTGGATTCCTTTTATTTCCTTTTCTTCTCTGATTGCTGTGGCTAAAACTTCCAAAACTAGGTTGAATAAGAGTGGTGATAGTGGGCAACCTTGTCTTGTTCCTGATCTTAGTGGAAATGGTTTCAGTTTTTCACCATTGAGGACGATGCTGGCTGTGGGTTTGTCATATATGGCCTTTATTATGTTGAGGAAAGTTCCCTCTATGCCTACTTTCTGCAGGGTTTTTATCATAAATGGGTGCTGAATTTTGTCGAAAGCTTTCTCTGCATCTATTGAGATGATCATATGGTTTTTCTCCTTCAATTTGTTAATATGGTGTATCACGTTGATTGATTTGCTTATATTGAAGAATCCTTGCATTCCTGGAATAAACCCCACTTGATCATGGTGTATGATCCTTTTAATGTGCTGTTGGATTCTGTTTGCTAGTATTTTGTTGAGGATTTTTGCATCTATGTTCATCAGTGATATTGGCCTGTAGTTTTCTTTCTTTGTGACATCCTTGTCTGGTTTTGGTATCATGGTGATGGTGGCCTCATAGAATGAGTTTGGGAGTGTTCCCCCCTCTGCTATATTTTGGAAGAGTTTGAGAAGGATAGGTGTTAGCTCTTCTCTAAATGCTTGATAGAATTCACCTGTGAAGCCATCTGGTCCTGGGCTTTTGTTTGTTGGAAGATTTTTTATCACAGTTTCAATTTCAGTGCTTGTGATTGGTCTGTTCATATTTTCTATTTCTTCCTGATTCAGTCTTGGCAGGTTGTGCATTTCTAAGAATTGGTCCATTTCTTCCAGGTTGTCCATTTTATTGGCATAGAGTTGCTTGTAGTAATCTCTCATGATCCTTTGTATTTCTGCAGTGTCAGTTGTTACTTCTCCTTTTTCATTTCTAATTCGATTGATTTGAGTCTTCTCCCTTTTTTTCTTGATGAGTCTGGCTAATGGTTTATCAATTTTGTTTATCTTCTCAAAGAACCAGCTTTTAGTTTTATTGATCTTTGCTATCGTTTTCTTCATTTCTTTTTCATTTATTTCTGATCTGATTTTTATGATTTCTTTCCTTCTGCTAACTTTGGGATGTTTTTGTTCTTCTTTCTCTAATTGCTTTAGGTGCACGGTTAGGTTGTTTATTCGAGATGTTTCCTGTTTCTTAAGGTGGGATTGTATTGCTATAAACTGCCCCCTTAGAACTGCTTTTGCTGCATCCCATAGGTTTTGGGTTGTCGTGTCTCCATTGTCATTTGTTTCTAGGTATTTTTTAATTTCCCCTTTGATTTCTTCAGTGATCACTTTGTTATTAAGTAGTGTATTGTTTAGCCTCCACGTGGTTGTATTTTTTACAGCTCTTTTCCTGTAATTGATATCTAGTCTCATAGCATTGTGGTCGGAAAAGATACTTGATACAATTTCAATTTTCTTAAATTTACCAAGGCTTGATTTGTGACCCAAGATATGATCTATCCTGGAGAATGTTCCATGAGCACTTGAGAAAATGTGTATTCTGTTGTTTTTGGATGGAATGTCCTATAAATATCAATTAAGTCCATCTTGTTTAATGTATCATTTAAAGCTTGTGTTTCCTTATTTATTTTCATTTTGGATGATCTGTCCATTGGTGAAAGTGGGGTGTTAAAGTCCCCTACTATGATTGTGTTACTGTCGATTTCTCCTTTTATGGCTGTTAGTATTTGCCTTATGTATTGAGGTGCTCCTATGTTTGGTGCATAAATATTTACAATTGTTATATCTTCTTCTTGGATCGATCCCTTGATCATTATGTAGTGTCCTTCTTTGTCTCTTTTAGTAGTCTTTATTTTAAAGTCTATTTTGTCTGATATGAGAATTGCTACTCCAGCTTTCTTTTGGTTTCCATTTGCATGGAATATCTTTTTCCATCCCCTTACTTTCAGTCTGTATGTGTCTCTAGGTCTGAAGTGGGTCTCTTGTAGACAGCATATATATGGGTCTTGTTTTTGTATCCATTCAGCCAATCTATGTCTTTTGGTGGGAGCATTTAGTCCATTTACATTTAAGGTAATTATCGATATGTATATTCCTATTCCCATTTTCTTAATTGTTTTGGGTTCGTTATTGTAGGTCT
This sequence comes from Mesoplodon mirus, assembly GCF_964341445.2. Classification (NCBI taxonomy): domain Eukaryota; kingdom Metazoa; phylum Chordata; class Mammalia; order Artiodactyla; family Ziphiidae; genus Mesoplodon; species Mesoplodon mirus. The sequence continues at coordinate 52,068,268 of NC_138980.1, forward strand.
TTTCCTTCTGTTGTGTTTCTTGCCTAGAGAAGTTCCTTTAGCATTTGTTGTAAAGCTGGTTTGGTGGTGCTGAACTCTCTCAGCTTTTGCTTGTCTGTAAAGGTTTTAATTTCTCCATCAAATCTGAATGAGATCCTTGCTGGGTAGAGTAATCTTGGTTGCAGGTTTTTCTCCTTCATCACTTTAATTATGTCCTGCCACTCCCTTCTGGCTTGTAGAGTTTCTGCTGAGAGATCAGCTGTTGTCCTGATGGGGATTCCCTTGTGTGTTATTTGTTGTTTTTGCCTTGCTGCTTTTAATATGATTTCTTTGTGTTTAATTTTTGACAGTTTGATTAATATGTGTCTTGGCGTATTTCTCCTTGGATTTATTCTGTATGGGACTCTCTGTGCCTCCTGGACTTGATTAACTATTTCCTTTCCCATATTAGGGAAGTTTTCAACTATAATCTCTTCAAATATTTTCTCAGTCCCTTTCTTTTTCTCTTCTTCTTCTGGTCTCTGAGACTGTCCTCTGTTCTTTTCATTCTTTTTTCTTTATTTTGCTCTGCAGCAGTTATTTCCACTATTTTATCTTCCACCTCACTTATCTGTTCTTCTGCCTCAGTTATTCTGCTATTGATCCCATCTAGAGTATTTTTTATTTCATTTATTGTGTTTTTAATCGATGCTTGATTCATCTTTAGTTCTTCTAGGTCCTTGTTAACTGTTTCTTGCATTTTGTCTATTCTATTTCCAAGATTTTGGATCTGGGAAATAGAATCTTGGATCATCTTTACCATCATTATTCTGAATTCTTTTTCAGGTAGACTGCCTATTACCTCTTCATTTGTTAGGTCTGGTGGGTTTTTATCTTGCTCCTTCTCCTGCTGTGTGTTTTTCTGTCTTCTCATTTTGCTTATGTTACTGTGTTTGGGGTCTCCTTTTTGCAGGCTGCAGGTTCGTAGTTTCCGTTGTTTTTGTTGTCTGTCCCCAGTGGCTAAGGTTGGTTTAGTGGGTTGTGTAGGCTTCCTGGTGGAGGGGACTAGTGCCTGTGTTCTGGTGGATGAGGCTGGATCTTGTCTTTCTGGTGGGCAGGTCCACGTCTGGTGGTGTGTTTTGGGGTGTCTGCGGACTTTTTATGATTTTAGGCCACCTCTCTGCTAATGGGTGGCGTTGTGTTCCTGTCTTGCTAGTTGTTTGGCATAGGGTGTCCAGCACTGTAGCTTGCTGGTCGTTGAGTGAAGCTGGGTTCTGGTGTTGAGATGGAGATCTCTGGAAGATTTTCGCCGTTTGATATTATGTGGAGCTGGGAGGTCTCTTGTGGACCAGTGTCCTGAAGTTGGCTCTCCCACCTCAGAGGCATAGCACTGACTCCTGGCTCCTCAATTTGGGATGATTTGTTGTCTATTCATGTATTCCACAGATGCAGGGTACATCAAGTTGATTGTGGAGCTTTAATCCGCTGCTTCTGAGGCTGCTGGGAGAGGTTTCCCTTTCTCTTCTTTGTTCTCACAGCTCCTGGGTCTCAGCTTTGGATTTGGCCCCGCCTCTGAGTGTAGGTCGCCGGAGGGTGTCTGTTCTTTGCTCAGACAGGACAGGTGTGCCCTTAATCTTATGCTCTCATTTGTACTGATGGGGAAACCAACGCGTGGAGAAGGAAGAGACCTGTTCCTGGGAATTAGTGACAGTGCTGGCACGAGAGTCTGGGCCATCTCATAATTCTGGGCCTCCTCTTACTCTTGCACTCCCATAGCTGTGGGTGAGGGCCTGGACAGTGGGGACTCCCCACCCCTACCCTCTTCAGGCACAGGATGCTTGGCTGGTGCTGTGTTCAGAGCCAGGCTGGGGTGGCCGGGAGCATGGCATTGTGGGGCAGCAACTTTGTCAGTCCTGTCACCATGTGTCCCCAGCTCCTAGCATGGTCTGGCATACAGTCAGTGCTCAATTAATATTTATGGAGGGAATGGACATTCTCCCTCTTTGTCTTCTCAGACCATCTTCCCTGGCTGCTCAGCTCTCAGCCCGCAGGTGTTCCTCCTCCACGGGGTCCTCTAGCCCCGCTGGGGGTGTGCATTTGGTTTCTTAGCACAGACTGTCTCCTTGTTCTTCAACTTTCCAGATAAGTCCTTTATCTGTCCTGCCTCCACTCCAGATGGAAAGACCCTAAGGAACAGTCTCTCATATTCCTGTGTGTATGCTTCGCAGTGTCTAGCCCAAGGTTGAATATAAAATTAGCTGTATATGAAAACAACAGTCTCTGTTTTATCCAAGCAGTGCATATTCACTGTTGCCAAAGAGAAAATAAGCCAAAGGAAGAAAATTAAAATCACCCGCATGATAACAGAGTCCTTCTTTTCAATGATATTTTAGTGGAACTGTTTTTCTCTTTCTATTTTTATTACACAAGAAATACATATTTATTGTACAAACATAAAAAATACAGATAAGCAGAAATATTTTTTTTTTTTTTTTTCGGTATGCGGGCCTCTCACTGTTGTGGCCTCTCCCGTTGCGGAGCACAGGCTCCGGACGCGCAGGCTCAGTGGCCATGGTTCACGGGCCTAGCCGCTCCGCGGCATGTGGGATCCTTCCGGACCGCAGCACGAACCTGTGCCCCCTGCATCGGCAGGTGGACTCTCAACCACTGAGCCACCAGGGAAGCCCAGAAATAAATATTTTAATTCACTCGAAATACCACTTCATAAGCCTGTCAACAATTCTATTAACAATCATAATGGCAGTAACCACCTCTATATGCTGAGGGTCTGCTGTGTACTAGCCACTTCATATAATTTTTTAAGAACTTTATTGAGGTATGATTTATATAAAATCATAAAATCCACCCATTTTAATTAATGAGTCATTTTAATGCAGAGACTTTTAAGTAAATTTGCAGAGTTGTGCAACCATCAGCATAGTCCAGTTTTAGAATACTTTCATTGCCCCAATAAAATCCCTCAGGCCTGGTTACAGTTAATCCCCATTCCCAACCCTCAGCCCCAGGCAACCACTAATCTATTTGCTGGTTCCATAGTTTTGCCTTTTCTGGACATTTCATATAAATGGAACAATGCACTGGGTGGTCTTTTGTGTTTCATCCATATGTGGATGATGTTAGATGCAGCCTTTCATTTACAGATGAGGAAACTGAGGTCTGGAGAGGGTAAGTGACTTGTTGGAAGTCACCACTGGAGGAGAGAGTGGAGTAGCCAGGACTTAGCTGAGGTCTGTCTGGCCCACCATCTTCCAACACCTTGTCATTGGGACATGACTTCACGTTCTAGCCTGTGCAACTGCATGTTCATATATATTTATTTCTCCCAAAGAGTTGATCTCTATGTATTGTTTTCCCACTTTCTTTTTCACTTAATAATAGGTTGTGAGCATGTTTCCATGTGAATAAGCATACATTTACAAGTGCCCCAGTAGATTCTTGACAAGTACAGGGCAGCGTTAAGGCTTTGGAGCCTCCAATGGCTGGGGTTCAATACCAATTCTGCCACTTATTCGCCATATGACTTTGGGAAAGTTACTTAAAAGCTTTGTGCCTCAGTTTCCTAGTTTGTAAAAGGAGATGGTAGTGTCGGCTGATTTCATCCAGCTGCCATGAGGACTGAATGAGCTAATACAGCCCACGTAGTGCCAGGCATGGCTCAGTCCCTGCCAGCGTGTTTGCTGCAGTTTTTGAACTAATGAACGAACCCCTGCTTTTGCACATCGATTTCAGCCTGGAAGCTGGCATTGGGGATGGGGCATCTCCTCACTCCACTGACCAACCAGAGAAGGTCACGCTGTCTCCCTGCTGTCTCCTCCACAACTGGAATCTCGGCTGTCTCTCTGTGGATTAGTGGAGGAATGGCCTGAAGAGGTTGGGAAATGGACAGCCTAATTCCAGCTAGAAATCCCTTCCTGGGGAGTTTAGGAACTGAGCTCCAGAGCTGGGAAAAGTGTTGGGATCTGCTCCAAATTATGAAGGAGACAGACCCCGGGGCTCATGGGGCTGGGAAGGGGTCAGCTCCCTCCCCTGGCCCACTTGAGTCCAGGCAGTGCCTTCCTGAGGCTTCTGCTTGCTGGTATGCAGGAGCCAGAATACTGTTCTAGCACCATCCATCAGCCTGCAATTAGTGAAACAGGCACACATGCTGTTTGCAGATTGTGGATGGGAGGGCAGGATGTGGTAGGAAACAGCTCACCAACTTGAGAGGTGGGGATGGCATTTGTGTTCCCTGGTGATTTGGCACCGACGCTGCTGGGCACTCATATGGGGTTGGCAGCCTTGGAAAAACCCTGTAGGGCCCTTTCCTTCAGTTGGGTCAGAGGTGAGGTCACCAGCTTTGCCCTCTGGGCAGTGGGGTCAGCGAGGCCAGAGCAGGACACCAGGTATATCCTGGGGGTGGGGCATGGAGCTGAGAACAGTGGCCAGAGGAGGTGAGGAACCAGGAGATTGGCAAGGGGCCTGAGCCCCGGGGAAAGCTCAGGCTGTAGTGGTGGAGCTCAACCCCAGGGACTCAGAGGAGAACCTGCTGGTGCCTGCAGCAGCGCATGAAACGGATAGAAACAATCTAAAGAGTTCCCATGGAAATCCAGGTTTCTGACTCTTCTTGGAAAACTAGAAATTCAGCAGCACAGCCTACATTTCTGCAAGGCAGCACCCCGACTGAGGCTATGTGCTGGCTGCCCCTTTTGGACAAGATATCCACTCTCCAGTCTGCTACCATCCCCGTTATTCCCCATCTTCGTCCAGCCCAGAAGCCCAGTGCAATAGCCATTCATCCACCTACCCTGAGCCAGTTTCATCCTTTTGAGCTGGTGACCTTTGGCCTGAGGATGCTGTGTTGAGGACCTGGCTCCCAACTTAGGGAGGTCAGGGGGCTCTGGAGGCGGTGACTCCAAGCTGAGACCTGAAGACCCAGCCTGTCCTAAGATAAGTGCTCCAGGCAGAAGGTACAGCAAGTGCAAAGGCCCTGAGACAGGAAAAGGCTTCCTGTGCTCTTGGAACTCTTGAAGTGGAGTGCTCAAGACAGACTACACATCAGGAGGAGAAGAGAGAACCTCCTGGAACAAGTTAGAAAGCTATCCCAGCTGGGATAAGATAGGGCAATCAAGAAGAGCCCACTGTGGATGCTACAAGAGGACAGAGCTGTCCGAGGCTGAATGGGATGGGTGGCCAAAGGGCTCCTAAGGTGTCTCTGCCCTGAGGCTGACCTGGTTCTCAGGGATGGGTGAAAATTGCTGGGCTCTGCCCACACCTATTTCTGACTATCAGAGGAATTTCTGCCCTCCCCTCTCACTGGGGCTTTTAGTAAACCATCCCCACTCAATGGAATCTGAGCCTCCCTTACCAGTCCTGGTCTCGGTGGTGGCATCCGACGTCCAGGCCAGACCTGGGCTGCCCCCCAGCCCTGAGTCTGGGAGGGCAGCTCCTGCACAGCCAAGCCTTCTGCAGCCTGACAGGCCCCAGGAGCCCGCCCACCTAGTGTGCGAGTGGATTCAGGGCATGGGGTCTGGCGAGTAGGGGGAAGCAGAGTCAGAGTGCAGTGGAGCTGCCCTTTGGGGTCCCTTTTGGACTCTCTAAATGGGAGGGGAGAAGGCAACTCAGCTGACCTCTGTGTCTATATGGCTTTCTCCTCTGGGCCCCAAAGAGGCAGCTGGACTCAGTCCGGCTGGGCAAGGAGCAGGGTCCTGAGCCTGCAGGGGTTGGGGATGGGGCGTGCTGCGGGAGGACTTGCCCTCCCTTGGGGCTGTTCTGAGTTTTGGGTACTTCCTGGGACCTCAGGGAACACAGAGGCCCTTTTTATCCCCTGTTTTAAATATAACTTTAATTTTCTCTAATTATGAAAGAAATGCATGTTTATTACAGAAAATATGGACAAGAACAGAGAAAAATTACTACCAAGGTTAGACTAAGACCGTTTTAGTCCATATGCTTCTGCAGGGTGCACTCACACGGGTGTGACGTGGGCTGTGCGGGCTGTGGACGGTGAGGGGCACTTTAGAGTTGGACAGCCTGGGTTCAAAACCTGGTTCTGACACTTGATAGTTGCATGGCCTTCAGGGAGCTGCTTGATTTCCTTGTGCCTCAGTTTCCTGATCTGTGAAATGGGGAAAAATGGCATCACCTTCCTCATGGGATGATGCAGGTCACACCATTTTATGACTTGTTTTTTTCACTTTGCTACTACAGTCAATATGGATTTTATTCCATAAATCTAGGCATGTAAGAAGAGGCAGATTAGCTCTTTAAGGCAAATCTTTTCTCCTTCTGCCTATCCACCCTGCCCCACTGGTGGGCTCCCCATGTCCGTACCTTGGGTCTCCCTAGAACTGTCCTGGAAATCGTGAGTCTTGTCCCAGGTCCTTTGCATGTGCTGGGCTGTGGGCTCATTGCCAGATGTTCCTTGATGGTGGGCCTGCTGCAGTTTCTGTGCTTGGTTTGCCAAGGGGACCTTGGTCAAGACCGGGCAGGGCTGGGGCTGGAACTGGGGGAGAGCCCCCTGGGGCAGGCTGCCGCCACGCCCCTGGGGCCACCATCTGCCTGTGGTGCAGTCAGGGGATGGGAGACAGGGGAAGGGAGGAGGGGCAGAGTTCCCGCAAACCTTTCTCGCCCTCTCTCCTCTCACCTCTTTCTCTCCCTATCAACAGTTTCTCCCTTTCCCCTGCAGATTGCCCCAGTGACTCTAGAATTTAGAACCAAAACCCGTAAGAGAGGCTGCATTGCATCACCAATCTCCCCTGAGGCCAGTGAGCAGCACAGCCTTGGCTTGTGTGGGTGAGGAAGATATGTAGGGAGAACAAGCTACAATAGTTCCTGTTCTTCCTTTTTTTTCTTCATAGTGACAATGAGCACCAGTGAATATCTCAATTTATTATTCTACTGTGACTGTTTTCTAAATGTAATTAAGAATTCTTTTGTACAAGGTAACCTTTATTAGCTTCAAGATATTCCAAAATGTAGGTATTTCCAGTTTCCCCAGTGCTTTCCTATTACATGTAACTAGAATGAACATTCTTATACCTAAAATGCAGATGGATCTCTGATGTTTTCTCATAATTCCTGGCAGTAGGATTACTGAGTCAAAGAGCTATCTTTAAAAAATTATTTTATTTATTTATTTTTTAAAATTGTGGTTAGAACAGATAACATGAGACCTACCCTCTTAACAAATTTTTAAGTGTACATACAGTATAGTAAACTATAGGTACAGGTTGTACAGCAGATCTCTAGAACCTACTCATCTTGCATAACCGAAACTTTTTTTTTTTTAAGTGCTGTGGGAGCATAACCAAAGCTTTCCACTTGCTGGACAGCACCTTCTATGTCCTTCTCCCTTCAGCCCCTCATCTGGCTTGTTTTTAGGTATTTGGTCTTTTTTTTTTTGTCCTCCAGACAGCTGTGTGAATTCCAGGTCAGCCAGCAATACACAAGAGTCCTAAGTTCTTCTCAGGTATCAGAGGGGACTTTTTGCCTAGCTCCAGGGACTTCATAGGCTTGACTCTTGGGATGCAGTGGCTTCTTTCTTTGAGGTGTCCTGAAAGCTTCATGGAGCCCAGCAGTGAAATCCCCCTAGTCAATAGCACCATCCCTGGCTCTCTTCCCCCACAATAGCACCTGGAGCTCACCTCACCTGGGCCTAGTGTTGGGGAAGAGAACACATTAGGTCCTTAGGAAGCAGATGCTGTTGGCATAACCCTGGGGTGGCCCCTGGTGAGGGAGAGACTCTTGAAGGATGCACGCATCTGCTTCATGGCAGGGAAAGGGCACAGTTAGCCTGATGGCTTGGAGTTCTGATGGCCAGTTTGGGGCATTGTGGGGAGGGGGAGGCTCCCTGAACAACGGATGCTCATTCCTTCATTCTTAGAATTGAGTAGCTTCGTAGCTGAAACTCGGCCTCTGTACATCGGTACTGAATTGAATCTCGGAGACAGAGTTTTGGGTGAAGTAGAAAAGAATAGCTTTATTGTTTTGCCAGGCAAAGGGGACCACAGGAGGCTAACGCCCTCAAAACTGTGTGTCCTGACCTGGAGGGGGTAGTGAGGAGTTTGATAGTAATGGCTCAAAGAGGGCGTGATCAGCTCGTGGACATTCTTCTGATTGGCTGGTGGTGAGGTAAGTGGAAGCCAGCATCAACAACCTTCTGGTTCCAAAGGGTCTGGGGTTTACGGGCTTGTGGGAAGTATGTGGTTAACCTCTTCCACCTGGTGAGGGTTTCAGTAGCTGCAAAACAGCTCAAAGATATTGCTATGTGTATCCCTCGAGGGGGAACTAGGACGCCGCCCCAAGGCTGCACTATTGTTTCTTGACTGCTCCTCCCCTGTCTCCACATCCCCTCCCTTCCCTGATGAGCAACTGTTTGAACCTGCCGTTTGGAACTCAGGGAAGGTCATGGAGGCTGAATGAAGCCTATTTCCTACAAGCAAGAAACAGGGGACACGGAAAGACTTTTGTGCCCAGGAGCCCCACAGGATCCTGCTTGGGTTTAACTTTTTCCCTTCTAACATTTTTTCTCTGTAGTTGCTTCCAGATGCCCATTTGCAAATGGAATGGGTCTATGATGGAATTTTCATTTGTCTGTGGCAAACTGAGAAAAAAAAAAAGAACTGGGAGTGAATTTTTAATGAGGCTAGGTTTATTTAATTTCAAGGACTGTCCTTTATTCGAGGCAATGACCTTCCTTTTGTTGTTAAAATGTTCTTTCTTGGGCTTCCCTGGTGGCCCAGTGGTTGGGAGTCCGCCTGCTGATGCAGGGGACACGGGTTTGTGCCCCTATCCGGGAGGATCCCACATGCCGCGGAGCAGTTGGGCCCGTGAGCCATGGCCGCTGAGCCTGCGCGTCCGGAGCCTGTGCTCCGCAATGGGAGAGGCCACAGCAGTGAGAGGCCCGTGTACCGAAAAAAAAAAAAAAAAAAAAAAGCTCTTTCTTTTATGAAATGATTATGGAAGTAAATGACGTTTTCTTTTACTCTCCTCACTTTGCAATTTAAAAGGCTGGAAGTTCTTTGTGGGGACTTTTCCGTGCATGCCCCCCTCCCAACTTTTGTGTTTGTGAGTAGGTTTATATAGTCAATGAAAATCTAGAGTCCACTGATAAGTCCTTTCAAGGCTGAGCCTAGCCCATGGCTTTATTTCTCATCATATTGGCTTTTATCAACAGACTCTTCATTCAGCAAATCTTAAGAGCCCACCACACTATGTGCCAGGCCTTGTCCCAGGAGCTATGGTGGTGGGCCTGGCTGCTGGGGGATGGGTGACACTTGGCTAAGCTTCTTAAGATCTTGACCCTCCTGTAGTAGGCTGAAAATTACCTTTCAAGAGATATCTGTGTCAAATCTCTGGAACTTGTGAATGGACCTCATTTTGCAGACATGGTGATTGAGTTAAGGATCTTGAGAGGGGGCATTTATCCTGGACTATCCAGTGGGCCCTCAATGCAATCACATATATCCTTATAAGAGAGAGGCAGAGGGAATTTTGAGACACACGCAGAAGAAGATGGAGGCCGTGACTGAGTGATGTGGCCTCAAGCCAAGGAACGCCTGCAGCCACCAGGAGCTGGAAGAGAGAACAGATTCTCCCCTGGAGCCTCTGGAGGGAAGGTCAACAAAATCAGGTGACCCTTGCTTTTGGAGTTCTGGCCTCCAGAATTGTGAAAGAATTCCTGTTGTTTTCAGCCATCAAGTTTGTGATAATTTTTTTTATAGCAGGAAACTAATATTCCTTCCATCAAGTCAAAGAGAGTGGCTAAGCCAGGGTGAGTTACTGGGCCTGGTTGTCCCAAAGGGGTCAGCATCTACTCTACTGCTTATTAATACAAATCCTGTATAACGAGTTTTGACTGGTCCAGCCTTGCTGGGAATCTTTCACCTAGGTCTGGACCTGCCCTTTGAGATCTGACTCCTACTCAGGGGCAGTGCTGGCTTTGTGGTGCTTAATTCCAACAGTGAGTGATCTGGAAGGGTACTCAGTATCAGGTGTGAAATCTGCTCCAAACACAGGTATGTGCAATAGCTATTTTATGTCTCTGAAACAAGTTGAACCTGCTGCAAGATTTCATGATTATGGGTGGTGGGTAGTTCCATTTCACTCATCCCTGGGGCCCTCCCTTGCCCCTGGCATGTGGGGAAATGCCCTGAGGTCTTGTGTACTGGGTGGTGGCTCGGACCTTGTGTCCACACACTCACAGCTGATACCTTCCTTCAAGTCTACAGGATCTTGAAGAGCTCTGCATCTTCCAGGCCAAGCTGGCCCCTGGGAGGCACACAGGGCACAGTCTCTCGAGGTGTGTCACAAGACATCCCCTTTGATTTCCTAGTGCTTCCCAGCCCTGCGAGGGGCAGGGGGCACCCACAGACCACTTGATCCACTCAGCCCTGGAGGACATTTTCTGTTGCTTCCTTTTCTGACTCTTTCTGTTTCTTAAACTCCCAAACTCACCTTTCTCTCTCCCTCTGAGTAACAATCCAGAGGAATCCCCCTGTTATCGACTGAATTGTGTCCCACCCTTAAATTCATAAGTTGAAGCCCTACTCCCCACCCCTCTCACATCAGTGACTGTATTTGGAGATAGGGCCTTTAAGAAGGTAATTAAGGTTGAATGAGGTCATTAGGGTGGGGGATTAATGGCTTTATTATAAGAAGAGAAAGAGACACCAGGGATTTGTGGGCCCAGAGAAGAGGCCAAGTGAGGACACAGGGAGAAGGCAGCTGGTTGCAAGCCTGGAAGTGAGGTCTCATCAGAAACCAGCCCCGAGGGCACCCTGATCTCGGACTTCCAGCCTCCAGAACTGTGAGAAAATAAGTTTCTGTTGTTTAAGCCACCCAAACTGTGGTATTTTGTTATGGCAACCCTGGCAGACTAATGCACCACCTCAGTGAATTTAGGTTTTTCTAAAATAGAAGTCATTCTTTTTTTTTTTTATTTTTTTATTTTTTTTTATTTTTGCGTTATGTGGGCCTCTCACTGTTGTGGCCTCTCCCGTTGCGGAGCACAGGCTCCGGACGCACAGGCCCAGCGGCCATGGCTCACGGGCCCAGCCGCTCCGCGGCATGTGGGATCTTCCCAGACCGGGGCACGAACCCGTGTCCCCTGCATCGGCAGGCGGACTCTCAACCACTGCACCACCAGGGAAGCCCAGAAGTCATTCTTCTGAGGGCCTCCGAGCTCTGTTTGTCCAGAAACACCCAAGACCCTGAGGAAGGGTCCATCCTGTGAGGTGATGTTCAGAGACAGGGAAGCAGCTGCATCTTACTTATATGACACCTAAAGCACCCATAGACAGCGAATTCATTTTCCTGCCATTTTAGCCCTGGTTCTGTTTGCAAGCACATGACTATCCTGGGGCTGACTGTGTGCTGACCAATGTGCCCCTTTCAGGACACAAGTGCTCAGAGCCTCCAGCTCCCCGTGGGGCTGTCCAAGTCCTGCTGTGACTGGGTAAGATAGGCACACATGAGGATCAAACCCTGAAGGCAAGGAGGGAGGAGGTATAGAATTTTTACATGTCAGTGTTTCCCAAAATACATTCCATAGGGTCATAGGTAGTAACTAAAGAAGTTCGGTGGTATAAGATTAGGGAACTGTTGGGTTGAGTTAAACATATTTTGTTTTTTCTTTTACATTAGATTTTCACAGAATCTTTTTTTATTTTTATTTTTAGTGGAGTATAGTTGATTTACAATGTTGTTAGTTTCAGGTGTACAGCAAAGTGAATTAGTTATACATATCCATATATCCACTCTTTTTTTTTTTTTAGATTCTTTTCCCATATAGGCCATTACAGAGTATTGAGTGAGTTCCCTGTGCTAAACAGCAGGTTCTGATAAGTTATCTATTTCATATATAGTAGTCACAGAATCTTTAATGTGCTGATATCCACTCTGAATCTCTAAAGGGGAATTCATAGACAGCATTTCCCAAACCTAGGGGACCACTTAGCTGTCTTTTCACTGAGCATCTTGTAGATTCAGTGTGTGGTGGACCCCATTTTGGCAACTGCTGATATTCAATGGAGAATTATGAAGTATGAGACCAGGAAAAGACGCTTGGGATTAGCTAGTCTGAAGCCCTTGGATTTAAATTTGGGGAAATTGAGGCTCAGGGAGGTGAAGGGACTTGCCAGTGTCATCCACTTGTTACTGGAAGAGCCGGGGCTAGAACCCAGGTCTCCTGATTCCCAGCATGGCATTCTTTTTTAAAAATTAATTAGTTAATTAATTAATTTTGGCTGTCTTGGGTCTGTTGCTGCATGTGGGCTTTCTTTCATTGTGGCGAGCAGGGGCTACTCTTCGTTGCGGTGTGTGGGCTTCTCACTGAGGTGGCTTCTCTTGTTGTGGAGCGTGGGCTCTAGGCGTGCAGGCTTCAGTAGTTGTGGCGCACGGGCTCAGTAGTTGTGGCTCGCAGGCTCTAGAGCTCAGGCTCAGTAGTTGTGGTGCAGGGGCTTAGTTGCTCCGCGGCATGTGGGAGCTTCTGGGACCAGGGCTCAAACCCATGTCCCCTGCATTGGCAGGCAGATTCTTAATCTCTGTGCCACCAGGGAAGTCCCCAGTGTGGCACTCTTATTTCCACACCCCTGCTGCCTCCTGTGCTGATTAACATGGGAGGCACCCTGCTGGAAACTGCTGGCTCCAGGGAGACACAGGCAGGCATCCAGCCTTGACCTGACTCCTACTCAGGGGCAGTGCTGGCTTTGTGGTGCTTAATTCCAACCGTGCGTGGCCTGGAAGGGTACTCACTGCATCTTGCCTAATTTTTTTTTAAAGGAAGAAATCATTTTGCATTTGATAAATCAAATCCAAATCTATTTTATCCAGCACATTTCCTGGTAAGATTGAAGGCCTCAGAGAAATTTAATCCCGTGTTTCTGATTCATCTTCATTTGAACTCATCTATTTTCATTCTCTACGTTGTTTCCCTGGCCCCAGCCCTCTGAGCTTTCTTCTAATCTCTCTTCCCTCAGGAACAAGGCATTCTATTTGGACAGATGAAAAGATTCCCTACCCCCAAATGTCATGCCCCCCCTGCCCCCACCAAACCTGGACAATTTTAAGAACCTTTCAAAATGGAGACAGTACATCAGAGGGCTACAGAGAATCAAAAGTGTTTGGGTCAAGAGAATGGAAACGATAAATGGCCCCCCAAATCAGGCCTGGCAAGACAGAATGGTTCAGCCTAAAAGATGGTCAAGGGGTGATTTAACAATCTTAGTGGAAGAGCAATTAAAGTCTGGGGACCAGTTCCTCCAAGAACAGAAGAGGCAGGGAGGGCCTGAAGCTGCAGCTTGAAGGAATTCGGTTAGACAGATGGAAGGATTTCTTGACTGAGATGGTCTTTCACACATTAGAGTGGATATGGGGGATTTACAGAGAGGCCCACCGGGTACTGGAAAGATCACAGGCTTTGAAGGCTGATTCTATGTCTGGTCATGCAACTTTTGAGGTATACAAACTTGGGTAAGATATTGACCTTGAGACCCTGTGTCTATACCTGGAAAAGCAGAAGTGATATATCTACCTCACAGCATTGTCAGGAAATAGGATAATATATGCCGTCACCTTTTTTTTTTTTTTTGAAGTGGAAAATATTTCATTTATTTTTTATACAGCAGGTTCTTATTAGTTATCCATTTTATACATATTAGTGTATATATGTCAATCCCAATCTCCCAATTCATCGCCCCCACCCCCGACCCCGCTCACCACTTTCCCCCTTGTTGTCCATACGTTTGTTCTCTACATCTGTGTCTCTATTTCTGCCCTGCAAACTGGTTCATCTGTACCATTTTTCTAGGTTCCACATATATGTGTTAATATACGATATTTGATTTTCTCTTTCTGACTTACTTCACTCTGTATGACAGTCTCTAGATCCATCTACCTCTCTACAAATGACCCAATTTCGTTCTTTTTATGGCTGAGTAATATTCCAGTGTATATATATACCACATCTTCTTTATCCATTTGTGTGTCGATGGACATTTAGGTTGCTCCCATGACCTGGCTATTGTAAATAGTGCTGCAGTGAACATTAGGGTGCATGTGTCTTTTTGAATTATGGTTTTCTCTGGGTATATGCCCAGTAGTGAGATTGCTGGGTCATATGGTAATTCTATTTTTAGTTTTTTAAAGAACCTCCTTACTGTTCTCCATAGTGGCTGTATCAGTTTACATTCCCACCAACAGTTGCAAGAGGGTTCCCTTTTCTCCACACCCTCTCCAGCATTTGTTGTTTGTCGATTTTCTGATGATGTCCATTCTAACTGGTGTGAGGTGATACCTCACTGTAGTTTTGATTTGCATTTCTTTAATAATTAGTGACGTTAAGCAGCTTTTCATGTGTTTCTTGGCCATCTGTATGTCTTCTTTGGAGAAATGTCTATTTAGGTCTTCTGCCCATTTTTGGATTGGGTTGTATGTTTTTTTAATATTGAGTTTATGCCACGTTCTTGGCCCATGTGAAGCAAATTTGTGGTGCTTAATATGATGATGGTCCTGATGATTACAATGAGTGATCAGTGAGCACTGGTTCTCATTCCCCTACCCTTACAGTCTCACTGGGGGTGAAACCTTATGCTTATAAATTATCCAATAACCAAGGAAAGGGCAATAGCTACCTGGGGTGCTTGAAAGAGCTTGCTTTCTTGGCATGGAAAGTACTTTTTCCCTCCTGAGGGAAGATAGGGTCTCACTGATACTGAGATTATTTCAAGGATCAAGGAGAGCCTGATATCTATAAACATTTTCTCACATGGAATCATTACATGCACAGATTATTTGGGTAAATTCTTCCTGAATGGTGCTGTGGGGCTGTAGTACAAAAAGCCTTGAATACAGTTAAAATTAAGTTTTTCAGGTCAGGGAAGACCCTAGCTTTGGTGGAGGAAGTCATAGTTAGCTGAGGGTCCCCCACTGGGAGATTTGAGGCACATCTGAGACATGCTGCATTGGTTTTTGTTTTGCATGATCACTTTGCTTTGAACGTTTCAGATTTGTTTTAGCAAATACCCAGAAATTTTCAGTGGGTGTCAGTGTGTGGAGTCTCTTCCTGCCAATACACAGCCCACCTGAAAAATGCTGTCCCAATTAGCTAGAGAGGGCAGTATAAGGTAAGGGCCAAAGTGACTTGTAAGCGGTATAGAGTTACAAGTATAGTATAGCAGTATAGACAAGTCAATTAGAGAAGGGTAAGATTAGGACAGCCAGAGTAATCATGGCAAGCTCCCTGAAGGAGTGGGACTTTGTCTAAATCTTACAGAGAGTGATAGTTCTTGGAGAAGCAGAGTTGATGGGTGAGATGCCATTCAGTTGGGGCCTCCCTGACTCTGGGAGTCAGGTGTGGCTTAGCTGGAATTACAAGGCTGCAATGAAAGTGTTGGCCAAGGCTGTGGTCTCATCTGCAGGCTTGATTATGGAAGGATCTACTTTCATTGTTATTAATGTGTTTGCTGGCAGAATTAAGTTCCTTGCAGCTGTTGGATTGAGGGCTTTAGTCCCTTGCTGGCATTAACCAGAAGCTACCCTCAGTTCCTTGCCACATGGGCCTCTCCTACATGGCAGCTTGCATCATCAAAATGTGCATGCTGAGAAGACAAAACAGAGTCCAGCAGGATGAGCCAGTTTGGCTAATAAAAACAGCCTGTTCAGGACTTCCCTGGTGGCACAGTGGTTAAGAATCCATCTGCCAATAAAGGGGATACGGGTTCTATCACTGATCCAGGAAGATCCCACTTGCCACAGGGCAACTAAGCCCGTGCGCCACAACTACTGAAGCTCACGTGCCTAGAGCCTGTGCTCTGCAACAAGAGATGCCACAGCAATGAGAAGTCCGCGCATCACAACGAAGAGTAACCCCGCCTCGGCACAACTAGAGAAAGTCCGCGTACAGCAACGAAGGCCCAATGCAGCCAAAAATAATTAAGTAAATAAACAAACAAACGGTTTTATAGAAAAAAAAAAGCCTGTTCCCACGGACTGGCTCATGATAGTAACTGTGGACCCCTTCATGGTGTCTGCAAACTCCCCGAGGTCCCCGTAACTACTCCTCAGGCCATGGGCCCCCATAAGCTGAGCTTCTACAACATGGTCCTGCACCCAAGTCACAGTTGCTTGGCCCTTGTGTTTTTGAAAATTTGGAAATGAGACTGAGAGATTCTAACTCAGTCTAGGCTAGTCTCTTGAATAGAGGAGATACAAATTCAGGGGCTGTACTGTGGCTATAATCTGGCATCCCTGTGGTCCAAGGAGAGGAAACTGGTCTTCAGGGTTAATAAAAAATAATAGACAAAAGCAGACATTCAGAAAGGAAAAAACTGTCCAGAGATCAAAGAGTCTCATTATCTTCATTCCCCTTCCAAAATCCAGCTACATCTCTGTGATTTCCATGAAAACAACCCACAGCCTTACAATAAGTTTCACACTTTTATTTGATCTAGTTCAAGTCAGTTTCTATTAGGACAGAGTTCTAGCTAATAACTGCAATTAATTCCTTTTTTTAACCTGAATCTTTTCACAAGGGATTTCAGGCACCCATGAATAAAGAACGGATGGTCAGGTGGATAGAGGGTAGACAAACTGATTTCTTCCTAATGGGCAAAGCAGCTAAACCACCCATCCTCTTCCCCTAATCCATCTCTTCACTTCAAAATATATCAACTGACCACCTACTTGGATTTGAGGTCTGTTTTAAGTGCAGGGATATAGCAGTGACCTAAAATCTGCCCTCTTAAAACTGTTTGTGTACACACATACACACATATGCACACACACACGTGCACATGCATACATAAACACACATGTGTGCTTGCACATGTACACACACATGCACAAGGTGGCAGTAATCCAGACCCAGATGATGTTGGAAAAAGGAGAGCCACGTTCAAATCCAAGATATGACTCAAAAGAAGAAACTGAAGAAGTTGACCCACTGAATATATTGAATGAAGAAAGACAGATGAAAAGATTATTTTCATGTCCTTTGTCCAGGAGAATGCAGGTGCCACTAAAAAAAAAAAAAAAAAAAAGCAAAGAGAACTGGCGGCCGGGAGGATAAAAAAAGAATGAATCATATAAACAAGGCAAACTGTGCCTAAGTGAAGAGAACTGAACAGAAAAGGCTAATGACGAAGTTGACATGGACAAATTTCTGACTGTATGGCCAGGAAATAAGCAGCATTGCAAGATATTTTCTACTTTAAGACTCACACAGAAGGCTGGCAGTTTGAAAGCTTAGAGGCTAGGCATGGTGGAAAGTGTTCTGATAAAATTTTGGTCATGAGCCACTAATGGTCCCAGGGATTCAAGCCCTTGTGGAATCATCATGGCATCAAAATGAATGACAATGGGTCAATTGAGGTTGCTCCAGCTTCTAAAATATTCTCTTCAGCATTTGCTGAACAGAAAAGGTTTCTTGCCTTGACAGATCTTCACTGTAGTTGAAACCAGCCTATTTTGGTGAAGGATGCCTGACAGAATTTATTTCAGCAAGGACTTCATGGATAAGCCCATGTTGGAATAACCTGCTCTCATTGGTATATGTCAGGACTGAAAGCTTACATCTCTTTTACTCCTTCCATCTTTAAGACAAATGGGCTGAAGAAGCAGGCTCTTGGAATCTAATATGTTTATAAGAAGAGCCTCTGTATCTAGACTTATACTAGCATTGTCTGGTAGCTGGCTTTCAAAAATGGCCCCCAGTGATTACCCTTGTGCAATCTCCTCCCCTTGAGTGTGGTCTGGACCTAGTTACTTGTTTTTTGTTTTTTGTTTTTTGTTTTTAAAGGAAAGCCAACGTTGGGGGAAGATGTGGAATCTTTTTTTTTTTTTTTAATTTATTTATTTTTATTTTTGGCTGTGTTGGGTCTTTGTTTCTGTGCGAGGGCCTTCTCTAGTTGTGGCAAGCGGGGGCCCCTCTTCATCACGGCGCGCGGGCCTCTCACTATCGTGGCCTCTCTTGTTGCGGAGCACAGGCTCCAGACGCGCGGGCTCAGTAGTTGTGGCTCACAGGCTTGGTTGCTCCGTGGCATGTGGGATCTTCCCAGACCAGGGCTCGAACCCGTGTCCCCTGCATTGGCAGGCAGATTCTCAACCTCTGCACCACCAGGGAAGCCCTAGTTACTTGTTGGTAACAAAGAGATTATGGCAAAAGTGATGGGGTGTCATTTTAATGATTAGGTTACAAAAGACTGAGCCAGGCCATGAGAACAGGCTTTTTTTTTTTTTTTTTTTAAATAAATTTGTTTATTTATTTATTTTTGGCTGCATTGGGTCTTCGTTGCTGTGCGCAGGCTTTCTCTAGTTGTGCTGAGCAGGGGCTACTCTTCGTTGCGGTGCGCGGACTTCTCATTGCTGTGGCTTCTCTTGTTGTGGAGCATGGGCTCTAGGCACGCG
This sequence comes from Mesoplodon mirus, assembly GCF_964341445.2. Taxonomy (NCBI): domain Eukaryota; kingdom Metazoa; phylum Chordata; class Mammalia; order Artiodactyla; family Ziphiidae; genus Mesoplodon; species Mesoplodon mirus. Next base: position 52,086,628 of record NC_138980.1, read on the forward strand.
GGCTTCAGTAGTTGTGGCACACAGACTTAGTTGCCCTGTGGCATGTAGGATCTTCCTGGATCAGGGATCGAACCCGTGTCCCCTTTATTGGCAGATGGATTCTTAACCACTGTGCCACCAGGGAAGTCCCGAACAGACTGTTTTTTATCAGCCAAACTCTACTGAGCTTTCCCCCTTAGAACCTTCTATCTGGACTCACTCCATTTTGGTCAAGGATTTCACAAGAGTATCCCCAAAAGGGAAAATGTCTGTAGGACTAATGAAATTCCAAGGATATGGGACTATATGGGAAAGTGTGGGACAATTAACACATGAGCTTTGGCATTAATGTTAACTTTTTTTTTTTTAAAGAAGATGTTGGGGGTAGGAGTTTATTAATTAATTAATTTATTTTTGCTGTGCTGCGTCTTCGTTTCTGTGCAAGGGCTTTCTCTAGTTGTGGCAAGTGGGGGCCACTGTTCATCGTGGTGAGCGGGCCTCTCACTATGGCGGCCTCTCTTGTTGTGGAGCACAGACTCCAGATGCGCAGGCTCAGTAGTTGTGGCTCACGGGCGTAGTCACTCCGCAGCATGTGGGATCTTCCCAGACCAGGGCTCGAACCCATGTCCCCTGCATTAGCAGGCAGACTCTCAACCACTGAGCCACCAGGGAAGCCCGATGGTAACTTTAATTAAGGACACAGCTCTCCACATTTTTAATTATTCTCCCTCCAACTAGGGTTGACATACCTAGCTGTTTTGTGAGGTTATGTATGTTGTATGCAATATTTAGGACATACTTGTACAAAAGGGTGTTCACTGTTTGAAATTATTATTTAACTGGATATCCACTATTTTATCTAGCAATCCTAATCCCAACACCCTTAATTATACTTGGAGAGGAAGGTTTGAGTAAATTGAAATTGATTAATCATATTTTTGAGGTTCTGGTGTTTTAGCACCTCTCAATAAATGAGTGTGTGGGGCTATTAAATTATAAATCATTTATTACCGTGGGTGCATATTCTTGGAAGGCTGGGCTGGAGACAATGCAAAAAAAGGGTATATCCATGGGGTAAATATTAGAACCTGGGCTAAACATTTTGGTGTTCCATTGTCTACCCTAAAAACTAAACAAACCAACCTTCAGAAACCCCACTCAGTTGTGTCTGTATTTTTTTTTTTACCATAGAGATTTATTCCTTTGGCTTAAAGTTTCCAGCCTGCATCCTGAAAAGATGAATATCTACTTAGAAAGAATAGCAACAAGTCTCATCAGGCATTTCATACCTTATCAGAGTCTTTCAATGAATAAATAATATAGTTCCAGGTGCTTTCTCTTCCACCTACAACTAGTCAAAATTAATTACGCTCTCTTCTACATTCTTTTAGGTTCATTTAGTCATTCGACAAAACTTTATTGAGTACCTACTATTTACCTACTATTTATTGAGTATCAGGTATTTTGCTAGACACTGGGTAGAGAGTGATGCCCAAGACATCCCTGCCCTCGCCTATCAGAGTTCTCAGCACTGTACATGAGTACCTATAGGCCAGGGGCTCCTCAAAGTGGGGACCATGATTTACTCACCTCTGTAAACTTGGCTTCTAGCATAGCATCACGCAGTGGTCAGATTGATGCTTGGTGCTTGAAGAGTTCAAGAGGGAGAAGTTCAAGAAAGTGAGGCTAAATGGCCTGAAGATACTGCGGCCCCATTCTTGATTTGCTGATAGGCTGACCCTTTCTAGAGGATTGGCTGCCAGTCAATTTCTAATGTCCGTGCATAGTCCTTCTGAATGTTCCAGGGTGATGTGGGGTTTTCTTGCTCACAGGTGTACTGGTGCCGGGCACAACAATGTGGGGAGGGACATGGAAATGAAGGTGAGTCTCCAGGGAGGAAAAGCCATTACATTTAATGTAAGGCTTGGACTACTGTTTCCCCTAGTCCAGCAGCTGTCTCAGAAATTGGCAACTCAGACATGGCTTGGAGTGGCATTTTGCCAAGTATTACATTTGATATACTATAGGAAAAGGCAGTTCACTTTTTCTGAAGGTGTTGATGGCTGCTCTGATTTCTGGGGAGAGTTCTCTACACTCATGACAGTTTGAGTTCTTCCCTCTGACTGCTCCCCCCTCCTCCATCAAAGCACTATAAACTTCCAGAGCTAGAGGGAACCTTGGACATCAGAAAGGCTACCCCTTTTATTTAGCTGATCAGGGGGAAGTTACTTGCCTGAGGCTGCTTAGGCAATTAACCTTTTGATTCCTAGTCCACTACTTCATCGTCTCCATAAATGATTTATAAACTTTAAAATTATTTTTTGCAAAAGAGTCTTTTTTTCAAATCAATCGTATGAGGGATACATATATACATGTGCATATACATACACACATACACATATACATGCGTGCACACACATACAGATAAGGGTGGAGTGACTCTGATTAAAGTAAGGGTAATGGCCAGCTCTACCATTCTGATTTTCCTTTAGTCTCCTTTGGAGCACATTCAAAGACCATGGGGTATGGCGGAGGGGGGCCCACTTGGATAACCACTATACTATCCGATATTGCATTCTAATTCTGACCCTGAAAGTTCTTTTTCCACAAGAAATCTAATAGATTTCTGGCCATAGTCATTCTAGAATGTGAGAGTATGCTAGTCTTACTTCGTTTTGTCTCTAAAGCAACTCAGAAATCTGGTGCGGGGGAGAAATTACAGACAGCCAGGAAGATGCCTAATATGGTTTGGGAACCAAGAAGGTGATGGGAAAAACTGTCATCCCCCAGCCTAGTTGAAGGATGAAGATAACTTGATCAATGTCTCTGCACCCACCCACTGCTTTCCAGCAGGAGCACAATCTAGTTTCCTTCCTTTGTGTTTTGTGTTTTTACAATCAGATTTATGGTGGATAGAATCATCAAGTGCATTTTAACATACCAAGATTTCCCCCCAAAGGTAAATACCAAATAAAACGATTTCTACCACTTGTTAGTGATTAGGAAAATGGAGGAAGACACAAGACACCTGCAATGATAAAAGCTTTGAGAGCATCTTTCCCGTGAGTGAGTATAGGACACAGAACTATGTATTGGATGATTACATCTCTGGACAGACTCCTTTATCATTCATAGACTGAGGCAGAAATCTCTTGGCAATTCCCTAGTTCCTGTCTAACCTAACAAAGATGGTGGCTCCCCTTGACTTCAGACATTCAATTTTTAGTCTTTTCAAAAGCAAATTGCTAATAGATGATTATCAGTATAACAGAATCAGAGACAGGGAGTAAGATGCTCTTCAGAGACATTATGTATACCCTCCCAGGCTCCAAGCCTTTGCTATCAAGCTAACAGATGGGCCCATCTTGCTTTTCAATCTTCCCCTGGGTTGGTATCTGAAGGATTTTTCTGATTATAAAAGATATTTACATCCTTAAAGGGAACATCCTTTTAGCTAAAATGCAAAGACCACTGGGGCATAAGCGTAGCAAAGCTCTTCAGTCCGAGATAAAGAGCTATCAGTGCCATCCAAGGCATTTTTGCATTTAGATTTTCTTTTTGCCCCTGAGGTTATTCTCAGATGATGGCAAGAATTTTCAGGCAATTGCTTTTAAAAATAAAAACAATCACCTTTTAAATACACACACCCTCAACCCTAAAGCAAGAGGGGTTGCATAGCACCAGAGATTACCTACCCTCTCATTCCTGCCCAAGATCTATGCTCTACAGTGTCCTTGTATGTTGATTTAAGGGCAGTCTTCTGCTAACATATGATACTTATTTGTAGTTCTAACCTCATGACCAAACAAAGCAAAGCTATTTCTACAAATGTTCCTGGAATTACAGGTGAGTTTTAAATTTTATTTTCTGAATGACAAAAAAGAGAATATTTTACTGCAACCAAAGAGGCTCTAGTAGCAGCAAATTCTACTCTAGCATCATTAGGACTTGTGTGCAATTAATAATTCAATAGTCACATCCTGAAGATCAGTTCATTCAATTGCAAGTGTTTGGTAGTTGTGTTCCTTGTCCTTACTATAACCCTGCAACCTTTGTCCGTCTTCTTGACCCATGCTGGGAGGCTCAGTTCTGCTCAACCCACTGTGGGCTGTCCACACACACCTTTAGGACTTGGCATTTCTGCTGGAACAGATCACTAGTATGGGTAGGACCTCTGGATGTACCGAGTTGCTCAGTGAGGACCTTGTGACCTCTATCTATATGTTCTGGCTAAGCAGCTACACTCTCTGAGAGTTGGTAAGGTCTGTTACCTTCCTTATGTGACCACTGACATGACTGGCCACGCTCTGACCCTCCACAAACTTCTGTGCTGGCGGCATTCTGTCTCCAAGCTCCTTATGTTGTGGCAGAAGAAAGTCCAGTGCTTGGTGCAGCCTTCTGTGGCTGAGTTTCATTTTCCCTACATCCTTTCTGAAGAGGCTGCCTTTTCTCCATCCTCATTTTCATCATGCACCCAGTGGTTGGGTGTGGGAAGTCTTTGCTGCTTGTGCAGAAATAAAGGTTAAATAGCAGGCTTGGGAATACTTTCCTTAGAGAGGCCTGCTGACAAGGTTGACCCTTGGCTGGTGCCTGAGAACTTGGATTTGGGGAGGTTCCCATCATTCCCTAACTGATTCTCTCACTGTGCCTAAACTGTTTGTACAAATGATGTGGTTTATGCTGCACCGTTGTGTAGGGGAGCAAAACTTGCCACCCCAAAATATCTCTTTGGCATTCAGATTATTTCGAGCTGAAAACAAACAAGGCCCAAAAGACTCAGGAAGAAACTTTGACCTTCCCCCTAACTGCCTAAAAGAATTTAGATAGAAGCTCTATTCTGCGAAGAGGCCCCTCTGCAAAGAATGTGGGCTAAATGTGCTGGGGGAAACTCAGCAGGGCCTACAGATCAGAGTCCACTCTGTGTCCCATTGTCTCTGCATGACTCAGCAAGTATTTATTTACCAAACATTTGTTTTCCATCACGATGTGAATTGCTTTCCTCTCCCTTTGAAGTCCCAAACCACTACCCCTCAACAACCTCTTCTGTGTTTAGCTGAAGACAGTAGTTAACGTGAGGGCTCTGGCCATGTTGGTGAGTTACTCAGCTTTTCTGGGTCTCTATCATGTACACATATTACTAAACTTTTGTTTGATTTTCTTCTGTTAATCTGTTTCATATCTAATTTAACTCTTAGATCAGCCAGAAGAACCTAGAAGGAGAGGGGATAATTTCTTCCTCTCCTACACTTGTTTTCCTTCTGGGAGTCTAGAATTTTGGTATGTAGTGGCAGAGGATACCAACATGAGCAGTCACCAATAAAACCCTTGGGTGCTGAGTCTCTAAAGAGCTTCCCTGGAAGACAGCACTTCATACTTGTTGTCACAATTGGATACAGAGGAATTGAGCACATCCTATGTGACTCCCCTGGGAGGGCACTCTCGGAAACTTGCTCCTAGTTTCCTCTGGAATTCACCCCACATGCTTTTTCCGTTCACTCATGTTGCTTTGTTTCTTATAATAAATTTCACTGTAATAAATTCTAGCTGTGGGTACAACTATACGCTGAATCCTATGAGTCATTCTAGTGAATGATCAAACCTGGGGGTGGTCTCGGGGATCCCACCTCCCTGACATACTGCTCCTCAGCTTGGGGCTCTAGACTCTCCAGCTGGGCATCCATCCAGGGCCTGCAGTTTTTCTAACAGTTGTAGAAGTACAAGGTCTCACTGTAGCCAGTGTGGCAACAGCATTGCCCTCATTACACTTCTTTTTTTTATGAGGTGTGATTTACATAAGTGAGATGTTCAGATCCCCTTGTTTAACTTTTGTGATGAATTTCTACAAAACCCACCAGCTCCTCCTGGGTAGGAGTTGATGATGCCAGTGTTCTAAAGTGAAATCCTGTGGTTGTAGCTGGAGCTGCAGTTTGTAGCTGGAGCTATAGTGTGAGTACATGTGCAGCCGGTTGGATGAGAGCCCTGGTGATGGTTCATTTTATGTGTCAATTTGACTGGGCCTTGGGATGCCCAGATATTTGGTTAGACATTCTGGGTGTATCCTTGGGGGTATTTCTGGGTGAGATCAGCATTTGAATTGGTAGACTGAGTAAAGCAGATTGGTCTCCCTGATGTGGGTGGGCTTCATCCTATCAGTTGAGGGTCTGAATGGTACAAAAGGCTCCCCGTGACTGCTTGACTGCCTTGAGCCAGGACATCAATCTTATCGCACCTTTAGACATGAACTGAAACATTGGCTTTTCCTGCTTCCTGAGCCTTCTCCTCTTTGGACTGGAATTGACACCATTGGCTTTCCTGGGTCTGCAGTATACCCACTCACTCTGCAGGTCTTGGGGCTTTTCAATCTCTATTATCATGTGAAGAAATTCCTTGCAATAAGTCTCTATCTATCTATCTATCTATCTGTATTCTATTAGCTATTTTCTCTGGAGAACCCTAATATGGTCCCCAAGCTAAAGCTTCTTGCACCAGGTGTTGAGAGGACAAGCCTGCAGGAGGTGTGATCACTGTCTTTGCAAGGTTCAGAGGGAATCTGTCCACAGAAGCACGAGGGCCTCCAAAATTAAATCTGTTCATGACTCCAAATTCTCAGCCACAGCTGTTGTTCCCAGACCCCAGAATACAGATCAATTTCTTACAAGTAAGCTGAGCAGTTTTTCTTTTCTTTTTTTTTTACTCTGCCTCTATCCTCTTCCTTAAAGCTTGTTTCTTTTCCATTTCATTTCCTCTCTTTGGATTCATATGTATATTTATGAGTTTCAGCTTGGCTGCTGTTCCCAAGTGTCTTTATGCCCAAGATTGTGATTCTTGGTTCTTACTATTTCCCATTATTATTTTCCTCTTCTTTCAACAAGAGCCCATAGCCCCTTTGCTGTAGCTGTGGTCCACCCTTATTTATTTTCCACAACTGTTGACACAAAGCTCCAGTTATCTTTGGCACAGACACATTAGGAGACAATGTGCGCATGAGTGTGGTACAATGTGCAATGTGTTCTAAAGAAAAACACTGGAGGTGGGAAATTTACACAGTGATAGGGAAATAGGGGTCCAGTTCACACGTTATACCACCCTCTGGGAAAGCTCACACCTGCCTTTCTCTGCTTCTCCCTTAATCTTGTTGGGGAGGAAGAAATTTTCTCTACCCTTCTGTGTTCTTCTGGCTGGTCTAAGAGTCAAACTGACATGAGATAGATTAACAGAAGAAAATCAAACAAAAGTTTAATAACAAGTCTATATGGGAGAGACCCAGGAAAACTGAACAAGTCTCGCAAAGGGCCGAAGAACTTACCTTAAATACAATTTTCAGCTAAAGACTGAAGAGGATGTTGGGGGTAGTGGTTTGGGACTTCATAGGGGAGGAAGGCAGTTTACACAAAGATGGAAAAGCAAATGTTGGGTATACAAATGTTTGCTGGGCCGTGCAGAGGCAGTGGGACACAGAGAGGAATTTTAACAGAGTTTGCTAGGTTCCGCCCTGTCTACACACCTAGTTCATACTATAATTATCTGTGGTGATGGCTCCCTTCCTGGAACAGGTCCTCTATCTACAGTCTTTTAGGCAGTTGGGGAAGGTCACAGATTCTTTCTGAGTCTTTTGGGCCTTGATTGTTTTCAGCTTGAAATAATCCGCATGCCAAAGATATATTTTGGGGTGACAAATTTTGCTCCCATACGGTATTCTCCCTATGTTTTCCCTTCCAGACCTTTGGTTACACTTTACCCTGGTTCTCAAACTACAGGGTGATCTGGGTTTTTAACAAGACTCTGGGTGATTGTGAAGTGCCTGGTATGAGGGCCACACTATCTGATCTCCCTGCCTCCCTGTCTTTTTATAATCAAATCTAGCCAGTGGACTTGGCATGAGAAAGCAGGGAAGGGTCATGGTAGCATCTAAACCTTGAATTGTGGGAAATCAGGGCAGTTTCTCTGGGTTTCTTTTGGTTTTGAGAATCAGGTGAATAATGACAATAGTATTCCTGGGGGTTTAGATGGATTCATTCATGCATGCCAACTATTACCTACTGAGAACCAGGACTGAAGCAAAGAATTAGAAGGCCTTGTCTCTGAGACGATTACTGGGTTAGAGAGAAAGGTAATGTGAGCCCTAATGTAATCCCACTCCAGGACATGAGACATGAAACAAACAGACACCAAAAGGAGTTAAGCAACATACAAAGGCTCTCTGTTAATATGACTAGAAGAGAAAACATATGAAGCTCATAAAAAGTGAAATAGGAATCCCAGGAAGAGAACATTATGAACTGCCTTGTAGCAAGAGAGTAAGGATTGAGAGAAGCTGGTGTTTTCAAGGTTGCTGATTTGAGGTGGAATTTATCATTTATTTATTTATTTATTTAAGAGAGAGGTATCACACTGTCTCTGGCATAAAAATGAATGAGTCACAAATGTCATGTACACAGGGCATATTGTGGCTACCCTCTGTGGCATTTGCTTTGTCAAGAATTCCACTACTGAAAATCCTTGGCATAAAAAATTGTATTACTTTGTGAAGATTTTAAACATTTGGCTCAAGAAAAAAAAGAACATAGCCAAGAGAAAGTTTTTATTATAACAATGACTCTTGATGCTTCCTGGAATGATCAAGAGAGGGAAGAGAAAGGGACTTCAAGGTTCCACCATTCAACTTTCCAGGCCCGAGTTTGCAAAGCTTTCACCCCATAGTGATCTCGCCAGCAGAAGTAGGAGATGAGCCACAAATTAAATCCACAGATTTTCTGGCATGTGAACCATAAGCCAGAAATGTGAGATGCAAATTTTCAATTTTCTGGTAGCCACATTAAAGAAAGGAAAAGGAAAGGAGCAGGAGAAATTAATTAAAAATATGTTTTATCTGACCCAAATATATAAAAATATTATAATTTCAATATACAATCCAAGTAAAAATTCTTAATGAGATAGTTTTTTTTTTTTAACTCAGGTTTTGAACTCCTGTGTAGTTTTTTATACTTACAGCACATCTCAATTCAGACTTGCAACATTTCAATAGCCACATGTGGCTTGTGGTTAATGTGTTAGCACAATTCTACAGCCTATTTGCTCCTTCTTAGTTTCTTTGGTGCACAATGTGATGCTGCCATGATTCATGATTCAATCAACCATGGTCCCAATTTGTATGGTAAATGGAGATGTGACATATACATTTCTGCTTTTTGTATGAATATAGAACTCCCTATTTAAATAGTTGAACATGACCATCAATGGTATTGCTAGAATATTTTAATGTTGTTCTAATACATAATTTAGAACAAGAGTAGTACACGTGCAAACACCTTTCAACAAATATTTAACCATTATCTGTTAGTACCCGCTCTGCACCAACATTGTTCCAGGAACTAGGTACAGAGCAACGAAAAAAACAGACATAGTCACTGCCGACATGGAGACCATGTTCTTGATAGGGGGAGGTAGGGAATAAGTAAACAAACAGACATATTGTGTGTCACATGACAAGTGCTCAGAGAAAAATAGAGCAAGTCACATAAATGAGACTTGTAAATTTAAATTTTCAAATTATCCAGTAGTGATCCAAAGTCTTTCCTCATTTTCCTCTGAGAACCTTATAGAGAGACACTTATTCCCACTTTTCATCTCTTTACTTCAGTGACCAACTACCCCTCACCCCCAAATCTAAAGTTCATAGAATTAAAGATATGGTATTTTTTCTTTCTGCTACAGCCATTCACATGTCCAGAGAATTATCCAGCTGGCTTTCTGAAGTTCAAGGAAAAATGCTTGATTTCAGTTGTACTCTCTGCTCATTGGTGAAAACAGGAAATAAAAACGAATTATGAGGGCATTAGTTTGCATGAAGCCAAACGACATTCTATATCTAAATCATGAAAATTGTTTACTGTTACCAATTTTTTCCTTTCTGAGGTAACTTTACTCCTATTACTACTTTTTTTTAATTTAAATTTTAATTATTTATTGAAGTATAGTTGATGTACAATATTGTGTAAGTTACAGGTGTACAATATAGTGATTCACATTTTTTAAAGATTATACTTCATTTACAGTTATTGTAAAATGTTGGTTATATTCCTTGTGTTACATAATATATCCTTGTAACTTATTTTTTTTAAACATTTTTATTGGAGTATAGTTGATTTACAATGTTGTGTTAGTTTCAGGTGTACAGCAAAGTGAATCAGTTATACATATACATACATCCACTCTTTTTTTTTTTAAGATTCTTTTCCCATGTAGACCATTACAGAATATTGAGTTGAGTTCCCTGTACTATACAGCAGGTTATTATTAGTTATCTATATTGTATATTGTAGTGTGTATATGTCAGTCCCAACCTCCCATTTTATCCCTCCCCCACCCTTATCCCTTGGTAACCATAAGTTTGTTTTCTACATGAATCTACTTCTGTTTTGTAAATAAGTTCATTTGTACCCCCCTTTTTTTAAGATTCCACATATAAGTGATATCTTATGATATTTGTCTTTCTGTTTCTGACTTACTTTATTCAGTATGATAATCTCTAGGTCCATCCACATTGCTGCAAATGGCATTATTTTGTTCTTTTTTATTGTAATATTTCATTGTATATATGTACCACATCTTCTTTATCCATTCCTCTGTTGATGGACGTTTAGGTTGCTTCCATGTCCTGGTTGTTGTAAATTGTGCTGCAGTGAACATTGGGGTGAATATATCTTTTTGAATGTATAATATTGGTTTAATTTGTCAAGCTTTTGTTAATTGACTGAAACACAACTCAAGCTATCTATTTTTAAGGGGCATTTATTGGCTCTCACAAGTCAGAGTACTGTTTAGTCTAGAGTACAAGGCTTCAGGCATACCTTGATCCAGGTTCTCAAATGAGATCACTGGGAATTCATGTTTCTCTACCTCTCAGCCCTGATTTTTACTGTTATTGTTTCACCCAGGCAGGGATTTTCCATGTGATGGTGACATAGTTTACAGCCTACCAGCTTAGCAACCCATGAGAAAATACCTTTTACCCAATGAATACAGTAAGGATTTCAGGTGGCTCTCAGTGTTTGAATTATATGCCTATCCCTGGGGGATTCAGTGTTATGATTGGCCTATTTTGGATCACATGTTCACCTCCAGAGCTTTGATAGAATTAGTCCTATAATTAACACATGATCTGAAAATGGAGGGGAGAAACTCTTATCAGAAGAAAGCAGAATGGTAGCCGGGAGGGAAAAAAAGTGTTTATTCCATGAACTAGCTATGACAGGTAGCATGATGTGCTCCTAGCCAAAGGACCAAGGTCTGGGTACTCTGTATTCTGTAAATTACTATGGGACTACTTTGTATTCTTAAATGTCAGTGTCCTCACTTGTGGAAGGGGATAATATCCCTTACTCTATTTAATTTACATGGTTGTGGGGAGAATAAATTTTATTCAAAGATGCATAAGAGATTTCCATATGTTAAAGTACAGCACAATTACTTTATAATCCATAGTCACTGATTCCTTTATCAACCAATTGCAATTCAAGGGACTAGATGGGAAAATGCTTCTTGTTCTAACACTTTGAGTTATAGAAATTATAGTGATAGAGGAACTAATTTTTAAGACATTTAAAATAGAATTTACTAGAGTTTTAAACACGGGATATAAAGTAGCTCCAGTACAGTAAGAAACAGAAGGAAATTGGAGGAAGATTTTTTCAGAATCTTCCTCCAACTTCTTCCCCTTAATTTCCCTTTCTGTTTAGAAGCACTTATTTGCCTGTCCTCTCCTTTGGGTTCAGTGTTGCTTAATTCCTGCCTTGGAAGGAAGTACGTAAGTAGATAACCCCACAGGAGCAACAGATGCTGTTAGTATCTAGCTTGGTTGGTGGTACCCTACATCTTTCACATTAGTCTGGGTCTTCCAAGAAGCAGAAACCAAGATGGGATGAAATGTCCAAGGATTTCATTAGGGGAAACAACTGGGAGAAAAAAATGGGGAGGGAGGCAAGAGAGTCTGGCAGAACTGTCAGACTGGGGACACAAATCTGATTCCTAATGCAGAAGAGAGGGAAGGGAGGCTTGCTGGAAGCATCATAGACTGATGGGTACTCAAAGGTGAGCTCAGCAAGGCTATCTCCAGGAGTGGGTGGCCATAGTATTCCTGCCACACACAGTTTTTGGTTGGGAGCAGTGGTGGAGAAATTTGGTGGATTTCATTAGCAGGGGCCCTCGATGAATTATGTTCCCTATAGTTGAAGAAGTGTGAGGTGCATTTGCATGGCAAACACATCTTTTGTTCATTTTTTCCCACTTGTTTATTCAGTAGGTTTATATTGTGTACCTAATATGGTCAGGCACCATGATGGATACAGGAGATATAGTAATAAATGTGACCGAAAAGGTCCCTGACTGTGTGAAGCTTACATTCTAGTGGTCTAATGATCAACTTTCCATTGGACTCTTCTGGGTTTTATGTTTGTCTCTCATAACCATATAAATTACCTATTCTCACCTCTGTGTACTCCTTACATATGTTCTCTCTGGCTTGATTGCTAAACCCAATTTCAGATAGTCTGGTCTTAGGGATCAGACTATAACTAGAGAGATCACAAGGTTGGCTATTCCCAAGGATTAAGCTCCAGGGTTAGTCCAGAGGAGGGTCAAAGCCCTCCATCCATCTGTAGGCCCTGCCTAGAAAGTCCTTGTTAGCAGGGTTATCTCAGTACATTTGGAAAAAATTGAAATTTATTACCCTAGCATAAAAAGTCCTATTTTGTTTATGCCTCTTCTTTTCTCCCTGATCTTGTTTCCCTCCCTCATCAAGCTGCAGCTACACAGGCTTTGTTTCTGTTCTTTGAACATATCAACCTCATTCTCCCCCAGGATGTTTTTTTTATCTGCATGGAACTGCTCTTAGTTTGTCTGGCAGATTCTTATATCCAGACCCCATCTCAAATATTACTTTCTCAGAGATGCCCTTCCTGACTATCCAATCTAAAGTAGCCACTTTTTCATCTACTATGTCACCTTATTCTAATTCTCTGCATAGCCTTTATCAGAATTGGGTGTATATTTTTCCTTTCTGTGTCTTCAATGTCTTTGTCTACAACTAGAATGTAAGTTCCATTAAGGCAGAACTATTATTTATCTTGTTGACCACAGTGCTTCTAATCTAGAGCCTAGAACAATTCTATTACAGAAGAAAACCAATACTTCTTTATTGGATGAGTGCAGGGAAATGGGTAGATGAGACTTTAACAGGTTTGGGACCATGGAAAGCTCCTACCAAGTCTTGGCTTACCAAACTTTCATGAAAACGATCCAATTCTTGATTGTCATCAGAGGTCAGAGACCATCTGAGAAGCTGAGACCTTTAGTTACCCTGACTGCATGAGATGGCTCAGACATAGCAGCTGTCACTTTTTTTTTTTCCCGTTCTTGAGTCTGTCTCATTAGTTTTTGTTCCAATGGAACCAAAGTCTGGCTAGTCTCCCATATGTATACATATAGCTGATTCACTTTGTTATACAGCAGAAACTAACACACCATTGTAAAGCAATTATACTCTAATAAAGAGGTTAAAAAAAAAAAAGCGCTGATTGACCAGAGGGTAGACAGCAGAAGCAAGAAGAATTACAATCCTGCAGCCTGTAGAACAAAAACCACATTCACAGAAAGATAGACAAGTTGAAAAGGCAGAGGGCTATGTACCAGATAAAGGAACAAGATAAAACCACAGAAAAACAACTAAATGAAGTGGAGATAGGCAACCTTCCAAAAGAAGAATTTAGAATAATGAAACCTACAACCAGGATTACTCTAACCGACAAGGATCTCATTCAGATTCAATGGAGAAATCAAAAGCTTTACAGACAAGCAAAAGCTAAGAGAATTCAGCAACACCAAACCACCTCTACAACAAATGCTAAAGGAACTTCTCTAAGTGGGAAACACAAGAGAAGAAAAGAACCTACAAAAACAAACCCAAAACAATTAAGAAAATGGAAATAGGAACATACATATCGATAACTAGCTTAAATGTGAATGGATTAAATGCTCCAACCAAAAGACACAGGCTCACTGAATGGGTTCAAAAACAAGACCCATGTATATGCTGTCTACAAGAGACCCATTTCAGACCTAGGGACACATACAGACTGAAAGTGAGGGGATGGAAAAAGATATTCCATGCAAATGGAAATCAAAAGAAAGCTGGAGTAGCAATTCTCTTATCAGATAAAATAGACTTTAAAATAAAGAATGTTACAAGAGACAAGGAAGGACACTACATAATGATCAAGGGGCCAATCCAAGAAGAAGATATAACAATTATAAATATATATGCACCCAACATAGAGGCACCTCAATATATAAGACAACTGCTAACAGCTCTAAAAGAGGAAATCGACAATAACACAACAATAGTGGGGGACTTTTAACACCTCACTTACACCAATGGACAGATCATCCAAGCAGAAAATTAATAAGGAAACACAAACTTTAAATGACACAATAGACCAGATAGATTTAATTGATATTTGTAGGACATTCCATCCCAAAACAGCAGATTGCACTTTCTTCTCAAGTGCACATGGCACATTCTCCAGGATAGATCACATCTTGGGTCACAAATCAAGCCTCAGTAAATTTAAGAAAATTGAAATCATATCAAGCATCTTTTCTGACCACAATGCTATGAGATTAGAAATCAATTACAGGGAAAAAAACATAAAAAACACAAACATATGGAGGCTAAATAATACGTTACTAAATAACCAAGAGATCACTGGAGAAATCAAGGAGGAAATCAAAAAATATCTAGAGACAAATTACAATGAAAACACGACAGTCCGAAACCTATGGGATGCAGCAAAAGCAGTTCTAAGAGGGAAGTTTATAGCAATAGAAGCCTACCTCAAGAAACAAGAAACATCTCAAATAAAAAATCTAACCTTACACCTAAAGGAACTAGAGAAAGAAGAACAAACAAAACCCAAAGATAGCAGAAGGAAAGAAATCATAAAGATCAGAGCAGAAATAAATGAAATAGAAACAAAGAAAACAATAGCAAAGATGAATAAAACTAAAAGCTGGTCCTTTGAGAAGATAAACAAAATTGATAAACCATTAGGCAGACTCATCAAGAAAAAGAGGGAGAGGACTCAAACCAATAAACTTAGAAATGAAAAAGGAGAAGTTACAACAGACAGCGCAGAAATACAAAGCATCTAAGAGACTACTACAAGCAACTCTATGCCAATTTAATGGACAACCTGGAAGAAATGGACAAATTCTTAGAAAGGTATAACCTTCCAAGACTGAACTAGGAGGAAATAGAAAATATGAACAGACCAATCACAAGTAATGAAATTGAAACTGTGAATAAAAATCTTCCAACAAACAAAAGTCCAGGACCAGATGGCTTCACAGGTGAATTCTATCAAACATTTAGAGAAGAGCTAACACCCATCCTTCTCAAACTCTTCCAAAAAATTGCAGAGGCAGGAACACTCCCAAACTCATTCTATGAGGCCACCATCACCCTGATACCAAAAACCAGACAAAGATACTACAAAACAAGAAAATTACAGACCAATATTACTGATGAATATAGATGCAAAAATCCTCAACAAAATACTAGCAAACAGAATCCAACAGCACATTAAAAGGATCATACACCATGATCAAGTGGGATTTATCCCAGAGATGCAAGGATTCTTCAATATATGCAAATCAATCAATGTGACACACCACATTAACAAATTGAAAAATAAAAGCCACATGATCATCTCAATAGATGCAGAAAAAGCTTTTGACAAAATTCAACACCCATTTATGATAAAAACTCTCCAGGTAGTGGGCATAGAGGGAACCTACCTCAACATAATAAAGGCCATATATGACAAAGCTGCAGCAAACATCATTCTCAATGGTGAAAAACTGAAAGCATTTCCTCTAAGATCAGGAACAAGACAAGGATGTCCACTCTCACCACTATTATTCAACATAGTTTTGGAAGTCCTAGCCATGGCAATCAGAAAAGAAATAAAAGGAATACAAATTGGAAAAGAAGAAGTAAAACTGTGACTGTTTGCAGATGACATGATACTATACATAGAGAATCCTGAAGATGCCACTAGAAAACTACTAGAGCTAATCAATGAATTTGGTAAAGTTGCAGGATACAAAATTAGTGCACAGAAATGTCTTGCATTCCTATACACAAATGATGGAAAATCTGAAAGAGAAATTAAGGAAACACTCCCATTTACCACTACAACAATAAGAATAAAATACCTAGGAATAAACCTACCTAGGGAGACAAAAGACCTGTATGCAGAAAACACAAAAGACCTGTATGCAGAAAACTATAGGACACTGATGAAAGAAATTAAAGATGATACAAACAGATGGAGAGATATACCATGTTCTTGGACTGGAAGAATCAATATTGTGAAAATGCCTATACCACCCAAAACAATCGACAGATTCAATGCAATCCCTATCAAATTAGCAATGGCATTTTTTACAGAAGTAGAACAAAAAATCTTAAAATTTGTATGGAGACACAAAAGACCCCAAATAGCCAAAGCAGTCTTGAGGGAAAAAAATCAGAGCTGGGGGTATCAGACTCCCTGACTTCAGACTATACTACAAAGCTACAGTAACGAAGACTATATGGTACTGGCACAAAAACAGAAATATAGATCAATGGAACAGGATAGAAAGCCCAGAGATAAACCCATGCACCTATGGTCAACTAATCTATGACAAAGGAGGCAAGGATATACCATCAAGAAAAGACAGTCTCTTCAATAAGTGGTGCTGGGAAAACTGGACAGCTACATGTAAAAGAATGAAATCAGAACACTCCTTAAACACCATACACAAAAATAAACTCAAAATGGATTAGAGACCTAAATGTAAGACCGGACACTATAAAACTCTTAGAGGAAAACATAGAAAGAACACTCTTTGACATATATCACAGCAAGATCTTTTTTGATCTACCTCCTAGAGTAATGGAAATAAAAACAAAAATAAATAAATGGGACCTAATGAAACTAGGAAATCATAAACAAGATGAAAAGACAACCCTCAGAATGGGGGAAAGTATTTGCAAATGAATCAACGGACAAAGGATTAATCTCCAATATATATAAACAGCTCATGCAGCTCAATATTAAAGAAACAAACAACCCAATCCAAAAATGGGCCGAAGACCTAAATAGACATTTCTCCAAAGAAGACATACAGATGGACAAGAAGCACATGAAAAGCTGCTCAACATCACTAATTATTAGAGAAATGCAAATCAAAACTACAATGAGGTTTCACCTCACACCTGTTAGAATGGGCATCATCAGAAAATGTACAAACAAATGCTGGAAAGGGTGTAGAGAAAAGGGAACCCTCTTGCACTGTTGGTGGGTATGTAAATTGATACAGCCACTATGCAGAACATTATGGAGGTTCCTTAAAAAACTAAAAATAGAATTACCATATGACCCAGCAATCTCACTCCTGGGCGTATACCCAGAGAAAACCATAATTCAAAAAGAGTCATGTGCCACAATGTTCATTGCAGCATTATTTACAATAGCCAGGTCATGGAAGCAACCTAAATGCCCATCAATAGATGAATGGATAAAGAAGGTGTGGTACATATATACAATGGAATATTACTCAGCCATAAAAAGGAAGGAAACTGGGTCATTTGTAGAGACGTGGATGGATCTAGAGACTGTCATACAGAGTGAAGTAAGTCAGAAAGAGAAAAACAAATATTGTATATTAATGCATATATGTGGAACCTAAAAAAATGCTACAGATGAACCGGTTTGCAGGGCAGAAACAGAGACCCAGATGTAGAGAACAAATGTATAGACACCAGTGGGGAAAAGTGGCGGAAGGGGGCGGTGGTGGTGTGATGAATTGGGAGATTGGGATTGACATATATACACTAATATATATAAAATGGATAACTAATAAGAAGCTGCTGTATAAAAAAGTGAATTAAAAAAAAAAGTCTGGCTAGGTCTCTTAGGAAGACTACCTTAATCCAATTTTTCTTCTCTATGTCTTGTGCAACGGGTGCCTTTCTTTTCCTTAAGGCAGCTGCTAGTTATTGAGTGCCTCCTCTGTGCCAGGAATTGTGCTTGTTTTGGGGAGTTCAGAATTAAATAAACAGGGCCTTTACACTTGAGGGGTTTGCTGTCCAGTCAGGAAAGCATGTTATAAAAGAAAAATGAAAGAACGGGCTATGAGGATAGAGAGTATAAAATGCCTAAGTCATGATTTCTCAGTAGAGAAACATTTGATCTGTGTTTTTAAAGAGCTGACAGGAGTTTAGAAATAAGAACATACAGAAAGGGCATTCTAGAGAGAAAAGCATATAAGAGGCAGGAAAGTATGTGGTGAATTCAGGAACAGAGTGTTGTGGTGTGTGGTGGTAAGAAGCATCAGGAAATGAAGCTGTGGTGGTAGGATGAGGCCCGATTACAAAAGGTCTGAATGTCATACAAATGATTTTGGAATTTTTTCCTGAAATAGTGGATAGGCTTAGAAAGGGTTTTGAGGAGGGGAGAGAGAATTTCAGATGGTGCTTTGAGAATATCACTGTGTTGTAAAGGTTGAAGGAGATATGGACTAAAAAGGGCTTTTTTTTTTTTTACATAAAGAGTAGAGTACTATATATAATCTTTTTTAAGGGCTTTTGAAACAAAACTTCTCTCCTATGGAAAGGGGTAGTTTCTGTCAATCTCATTGTTGTAAGTAAAACCCTGACTAGGGGCTGTGCAGTGGAAATGTCTATTTGGATCAATTCAATTAAAAAAAGCAACTTTTTTTTTACACAAATGATGCAAGTTTGTAATAGAAAAAAAATACGGATGAGTAATAAGAGAAAAGAAATTGCCCCTAAACCCATCACTCAGAGATAACTATAGATGAATTGTGTGTGTGTGTGTGTGTGTGTGTGTGTGTGTGTGTGTGTGTAGGGGAGCTATTCGGCATATATGCCTTGTACATATGCTTTTTTGCTTTATGATAGATCATGGACATAATTCTACATCATATCAATAATTATATATCTCCCTAATTATTTTAATGGTTACCTATACTTCTATTGGGTTGAGGTATCCCAAAGTCTTGAACCAATTTCCTCTTGTAAGATGTATTCCATATTTTGTAGGGGAGACCTAGTGGAAAATGTGGGAAAGGTCCCTGATCTGTAAACTTTGGACAAGGGGAAATTTTGAAGATTTTCAAGGAGAGGGTTAACATGACTAGATACCAGCTTGGCACAAAATTTCAAACTCTGTGAAGCTTTTCAAACAGCTTGTAGCCTGTTAGGCTTGAGATAGGGCTGGAGGGTGACCCTT
This sequence comes from Mesoplodon mirus, assembly GCF_964341445.2. Taxonomy (NCBI): domain Eukaryota; kingdom Metazoa; phylum Chordata; class Mammalia; order Artiodactyla; family Ziphiidae; genus Mesoplodon; species Mesoplodon mirus. The sequence goes on from NC_138980.1 coordinate 52,105,965, forward strand.
GGGGTTTTCTCTGGATTCAGGGAGCTCACATGTCTTAGTTGTTCTTATCTGTCCGCTGCCATGGCAAGAACTTGGCGCCTGAATCTGAGCAACTCTGACTCTGGCAAGAAAGACTGGAGGCCAGGAGTGCTGCTGGGCCCTGGGTTTCTAAACTTCTAGCTGTGAGCTTTAAGACCAGAAGCCATCAAACTTTCTGGATCAGTTCCCTTCTCAGTAAATATTGTTACATTTACTTTAAAATTACATTCAAACTCTACTGTACTAGATATTCGGTACATTATAAGACATAAAACAAATAGAAAATTTAAAAGTATGAGTGGACATAAAATATTTAAAAATAAAAAAATCCATTTTGCTCTCAGTTAAGTATTATTATTCATACAGCATGTTAAATAGTTATGTATTATTAATATTTTAGGGAGATCAATGTGGTTGAATATGCTTCACTAGGCTTTTTTAAAAAAATTGTTTTGACTTTGATATTTATGAATTCTTGTCCAAGTTCAGTTTATTTTGATACTTAATTTTTACTGACTATCAAAATAAAAAAGATACTTCCCAGAGATATGTTGATCCACATAGAAGAAGGGTATAATTGGATGTACTTTGTAAATCATGATGTTCATTTTAAAATTCTATCCACCCCTTTATGTAAAGGTTTTGGTTGAAATTCAGCCAGTAAATGTCTATCTCCTTAGATGTCGGTTAGTTGATTTATTTTTAAAGCTGGGTTAAAACCACTGAAATTCTTCATTTGAAAGATTTCCAAACAGGTTAGGAAGTAGAGTTTTTATATAGGACACCATTTTAGAATATACAGTGGGGAAACCTTTCCAGCATCTGTTTCCAAAATGATCTCTCCATAGCAAAAGTTGTTGTTACTACTGAAGCCTGTGCGCCTGGAGCCCGTGCTCCACCAGAAGAGAGGCCACCACAGAGGGAAGCCCGCGCACTGCGGTGAAGAGTGGCCCCCACTTGCTGCAGCTAGAGAAAGCCCGCGCACAGCAAGGACTCAACGCAGCCAAAAATAGATAAATAAATTTATTTTAAAAAAATAGTTGTTTTTAAAAGCAAACTTGGAAATTTCTAATTTTTTAAATAAAAAAATGAGTAGCTTAACTTTAATTTCAACAACTCTTAAATATTTTCCCATAAAATAATCAGCTAATCTTAGTTGGGCATTCAAGATTTTCATGATTACTTCCTACCTCATTAGAAAGTCGTATAAATATTCCACTATTTAGCAGTCTTATTTCTTTTATAAATTAACAATCTTAGTGACATTCTGGAGCATGCAAATTTAAATACACTGAAATACTCTAAAACCAAGCAAGCAAGAAGGGGTCCACTTTTGACTCCTCTGGGCCGTGTTACTCCATCCTTCTTTCTGGATCTGTCACATACTTTTGATAAGTGACCTCCTGACCTCAGACGGAGGGCACTAGTGCCAGCCTGCACATTACGTAGTAGCAAAGCTTGATTTCCTTCTCAATTTCAATATAAAAATGAATATAAGAAGAGGTTCTGATTTGTTTTCTTCCTGTACTCCAAGCCTGCATGCTCCTTGAGGTTCATGGACACTGTGAAGTACCTTCTCTTCTCCAGGACACTGTTTCCCATGTTTAAATGAGGGAAATGGATAAGATTACGTGTTTGAGGTTTTTCTACTCGGACACTCTAGGATTCTTTCAATTTTTCAACATAACGGGATTCAACTAGCAGAAACCTGTGGTGCTGGGATGCTGGATGGATATTTTGATGAGAGAGGTGGGTGTAGGAGAAGTACCATTCAATGAAGATGGGCTGTGATTGGCAGTCCCAGGTGGAAGAGGGTGGTGGAGGTGGCAGTAGAGATGTGGCAGTGAGGAAAGGATGGTCCTGGAGGCACTGCTCTTGCTTTTGACATTGGACAAGCTATTTTTGACTCCCTGGACCTCAGTGACCTCATGGTAAAATGGAGTGGGGAAGGGGACTAGATTATCTTTCAGATCTCTTTGAGCCGTAAAGGACCCCAAGTTTGTGGGGTCCTTGGAGGAACAGAGAATACTTCAGAGCTGGCGTCCTCATCCTGGAGTCCAGGGGCTCCTTTCCAGGGCTGGCAAAGGTGACCTTGGTCAGGACTGTAGCTTCTGGCATCTGGGGGACCTTTCCATAATGGCACATTATGCAGTGACCGGGAGGGCAGCCTCTGGGCTCAGAATGCCCCAGCTCTGCCAGTTATTCCCTGTGTGACTTTGGGTAAGTTTTTGAGTCTATCTGCCTCTCATTTGCATCATTTGTAAACTAGTGGTAATAATAGGGCTTTCCTCCTGGGTTGCTGAGAGGATTAAAGCTAAATGAAATTATACAGAGTAGAGAGTTTAACACAGTGCCCGACATATGGTACATCTTTAATAAACATCTGTAATTGTCCTGTAGTTCTTATTTGCTTCCCTACTTTTACCTGGAGGGAACCAGCAGACTTCTTTGGTCAAACCCAAACTCAGCCCTATGAAACAAAACAATAAAAATGAATGAAATTTGCAGAAATAGAAAAGTCTTTCTTCCCAGGGGGTCTGTTCTGAAACCCCCTGAGAGATCAACCCTTCCAGCTTTTTATGCTGGTCCTTAAATATGCCTTCTTCCTTCATCCCTGCAAATACCACCTCCTTGCACCGAACAAATCTCAATGCCAAGTACAACAAAGTCTTTTCTTTCTTTTTCTTTTTCTTTTCTTTTTTTTTTTAAGAACAGCTTGAAGCTTGTTTGAAGCAGAACTATTACTCTGTTAGGGCTTAGAATTTGCTAGTGTAAATCTCTTCCACAGCCAGGTGTGGGAGCCCCAAAAGATAAGGGTGTTAAGAGGTGTATTTTCATGTTGGAAATATCCTCAGATTAATTTGAAGGCACTCATTAATAGGATACTATTTCTCCACTCTTGGACATGTTATTATTGCTCAGCTCACTAACTTGATATCTTAAAATCAAACTCTTGATTAAAAAATGGGAGAGGGGGGCTTCCCTGGTGGTTCAGTGGTTGAGAATCTGCCTGCCAATGCAGGGGACACGGGTTTGAGCCCTGGTCTGGGAAGATCCCACATGCCGCGGAGCAACTGGGTCCGTGAGCCACAACTACTGAGCCTGCGCATCTGGAGTTTGTGCTCTGCAACAAGAGAGGCCACAACAGTGAGAGGCCCGTGCACCACGATGAAGAGTGGCCCCCGCTCGCCGCAACTAGAGAAAGCTTTTGCACAGAAATGAAGACCCAACACAGCCAAAAAAATAAATAGCATTCCCTTAAAAAAAAAAATGGGAGAGGGAATTAAATATTTCTACTTCTAAATCACTCCCCAGTAAATAAGCTATGAAATACTTTTGGATGCCTTTTTGGAAGATGAAAGGTTTTCTGAGAAAGAGGACAGCAGTAGAAGACTTGAAGCCAGAGGTTGCTTCTGCAGCGAGTGCAGTCAGGTTGCCATAGCTGGGTGTGGACTCCTGAGATGGAGTAGGTGACTGAGGTCACCAGCCTGGGGGAGCTGGCAATTTCAGAAAACTACCCAATTGCTCTCTGAAAGGATGTCAGTATAGCCATTCATGAATAAGTTTTGATTGATCTGTTTGATATTCTGTGTTTCCACCTGGCATCAGGGCATCCTCAGGAGTCTATGGCGCTGTGCCCTAAAAGCATGTGAGGTTGTAGAATAGACATGACATGTTCTATAATAGTGGTTGGTCTCGGAACCCCCCCTCCTCCTTTAAAGATTAAAATTAACAGGGATATAATTTGGAAGCTGTTTTGCAAATGTGGAAGTTGGGAACACAGGCCTTGTGTTTAGGCAAAACTGCACCAAGTCCTGGCTCTGGCACTTGTGAGCTTGAGCAGGTGACTTAACCTCTCTGAATCTCAATTTCACCATGTGTGGAATGGAGGTAATAATACCTACTTCATAGGCTGACAATGAAATTAAGTCTAGCTCTTAGCACAATGCCTATACGTGTAAGGGCTCAATAAGTGGTGACTATGATAGGCTCTTGGTAAGGGCAGTGTTAATCTGGTTGCAAGCAATAGCAATCAACTCAGTCTAACTCAGATAAAGGAAGGTTTATTGAAGAACATAGCAGGCAATCTCAAGGCAACCAAAGATGGGAAACATAATCCAGCTGGTTTTGCCGGGGCTGACCTGGTAAAGACTCCTTCATTATGCTTTTGTTTATATCTTCATTCTATTTGTCTGCTGAAAGTATGTATTAGTTAATTCACCTCTGACATTTGGGATACTTTGTTGGAAAAATTTGAGAAAATTTGACTGAAAGTACTCCTGATATTTTGGATATAATAGAAGAGAAACGATGAACTGTCGGAGCAGAAGAACCTCAGGTCTCATTTAGTCCATGAATGGCCTCAGCCTAGCAGGGGGGTTGCCTCTCACCCTTTTTATGCCCATGGCAGACATCACCAATCGATCTTGACAGTTTTTTTTTTTATTAGTTTCTGCTTTATAACAAAGTGAATCAGTTATACATATACATCTGTTCCCACATCCCTTCCCTCCTGCGTCTCCCTCCCTCCCACCCTCCCCATCCCACCCCTCCAGGCGGTCACAAAGCACTGAGCCGATCTCCCTGTGCTATGCGGCTGCTTCCCACTATCTATCTACCTTACGTTTGGTACTGTATATATGTCCATGCCTCTCTTTCGCTTTGGATCTTGACAGTTTTTTATACTGAGTTCAGAGTTGGCCTCATAATCCTTCTTAGCATTGCACTTCCAGACAGCCATTAGCAAATGAATGGAGGAAGCTCATGAGATAAAACTGATCTTCCATTCTTTATACAGCCACTTCGTTACAAATGAAGAATAGAAGTTCAGGGAGAAAAAGTGACTAGTTCAAGGTCACGTTGCTGAGTGGAATTAGAACCACACATTCTTTGGTGGACGGGGTAAAACTATCCCACAAGAGAATCAGAATGCAGCAAAGAGCTAAGCTAGTGCAAGCTGGAAAATCCTGGGAAGGCTTTACAGCAGGGATTGGAACTATCTGGACCTCAGAGGACTTGGTCAGGTGGAGATAAGAGAGAGCAGCAGTTGTAATGATGTACAGGTTTTCAAAGCTGGAGGGAGGACAGGGAGTTTGGGTCTTTGAGGCAAGATTCTTCCATCAGCTGCCCTCCTGTCTGGGTCACTGCCATAGGAATCATTACCATCATACCTGTCTCTGCTTAGAGGCAAGAAATATAGTCTAATGCAGTGGCCTACTGATGGTCATCCTGATGACAATTTGTTTGCTTTCTTATCATTGATTAGACTAATCATGTTGACATTGCAAAAGAGACTGATTGGATGGGCTTTCCTGGTGGTGCAGTGGTTGAGAGTGCACCTGCTGATGCAGGGGATACGGGTTCGTGCCCTGGTCTGGGAAGATCCCGTATGCCGTGGAGTGGCTGGGCCCGTGGGCCATGGCCGCTGAGCCTGCGTGTCCGAAGCCTGTGCTCTGCAACGGGAAAGGCCACAGCAGTGAGAGGCCCACATAACGCAAAAAAAAAAAAAAAAAAAAAAAAAAAAAAAAGAGACTGATTGGTGCACTTAAAAAATGTTTTTCATTTTTTTAGTAGCTTCCGAGAGGAAGGCAGAGTTCCTTCTGCTTTTGCTGGACCACTTCAGAAAGAGGCACATTTATCTCCCTTCTCTCTTTAAGTGGGATCAAGTCTACAGGTTTTGTTTACGTCTGATTTCCATTTCTAAAAGGCTGCATATTTTAGAAATTATTCACTATTGCAGGTCTTCAGGCAGAGCCTGTTAATTGGGTTGCTTTGAGACAATTTCTGCTCTTGGTTGGACACTTGGGTGAGAAGATTTCTGAGAGATGTTTTGGAGTAAAGCCGGTTGAATTCCAAGTCCAGTTTCACCATTTACTAGCTTTGTAACTTTGAGCAGGTTACTTAACCACCCTGTACCTCAGTTTCTTCCTCTGTACAATGTGGGTAACATAAGCAAAGATCTTACAGGGTTGTTGGAAGGGTCAATGGAACAATATATGGAATTCTCAGCAAAGTGTCTCCGTAAGTGAGAGCTATTAGATTTTTTTAATAATTAACTTATAACTAGAATGTTCTCTGGACTCTCTAGGATTCTGTGATTTCCTACAACAAAATGCTTCAATCTCATTTAAGGAGTTTTGAGAAGGGGCAACACTAGGTATTTTTCACTTTTACAATGGTGTTTTTCATCCCCAAAAGGTAGATGTGGCATTTGAGCATCAGAGGAAGGAAGAAATCTGATAATGGGACGTTGGGGCTGGAAGGACACTTCAAGGTCACATACCTCTAGTTCAGCTCCTCCCTTCTAGATATGTAGAGACCCAACCCCAGAGAGGCTAAGTGGCTTGCCCAAAGTCATACACACAGCACGTTTGTATGGAGGAAAAGAAATGAAGCAGATGAGAAGTCAAGGGCTGCCTGCCCTGGAAAATATGATTTTTTTTTTTTTCTGCCTGTTGGTTAGTTCAGGCCCTGGTGGGAGGAGGGAGGATAAGAGAGACTTATATTCACATTCAGACTGCCAAGTGGCAGCTGCATGATGATCTTGCAGCCATCTCTGAGCCTCGGTTTTCTCATTAGCAAACAGAGAATAATTCGTCATTATTCACCATTATATCATAGCCTCATTATGTTGTCGGTGAATTAAATGAGGTAATACATGTGAGATGGCTTGGGACAGCATCTGTTATGTAGTAAGCACTCAATAAACAACATCAATGATGGTGATGGTGATGATGATGATGATGATGATGATGATGACACTGGTAGCATTCAGAAAATTAGAACCAAGTGGGTCAAAGGAAACCAGGCAGTAGATCCAGGAGGAGGTTGCCATTATTAGCTCCTCTCATTTCCCTGTTTGGCATGGTGTTTGTGGGGTGTAGGTTTGGCAGAAAATACCGTGCATGTATTCTTGTGGGGTGTAGGTGTGGCAGAAAATACTGTGCATGTATTCTGTGTGACGTGCTTCTTCCTCTATAACTGGGGTGGAGGGAAGAGAGAAGGCTGGGAGACTGGGCTGGGGTGGCCATACTTCTAACTCTTTTATTTATTTATTTTTGGCTGCGTTGGGTCTTTGCTGTGTGTGGGCTTTCTCTAGTTGTGGCGAGCGGGGGCTACTCTTTGTTGCGGTGCGCGGGCTTCTCATTGTGGTGGCTTCTCTTGTTGCGAAGCACGGGCTCTAGGCGCGCGGGCTTCAGTAGTTGTGGCACGCGGGCTCAGTATTTGTGGCTAGTGAGCTCTAGAGCGCAGGCTCTGTAGTTGTGGCGCAGGGGCTTAGTTGCTCCGTGGCATGTGGGATCTTCCCGGACCAGGACTCCAACCTGTGTTCCCTGCATTGGCAGGCAGATTCTTAACCACTGTGCCACCAGAGAAGCCCCATAAATGTCAGCCAGCCCTTCAGCTGTGGATGGTCTTACTCTTCACATCTGTCATTTTCTCTCACTTCTTTCAGCTGCCCCTTGATGTCTCCCCTGGAGTAGCTTGGAGAGGCAAGGGAAAAATAAGTTTGGAAGAAATACTAAGCGGTAGAGTGGTCCCCATCACTGAAGGAATCCCAGAGAGACCCTTTTTGTGTGGGACGGTGTGTCATGCAGGATTCTTTCAATTGTAAGTGACAGAAAACTCATTTAATAGTTAAACTCATTTAATAGAAAACTCATTTAAAATTTAATAGTTCAGAACATTTAAAGTCCTGGAATAGGGATGGCTTCAGGGATGTTTTGATACTGGGGTTCAAATAATGTCATTGGGGCTCGATTTATTCTCTCTGTCTCTTAGCTCCATTTTCTGCTGCTTAAGTTTGCATTCAGGCTCCAAAATGAGAGCAGAAACTCAAGACCTACTATCTTCTCAGCTTTATATCCATCAGGGAAGAGCATATACTTCCACGCCGGCATTCCCAGCAAAAGGCAGTTTCTCTCACTGGCTCTTCTGGGGTAGGTGTCCACCCCTGAACCTATCACTATGTCAAGAGGGAATAAGATACTCTGACTGGGTTAGAGTGTAGGTTCTATGATCCACATATGGATTAGGAGTAGAATTCTTTCCAAAGCCTATTGGCTGAGAGTGGTGGAGAATGTGGTTTTCAGAGGGGAAATCAGGGTATAACTTCCAGAAGAATGGGGAACCAACAGAGGCCATCACAAGTCACAGATGGCTCTGACCTGCTCTGTTGCTTTCTAGGTCCTATGTTCAGGCAGATTATCTAGTGATAATTAGGTTATGTGGTGTGTATGACTCAGGGTTGTAAAGCCCCGTTGGTCATATTTGTTGTAGATAAAAGCTAGGACACTTAGAACCTGGTGCTGAAGTGGAGGCCCAGGGAGAGCATAGACTTGTCCAAGTTCCCCCAGCATGTGAATGGCAGAGCTGGAGTGAGAATGCAGCCTCCTGAGCTCTTCACTCTTCCTCATGCCTTTTTTTTCCCATTTCCCAGCCCGCTTCTGGGAGAGCTGTTCACCTGGCTGAGTCCTACTGGAAAGGGACAGATGCTTGCTTTGTACAGGGGGTGATTCATGGTAACACTGGATCCACAGCAAGGGTGTGACAAGCATTGGAATCAATTGCATCCTTTTAGCACCTGCTGATGGAAATCCAGGGGAGGTGGTGAAAGGAAGAAAGTAGAGAGAGAAGTGGCCTTATTTCAAGGAGCACAGGTAATTTTTTCCTTTTTATTTGTGTACTCCATCTGTCTACTCTGCTCAAGGACAGCCTTATAGAGTGTAGAAAGAGCCAGTATAGGGTAGAGAAATGAGCAGTGGCTTGGAGTCCAGAGATCTGAGTCCTTGCTCCTCATCTGCTCTGGACTTTAGGCAACTCCAGCTCCATCTATAGGCCTCTGTTTCCCTACTGGGTAAATTGAAGCAGTTGGACAACAGAGATCATCCATGACTGCATATACTCTTACTCCATTTGGGGTTGTCACCTGTGTGAGTAAGGCATGCCCCTTTCATGCCTTGTCACTGTAGTATCCCTCAGATCTTGAGCCCAGGGCCTGCAGATCATGACTGCAGGGGCACCCATCACTTTCCCTGGAGATGTGCAACGTGGCAGCCTCTGATCCCTGGAACTTAGTAGGTGCTCAGTAAATATTTCTAAAACGACTGAATATGATTTGAGCAGAGATTTAGCAGGATCCAATGAGAATCATTCCACCATCATAATGTTCTGTCTTCAGGTCTTGAAAGCCCTTCTTATTAGGCTCTTCTTTTAAAATGCAAACCATCTCAGGATTGTTTGCATTTTAAGCTCAAAGTAAATAGCATCTTTTGATTGAAAGAAGGCATGGGACTCACCTCACGTGTTATGTGAAGGATTAGATGAGCTAATACTTATAACAGGTAGCATAGCGTGTGCCGTAGCACATTGTAAGTGGTCAGTACATGGTCGTTATTAGCATTATTACAGGTGGCACTGCCTAGTCATTACCATTTTTTTTATCCTCGAGGACTCATTTTCAGCCAGGAACCTCACGTTTTGAAATTTTTTTTTTATGCTGAACAAACTGTCTGATTTAAGGAGCATTTAATTCTTTATTTCATTTTTAGCTATCAAGGCCCATATGTGACTGCTAACCAACTTCTGGCTAGCAGAAGGGAACAGTGTTGACACACCAGGTTGTATCATGTCAGCCAAAAACAGGAGAAATTTGTTTTTTGGTTATCTAGTGTGGCTTTATTACAGGTAAGTGTGCAGCTTGCATCAAGTTTTTAGAATTATTGTCTCTAAACAGTGAGTACCAATGATGACCTCTAGGCCATGACCCTGATCTAGCCCTACATCTGTGTTTCATAGATGGGAAAACAGAGACCCAAAGAAGAACAAAAAACTTCTAATTGTGCCTTCATGGAGACACAGACACTCACTTAATGGCCAAATCTCACTTTGGTTCATACATATGACTAATTGGAAGAGGGGGGTATCTGGTTATCTATTGCCACAAACAAACCTCTCCAAAGTCCAATGGCTTAAAACAACCATTTATCATCTTTCATGTTTCTTCGGGTTGAATGGGCTCAGCTGGGTGGTTCTTGCTTGGGGCTGCTCATGCTCAGATGGCAGCTGAGGCTGTAGGCATCTGAAAGCTGGAGTGGGCTGGATATCCAAGATGGCTCTCTCACATGTTGGTGGATAAGGCTGGTTGTCAACTAGAGTGCCTGCGCCTGGTCTCTGCAGGTGGCTTGGGTGTCTCACAGTGTGGCAGCTGGGTCCTGAGAGGGAGCATCTCAAGAGTGCGTGTTTCAAGAGGAAGGAAGCAGAAGCTGCCAGGCCAGCTAAGGGCTGAGCCCACTTCACTTCACTTTCACCATATTCTACTGTCCTATGCGGTCACAGGCCCACGAAGATTCAAGGAGATCAAGTAGATTCCACTTCTTGACGATGGGGTGGCAAAGTCACATTGCTGAGAGCATGTGGGATGGGAGATGTTGCAGTTATCTTTGGAAAGTAGTCAAAATTTCTGCCATGGTATCTTTTTTTTTCCCCTCCCTCCCAGGGATTTGCAAACATCTGTGGTCCCTGCTGAGGGAAGTAAATGAAACTGTGGCCTTGTCTTCCCAGCTCTGCCAGTTCTCGGGGCAGGAGGGAGACACAGCTTAATCTCAGTTGAAAGAATTGAAAGGGTAAAATACTCTCCACTGCCTGGCAAAGCAGGAATATTAAATATTAAAAAATATATACCTTACTGGAGCAACCATGTGCATACTAATAAGAATAAATTTTTTTTTAAACTTGTTTTTTGGGAAATGTTCATAATAAAACATCCTGTTATTGAATTATTAAAAACAATGTTGAGTAAAGAATTGCTTAATTTAGTAAATAATTTTAAAGCAAGCCATTATTTTCTGCAAACTTGAATTTGCTGAAAGCACTCCAAGAATTTTATTACCAGCATGACTGCATAATGTAATTGTGTAATTAGTAATACATCTGACACTGTTGGAGAGATTCAGTTTTACTTAGGGTGAGAACAAAATGCAGTACTTTATTATTTTTTAAGGCTGCATGAAGGACACTGCCCTGTTTTGCTGATTGAAGTTTTGTTTTGTTTTTAAATGACATTGTATGGCTGAAGTCACAGAGTGAGAGACAACATTTATTGATATTGGATCTGTGGATGGAATATGTGGTTTGAAATTGGAGTGATTTAGGTTTGAATCCTGGTGCTGCCTCTTGAAACATATGTTTTTCTTAAATTACATAACCAAAGTCTCAAGTTCTTTATTTATAAAATAGGAATCAGAATGTTTATTTCATAAGGTTGCTTTGACTCTTTTTTTTTTTAGCTTTATTTATTTATTTATTTATGGCTGTGTTGGGTCTTCGTTTCTATACGAGGGCTTTCTCTCGTTGTGGCAAGCGGGGGCCACTCTTCATTGCAGTGCGCGGGCCTCTCACTATCGCGGCCTCTCTTGTTGTGGAGCACAGGCTCCAGACGCGCAGGCTCAGTAATTGTGGCTCACAGGCCCAGTTGCTCCATGGCATGTGGGATCTTCCCAGACCAGGGCTCGAACCCGTGTCCCCTGCATTGGCAGGCAGACTCCCAACCACTGCGCCACCAGGGAAGCCCTGCTTTGACTCTTAAATGGGATAATGTTCACAGAAGGCCTGAGATTTTACATGGAAGATTTTTACATAGATGGGGCAATAGGTTAGGTTCCTTTGTCTTCCCACCTGATTCTGTTTGAGCACACGATTTTGTGTGTAGTTGGCTTGGATGGTGAGTTTAAGATCCATCTTAGGGGTGCTTGCTGGATGTAGGCTGGGACTGGTGAATGAGCTAGATTGTTAATTTTTCACATAAGTACACCCAGGAAAGTGTTTGTTCAAGGAATCAACAACCTGCGTGCTTAGAACGGTTTGAATTAAAAGTTTATTATAAACTACTTCTTACACTGACAAATTTTTCTTGTATTATTTGGTTTGGAGGGACAAATGTTGATTTAGCGAGAGGAGTTAGTTAGGAAACTGTTGCTGTAACCTGAGGGGATAGTGACTTCAGCATGATTGATCAGGTTCTGTTTTGTCAGAATCTTGGATTATAATCCCAGTGTGGTAGGCAGAGTTCTAAAGTGACCCTCACTCTTGTAGAGTCTTCTTCCTGTGAGTGTGGGTGAAACTTGTGAAGGTGATAAGCTATCACTCTCATGATTATGCTTTGTTACATGGCGAAAGGGATTTTACAGATGTAATTAAGGTTACTAATTAGTTGAATTTGAGTTAATAAAAAGATGGGCCTCATCTAACCATATGAATCCTTTAAACCTGGGTATAGAGATTAGATATGGAGGAAATAAGAGATTATATAAGGAATATAAGGAATAAGAGATTCAAAGCCTGAGGAAGATTAGATTATCCATTGCTGGCTTCAGGGATGGAGAGGGCCACATGGCAAGGACAGGAGACTGCCTCTAGAAACTGAGGGTAACCCCTGGACAATGGCCAGCAAGAAATGGGGCCCACAGTCCTATAACTTCAAGGAACTGAATTCTGCCTACTGCCATGTGAGCTTGAAAGAGGCTATAGAAAGGATGGCAGCCAAGCCCAGCCCAGACAACTCCTTAATCTCAGTCCAATGAAATCTTGAGCACAGAGTTCAGCCATGGCGTGCTTAGACTTTTTACCTACAGAATCTGTGAGAGAATACACTTGTTGTTTTAAGGCACTAAGTTTGTGGTAATTTGTTATGCAGCAAATATGCCCAGCCTTTCTCATTGTGAGATCTGAACCTGAGTTATTTCCTTTCTATGGTTGTCCGTTTCCTTGCCTTTAAGTAAGAGAATTTTCTAGTCTAGAATACTGGTACACATATTAATTGTGCATCAAAATCACTTAGATGCAGCCTAAAATGTAGATCCCAGAACTTTTTCATGATCTCCTGAATCACATGATCTCGGAGTAAGGCTCAGGGCTGCATTGTTAACAGGTTTCCCCAGGTGATTTTGATGTTCTTGGTTCTGGAACACACTGGGCAGGAAATCGGTCTTTACCTTGGAATAGTGGTCTCTATGGTCTCCTCTGGCACGGACAGGTAAAAGTGACAAGGAGGTCCTCTTTTCTTTTGTTACAGTAAGAGTAACAAAAGACACAGGGCTCACTAGGTGTAAGGCAGTGCGCGGGGGCTCTACTTTCCTGCTCTCATTTATGCCTGGAAATTACCTGTAAGGTGGGTCCAATTATTAGCCACATTTCACTGCAGCTTGAGGAGGCAGAGCCAAAGTTACACAGTACAAAAGAGGTAGAACTGGAATTTGAACTCTGGTCTCTATCTTTCCCAGTTAGGGTCTTAACCACTAAGCATATTGTCTGCTGTGAAACAGAAAGTCTATTTATCTCTGTATCTTCAGCACCAAAACACTCTCTGGCACATGGTAAACGAATAAGAAACATATCTTGGTGATCAAATTCTCCTCCGGGTCCTCCAGCTCCCCACCCAGTGCAGGGCAGTTTTTGTGAATGGAGAGGGAGGAGAAGAAAGCTGGTGAGGGCCTTTGCCATGGTAAGTTTCTTTGACCTCCCCCCGCATTTCTGCTGCTTTTCGCCTCATTCGCTTTTTATTCAAAGGCCAAAACTGCTGAGGCTCGCCCCACACCAAGGCTCTGCTTTGATTCCTATAGTTCCGTGAGTGGGTCTTAGCTGAGCATGGCACGCAGTACTCAGGTGAGGAGACTGAGACATTCAGAGCCAGGCCCAAGGCCGGGATTGAGTACATGTGTGGTTCAGGTGCCTGACTCACCACAGCTGCCCCTTCACGTGGGCGGAGCTAACAGCAGCCACGCCCACAGCACGGGACGCCATTCCCCTGGCGGAAGCTAACAAGTCGCGGGGAAGACTCGGAGGAGTGGAAGCTGGAAATGGAGAGACTGACCTGGTGGCCCCTGGAGCTGAGTTCCCATAATGACAGCACTCTGGTAAGAAGGGCCACCCGAGCCCCCCGCCTTTCTTTCTTTCTTTTTTTTTTTTCTGCGGTACGTGGGCCTCTCACTGTTGTGGCCTCTCCCGTTGCGGAGCACAGGCTCTGGACGCGCAGGCGCAGCGGCCATGGCTCACGGGCCCAGCCGCTCCGCGGCACGTGGGATCCTCCTGGACCGGGCCACGAACCGGTGTCCCCTGCATCGGCAGGCGGACCCTCAACCACTACGCCACTAGGGAGGCCCCCCCCCGCTTTTCTTGATACTCCGGTATCTTTTCACTAAGTTTACTTTATGATTTAAGATGCCAAAGTCATATTCTGTTGTCGGTAATCAAAAGAACCTCTGCTAGTGAAGGAGCAGAGACTTTCAGAGCTGAAAGGGGCCTGGAATGTCGTCTGCCTCACCGTGTGACCTGGCTGAACCTGGCAGGGCCCTCTCTGCCCTACGAGGATACTTCACGCCCGCAGACTGTAGTCTCACTTATGCCCTTCCCCACCATCTGTGACAACCACCCTCTCCCCTACCCCTCCCAAATGACTCAACTTTGGAGCTGCCTTACAGGCCCCATCTCCGCTATGCCAAAGGCTTAAAAAAGTTGTGCCATAAATAATTAAAATATCTTTCCTTTTCTACTCCACCCTTTTTTCTCTACCTTTAACTTTCCCTGGTTATAATACAAGTGTATTCTTAAGGTAAGATAAATCTATTTTCATTATGAATTGTTGCAAACTCCAACTTTGTGGTATCATTGTAATAGCTAACATTTTTGTGCTAACACTTAGAAGCCAGGATTACTAATATGTGTTAAGTGCTTCATGAAGTTAGACTTGTTTAATTTAATCTTCTCAAAAAATTCATTGAGGTGTAGTTGTTATTACTCCCTATTTCACAGATGAAGAAATTGAGGGTTTGAAAAGTTCTAAATGAATGAGGTTATATTTCAGAGCACGCCCAGGTGCAGCAACGAAGACGCAACGCAGCCAAAAATAAAAACAAAACAAACAGAAAGTGCTGAGAGGTTCAGGGTAATGTGGTTGCCACAAGAAATTTGGACACAAAGGGAGGGACTCTATCTCCTCATGTCGGAGAATCAGGGAAGACTGTCTTGAGAAGTGGCACCTGGGAGGTGTGGTAGATTGTTACCTGTTTTTCTAGAATCTTAAAATTCTCTATCAAGAGGTAGAGTCTGTGTCCCCTCCCCTTGAACATAAATGGGTCTTTGTGACTGCATAGACAAATAGAGTACAGAGCAAGTGATGGTCTGTGACTTCTAAGGCTAAGTCATAAAAATGCCATCCTATCATATGCTCTGTTTTTAAAAAGAAATGCTCATGCAGTCTTTTAAAAAATTAATTAATTAAAATTAATTTAATTAATTTAAAATTAATTAATTAATGTATATTTTGGCTGCGTTGGGTCTTCATTGCTATGCGCAGGCTTTCTCTTGTTGCGGCGAGCGGGGGCTGCTCTTCGTTGCGGGGCGTGGGCGTCTCATTGCGGTGGCTTCTCTTGTTACAGAGCATGGGCTCTAGGCGTGTGGGCTCAGTAGTTGTGGCACACGGGTTTAGTTGCTCCGCGGCATGTGGGATCTTCCTGGACCAGGGCTTGAACCCACGTCTCCTGCATTGGCAGGCAGATTCTTAATCACTGAGCCACCAGGGAAGCCACTCATGCTCTTACGATGGTCACTCTTGCAACCCAGTCACCATGCTGCAAGGAAGGCCAGTTAACTCAAGGAGAGGAACTGAGCCCCATAGCCTTTGCTGAGCTCTCAGCCAATGGTCAGCAGCAATTTTCTAGCAAATGTGAATGAGCTATCTTGAAAGTAGATGCTTTAGTCCCCACTAGGCTACTCCAGCTGATGTCACATAAAGCAGAGGTGAGCCGTCTCCCTAGGTCCTGAATAAAGTACAGATTAACGAGCAAAATAAATGACTGTTGGTGTTTTGGAACACTTAAGTTTTGGAGTAGTTTGTTAAACAGCAGTAGATTAATGATAGAAAAGAGGCTTTGAAAGATGCACATCTTTCCAAACAAGGTTCTGAAGGTGCTGTGCTCATTATTGGCAGCTGTACTGCTGTGGTGGTGGTAATAGTAGTAATAATAAATATGATAATAATAATGATGATGGTGGTATTACTATTAGTAATGGTAGCAGTAGCTAAGTTTCACTAAGTTTTTTTCTGTGCTGTGCTCATGCTAAGTGCTTTACACTTTATCTCATTTAACTCTAACGATGATTCAGTGAAGTAGATACTAGTACCCTCATTTTACAGACAAGAACCTGGGTATTAGAGAATTTGAATTTTCTTTAAGGTCACACAGCTTCTAAGGGGTGCTACCAGAAGATTCATTCCCTCATCCAGGCAGGGGTTATGTGGACCTTTCAAGGAAAACCCTGTAATCAGAGTCACACTAAAGTGAGAATGACTAGTAGCTAGCGTTGTAATCAGATTCACACTAAAGTGAGAATGACTAGTAGCTAGCATTCTTTCACAAATCTGTTTACATTTTCAAAGATACCCATTAATCAAAATGAAGAGCTCTTCCATGGAGCTTGTCTTAGAGCTATCTGGAGGCAGAAGATGTCTTCCTGGCACTTGTCAAGTGACTGTGTCTTAGACCACGGGCAGAGATCCAGCTGACATGGCCCTGACAGCTAAGCAGGCTGATATATGTCATTCCCTCTAAGCTCTGTCTCATCCTGAGTGGCAGCTTAATTGTGTTATGACCCTGTTGGGGCTCAGGGGGCCACCCCCAAATATGCTCCAATGGCATTTGATTATTTTGAATTAAACTTAAGAAACGGCCAACACAAGAGGGGTACTTTGATCCTCCTCTTTGTCTCCCTGAAAGCAGAAAATAAATCTTATGTGAAAAGTGCACTCCCTTCATCTGGAGGTAGAAGGACACCCTCATCGCCAGAGACAGGGAACTGGGGCCAAAATGCTTGTATAAACAAACCTTGTTACTTCTTTACTTTGCTATCCCAAGTCCAAACTCTGTTTAGATTCTTCACTCATTGACCATCTAAAACCTAAGTTTCTTTGTCTGGTCAATTCCTCACAAATTCACAGTTTGTCTAAAAAGTATAAAAGCTGCCTGTTTTGGCCACTTCTTTTTTTTTTCCCCCAAATTTATTTATTTATTTATCTATTTATTTATTTATCTATCTATTTATTTATTTATTTATGGCTGTGTTGGGTGTTCGTTGCTGCTTGCGGGCTTTCTCTAGTTGCAGTGAGCTGGGGCTACTCTTCGTTGTGGTACGCGGGCTTCTCACTGCGGTGGCTTCTTGTTGTGGAGCACAGGCTCTAGGCGTGTGGTCTTCAGTAGTTGTGGCACGTGGGCTCAGTAGCTGTGGCTTGCGGGCTCAAGAGCGCAGGCTCAGTAGTTGTGGTGCATGGGCTTAATTGCTCCGTGGCATGTGGGATCTTCCGGGACCAGGGCTCGAACCCATGTCCCCTGCATTGGCAGGCGGATTCTTAACCACTGCGCCACCAGGGAAGTCCTTGGCCACTTCTTAAGTCCCGTTTCTATGAGACCTCTGTGTGCACAATTAAAATTTGTGTTTTTTTCCCTCCTGTTAATCTGTATATTTTTAACTTTAGTAATAGTCCAGCCACAAGAACTCAAAAGGGGTGAAGGGGGACTATTCCCCTCCTCGACAACCCCTATTTTACCCATGAGGAAACTGCAGCTTAGAGAAGTTGCTAGTTTGCCCTGGATCACACAGAACCAAGACTCAAATGTGGGTCTGCTGACTTCAGAAGATGGGACCAGCCTGCAACTTGATTCTTGCTGAATGCCCCACACTACATGAAAGATTCAGGGAGGTGGATGATAAAAGACCGCCGCTGGCAGAAAGAAAGCAGTGATCTGAACACCTAAGGGAAATCCTAAACAGTGGAGGGAAGAAAGCAAACATTAAGACACCCACGGATAGAAAAAAAAAATAGGGAAAAGATATCAAGCCATTTGGAAGTGCTCATTGAGTCGCTGCAGCGGATAATTTAATAAGCCTTCTGTTAGGTCAGGCTTGCTTCCCGGCTCTCAGCAGGGTGCCTTATGGAAGCTCCTATGCAGTAATTACAAAGAATGATCTTTCCCCCTGTCTGGGATCTTAGACTGTAACTTGGGGAGCTGGCACTGCTGAGCTGTTTTTCTCAGAGGCAGAGTTTGGAGGAGTGCGTGTGAGCGCTGGTGTGCTTATGTGTGTGTTGCAAGGGTGAAGGACCGAGTCTGGGATTGGTCCTGAGAATCTCTTTGCCCTTGTAGCAACCATTTTTCTGCTGCTTCCTGGGACCTGGATGCCAGGGTAACCTACCTGCCTGGTACCTGATTAAGGCTTCCCCACCCTGTGACCTCAGGACTCAGCGCCCTGCCAAGTGTCAGTAAACTCATCAGACAAATGAATCCTTCCTTTGCTGATATGGTTCCCACTCAGTTAAGAATATTCATTTATTTGACAATTAATTATTGAAAAACCTATAAGTGCCAGGCCCTGTTCTAAGAACATCCATGCTCTCATGGAACCTGTGTTTTAGAAGAGAAGATTGGTGGAAATCAAGAAAACATCTAAGAATTTCAGAGACTGATAAGAATAATATGATGCTATGTGTTTGGTTTGGGTGACAGGGGATCAGCTCCGAGGAGGTGACATTTGAGCTGAGACCTGAATGATGAGGGGGAGCCAGTGTGGGAGGGGCACAGGGAGGCGTGTGCAGGCAGGGGGAACTGTGGATGCAAAGGCTGTGAGGTGGGGAACTGTCTTGTGTTGAAGGAACAGGAGAAGGTCACAGGGGACAGTGGTCAAGATGAGGCTGAGAGTAACAGAAGTCAAAATAATTCAGGACCCTAAAGGCCAAGCCGACCAGCTGGATGACATGACCTGATCTATGTTTTTCTGTGACACCCAGTCTTTGGATATTAGAATTGGAGGTTGCTTTAGAGCTCAGAGGTGACTTTCCCAAGGTTCCAGGGCTGGTTAGTGACAGATGATTTAAACAGTCTCCATTGTACTTGAGATTTTCAGGCCTTCTGTAGGCACTTGAGGAGCTGAATGTATTGGGAAGACTGGGAAAGTGTTCTTTTATTGAGATGTAATTGACATTTAACATTGTGTGCCTTTAAGGTGTTGATTTTAAACATTTTAATGTTGCAATGTGATTATCACTGCACTTTTAGCTAATGCTTCTATCACATCATGTAGTAATCATTTCATTTTTGTGGTAAGAACATTTAAGATTTAGTCTCTTATCATCTTTTAAGTATGTAACTATAGTCACTATGCTGTACATTGGATCCCCAGAACTTGTTCATCTTCTAACTGCAAAATTATACCCTTTGACCAATGTCCTCCCAATTCCCCCACCTTCTAGTCCTTGGTAACCACCATTGTTCTCTGTTTCTAGGAGTTTGGCTTTTTAGATTCTGCATGCCCATGAGATCATATGGTATTTGTTTTTCTCTGAGTTATTTCACTTAGCAGAATGTGCTCAGGCTCCATCTATGATGTTGCAAATGGCAGGATTTCCTTCTTTCTCATGGCTGAATAATATTTCATGGTGTGTGTGTGTGTGTGTGTGTGTGTGTGTGAGATATATAGATCATATATATCTATATATATGATATATATATCACCCTTATCCATTTATTTGTTGATGGACACTTAGGGTGTTTCTGTATTTTGGCTATTATGAATAATGCTACAATAAACATGGGAAAGCAGACAACTTTTTGATATCCTGTTTTCATTTCCTTTGGATATGTACCCAGAAATGGGATTGCTAGATTATATGGTAGTTCTGTTTTTATTTTTTTGAGGAACATCCATACTTTTTCTCAGTGCCTGCAACATTTTACATTCCGCCAAGTGCACAAAGCTTCTGATTTCTCCACTTTCTCATCCACGTTTGTTATCTTTTTTTTCCTTAGTAATAGCCATCCTAACAGGTGAGAGGTGATATCTCATTACGGTTTTGGTTTTCATTTCCCTGATGATTAGTGATGTTAAGGCTTTATTCTATTTATATGGTGTGTTAGTTATATTGATTGACTTTCAGATGTTAAACCAACCTTGTGTTCCTGGGATAAAGCCCACTTGGTTACGGTGAATAGTACTTTTTATATGTTGCTGGATTCAGTTTGCTAGTATTTCATTGAGGGTCTTAATGTCTATAATCACAAGGGATATTGGTCTGTGGTTTTCTTTTCTTGTGATGTCTTTGCCTGGTTTGACTTCAGAGACCTCATTGAACGAGTTAGAAAGTGTTCTCTCCTCTACTGTTTTTGTGTAGAGATTGTGCAGAATTGATATTGATTCTTTTTTTAATTTAAAATTTTTTTTAATTTTTATTTTATTTATTTATTTATTTTTTTTGCGGTACGCGGGCCTCTCACTGTTGTGGCCTCTCCCGTTGCAGAGCACAGGCTCCGGATGCACAGGCTCAGCGGCCATGGCTCACGGGCCCAGCCGCTCCGTGGCATGTGGGACCTTCCCGGACCGGGGCATGAACCCGTGTCCCCTACATCTGCAGGCGGACTCTCAACCACTGCACCACCAGGGAAGCCCTGATATTAATTCTTTAAATGTTTTTAAGAATTCATCAGTCAAGTCCCCTGGGTCTGGGCTTTTTTGCTGTTGTTGAAAGTTTAAGAATTGCTAACACAGTCTCTCTGTTTGTTAAGGCCTATTCAGATTATTTAATTTTTAAGCCAGTTTCAATAATTTGTGACTTTCTAGAGATTTATCCATTTCACCCAGGTTATCTAATTTGTTGACATATAGTTTCCATAGTAGTCCCTTATTATCCTTATTATTTCTGTAAGGTCAGTAATGATATTCTTTCTTTTATTGCCGATTTAAGTAATATGAGTCTTCTCTCTTCTTTCCTTAGTCTGACAAGCTAAAGTTTTCCAACTTTGTTGGTCTTTTCAAACACCATCTTTTCAAAAACCATCTCATTGTTTTTTCTCCATTGTTTTCCTAATCTATATTTCATTTATTCCAGCGCTAAACTTTAGTTTTCTTCTTTCTGCTTGCTTTGGGCTTGGTTTGCTTGTCTTTTTCTAGTTCCTTAAAGTGGAAATTTAGGGTATTGATTTGGGATCTTTCTTCTTTTTTTTAATATAGGCATTTACAGCTATAAATTTGCTTCTCAACACTCCTTTTTCTGCATCCTGTTTTGCTATGTTATATTTTTAATGGAGTCCCCAGTGCCGTCAGATCTCTTTGTTGTCCACAAAGCTGCTGGCTGTTGGCTACCAGGACTCTGATGAGGGAGGGACGAGGATGGGAATAGCCCGAAGTTAAAATATCACAGGCTCTGCTCTTTTGCTGGTGTTCAGTAGCCTTTCTTGGATAGATGATTTTCAGATCATTTTGTGGCTTGGTTAATTGCCAGAGTCTAAAGTGGTTGATTTTCATTGTTTTGGCCATATTTTCATTGTTTTCAAGGGGGCCGGAGGCTGCTGAGATCCATACTCTGCCATTCTGGCCTTTGGTGACTTTTAACTGCTCTGACAACCCTTTGGGGTGGGTACTATCATGATGTACTTTTGGCAAATAAGGAAACTGAGGCTCAGAAAGATCCATTAACTTGCTAATGAAGCTGAATCTGACCTCTGTACCCCGACATCGAATTAATTCTCCGAGACAGTTTTGGGTGAAGTAGAAAAGAATAGCTTTATTGTTTTGCCAGGCAAAGGGGACCACAGGGGGCTAATGCCCTCAAAACTGTGTGTCCGGACCTGGAGGGGGTAGTGAGGAGTTTTGATAGTAATGGTTCAAAGAGGGCGTGATCAGCTCGTGGACCTTCTTCTGATTGGTTGGTGGTGAGGTAAACGGGAGTCAGCATCACCAGCCTTCTGGTTCCAAAGGGTCTGGGGTTTACGGGCTTGTGGGAAGTATGCGGTTAACTTCTTCCACCTGGTGAGGGTTTCAGTAGCTGCAAAACAGCTCAAAGATATTGCTATGTGTATCCCTCGAGGGGGAACCAGGACCCCGCCCCAAGGCTGCACTATTGTTTCTTGACTGCTTCTCCCCTGTCTCCACATCCCCTCCCTTCCCTGATGAGCAACTGTTTGAACCTGCCGTTTGGAACTCAGGGAAGGTCATGGAGGCTGAATGAAGCCTATTTCCTACAAGCAAGAAACAGGGGACACGGAAAGACTTTTGTGCCCAGGAGCCCCGCGGCGTGCTGCTCAGTATCACTAAGGCCCCACAGCTCGTAAGTGGTAAATCCAGGATTTCAACTCATGTAACCTCTTAGAACTTTCTGTCCACCTGTTCCCTTTGCTGCAGATGTCTTCCTTGGATAACTTCTTTACCTCCTTCAAGTCTCCTTTCAAGTCACACTACTCCGTGAGGCCTAGCTTGGCCATCCTCCCTCTGCTGCTTTTGTTTCCAATTTCCCTTTAGTCTCTTCTGCTTCTTTTCGCCATCAACATAGCATTTAGAAAAACACCATATCTGTACTATGTTTATTGTCTGTCTCCTCTTGCTAGGGGGTCATTTCCATGGAGGCAGTCATCCTTGTCTGTTGATTTTCCCTGCTAGGGTCTGAAAGACTGCCCAGCATATGTGAGGCTCTCAATAAATGTTTGTTGGATCTGACCCAGAGCCCCAGATCAAAACCCTAAGTTAGCAGCAGGGTTTGAACTTGAACTCTCACCTGCCTTTCTCTGAAGCCCAGGTTCTGAATAACAAGTCCTATGGGTTCCCCAAAGAATGAGTCCACTCCAGCCCAGGCACTGTCAGGTTTGCCTCACCAGAGGTGATACAGGGTTTATTCCCAAATTGCCCTCTAGGAAGCTGATGCTGCTGCGTCCCTCTCTGCCTCCCCCATCTGTCTCCTTTCCCCCACCAGCAGCTCTTAGCCACACTGTTTCCATGGTGTGGGGATGTCAGGACTGGGGCAGGGGCTGAGTGTCTTCTGGGCAGGCAGGCAGCTGATGGCAGCATTTTCCTGCAGGGAGTGGACCTGCCAGAGGCAGAGAAAGTGTGATGTGTGTGTGTGTCTGTGTGTTCACACATGCACATATATGCACACACAGTGGGTATGTGGAGAGACAGTAGCTGTAGTGCACAGTCCCTGAGGTGGGAACTGGCTCAGGAGAGTTAAGGAACAGGAAAAGGTCATTCTAGGTGGAGCAGACTGGACTGAGGTGAGGAAGGCAGGGAAGGCGGGGGGCAAGGTGCTGCATCCATGAGCTCCAGGGGCAGGGGAGCGCTGGGTGGAGCCCGTCTCCCTTGGAGCATGAGTGTGAGCACAGCTGCCCCTCTTCTGCTGCCCTTGCCTTCTTGGGTCTCTCCCTTCTCTGTGGCTCTGAAACAGTTCTGCAGTGACCAAGTCTCGGATAACAGACCTGGAAAACCATTCAGGCACACCCTTTCACATGACGGAAGAAAACAGACCCAGAGAGGTTGAGTGACTTGTTCAAAATCACACAGGAAGTTGGTGGTAGATTCTTACCTCCTAGATCATTGCTCTTTCTATCATGGGAAATTTTATTTTTCATTTCTTTCTCTTATTCTTTCCTTTCTTTATTATTTATTTATTTATTTATTTATTTTTTGCGGTACGCGGGCCTCTCACTGCTGTGGCCTCTCCCGTTGCGGAGCACAGGCTCCGGACGCGCAGGCTCAGTGGCCATGGCTCACGGGCCCAGCCGCTCCGCGGCATGTGGGATCTTCCTGGACCGGGGCACGAACCCGTGTCCCCTGCATTGGCAGGCGGACTCTCAACCACTGCGCCACCAGGGAAGCCCCCTTTCCTTTCTTTAAAAAATGTTCTTTGTAGAGGGTGGGTACTGCAGTAAACACTTCCCACCCATTACGTCCATTAACTCTTTATGAATGAGGCAGGTATTGCAATTAACCATACTTAGCAGATGAGAAGCTGAGACTCAGAGATGGGGGGTATCTTTCCCAAGGTCACATAGTTGGTGAGTGGCAACGTCAGGATTCTAACCCAGGTCATTTCACCTCCCAGTCCTGTATGAGGCCCCCAGTCCGTCTTTTCCCTTCACTGGTTGACAGACTGGTTAGATGCGTGGAGGCTGTTTAGATGGGTGAGGAGCCGGTTGGCTGTGGGGAGGGGCAGGCAGGGAGGTGGAGTGAGTTAGGCTGATCCCAGGATGCTCTGCTGGTTCTTTCCCAGCCTCAGAGGAAGTGAAGCACCTGTCATGCAGAGACCATCCAGGCCTCACCCACAGCAGTACCTTGGCCCCAGGATCTGAGTGAATTAACCTTCTCCGATGCACGTCTCTGCCAGAGTTCTTGGCCTCCCAACCCACTGAGAGGTCAGCTGTCTTGCTGCCTGCAAGCCCCCAAGGCTGCTGATTCACACTTGCCCATTTCCCAGTCATCATCTGCACCGTCGTCTGGCCTTCCTCACGGCACCCCTCGCTGTAGTTCACAGAGCTTGCACAGCATGGTAGGCAGCCACCACCAGTGTCAGTGGTCCCACTTGAGAATTTTCAAAGTGCTTTTCTCATGAAACCTTTCATATTCTCCTCTGTGGGATTCATATCATTGTTATCCCCATTTATTCAGTGAGGAAAACTGAACTCTGATGTTAAAGATCTGTGAAAACACCCAGGAACACAGGACCACAAAACTAGCAGGTGGAGTTGGGGCTTAAGGCGTGGTCTTTTTTTTTTTTTTTTTTTTTTTTTCTTTTTGTGGTACGCGGGCCTCTCACCGTTGTGGCCTCTCCCGTTGCGGAGCACAGGCTCCGGATGCGCAGGCCCAGCGGCCATGGCTCACGGGCCCAGCCGCTCCGCGGCATATGGGATCCTCCCAGACCGGGGCACGAACCCGTATCCCCTGCATCGGCAGGCGGACTCTCAACCACTGCGCCACCAGGGAGGCCCAAGGCGTGGTCTTTATCCTCTCTGAGATGTGCCAGTGTTGCACAGTAGCTGCTGTTTTGTGACTGTCCACGCGTTCCTTAATCAATCCTCTAATTTTTGGAGCTGAGGAAAATGGTGCTCAGAGGGGTCAGGACTGGCTGTGGGTTTCATAGCTGGCAGACAAACTCAGGTGTGGGTGATCCACGCAGCTATGGACTGAATTGTATGCCCCCCAGGTTTACATGTTGAAGTCCTAGCCCACGGTACCTCAGAATGTGACCTTTTTTGAGACCAGGGTTGCTGCAGATATAATCAGCGAAATTAAAATGAGGTCATACCAGATAGGGAGGCCTATAATCCATTATGACTGATGTCTTTCTAAAAAGAGGAAATTTAGACACAGACATGCACACAGGAACAACGCCACGAGACATTAAATGCAGAGATGGGGATGACGCTTCTATGAGCCGAGGAATGCCAAAGATTATCAGCAAACCACCAGAAGCTAGGAGAGAGGCATGGGACAGGTTCTCCCTCAAAGCCTTTGGAAAGAACGCATCCTGCTGACACCTTGATGTCAGAGTTCTAGCTTCCAGAACAGTTAGACAATGAATTTCTATTGTTTAAGCCACCCAGCCTGTAGTACGGCAGCCCTAGGAAATGAATGCACAAGGCCATGTTCTTAACGACTCCAGGGCACTGCCTCCTGTTTCCCAGAATCTTAGGTTTTATAACTGATAGGATTTTACTTCTACATTGCAGACAAAAGGAATGATAACAAACCCTTGGGTGCCATTTGGACAGCCAGGAGGTGAGAGAGGTCCAGTATTGGTTCAGCCAGGGGTGTTGCTGGCTGTGGTGGTAGAAGCTAAATGCAGCCCTGTAGCCTCAGCCAGTGGGATGCCTGCAGCGATGTGGGCAGACAGCTCCTCACTCCGTTGCTCCAGAGAGGCTGGCTTTTGGAATGTTA
This sequence comes from Mesoplodon mirus, assembly GCF_964341445.2. Taxonomy (NCBI): domain Eukaryota; kingdom Metazoa; phylum Chordata; class Mammalia; order Artiodactyla; family Ziphiidae; genus Mesoplodon; species Mesoplodon mirus. The sequence goes on from NC_138980.1 coordinate 52,131,723, forward strand.
GTTAGACTAGAGCATCTGATGCTTGAGGGGCCCAGGAGGACCATGGAGATGAAGAAGTACTGGACTGAGAGCTGGGAAACTACCCTGCCACTCATCCTGCTGTGTGACTTTAGGAAAGCCTCCTGCCCTCTCTGGGCCTCAGTGAAAAACTTTGACTAGACGATGTTTTAAGTGCCCCGAGAATCTTTGTCTCTGATCTAAAGGAAATGGAGACAAAGGAAATCTTGTCATTTGCAGAAATCAAAGAACTCAGGAGCGTTCCTTTCCAATTTGGTTTCACGTGTATTGATGAGGCAGGCTGTCCTGTCACTCAGCGTGCCAATCGCCAACTCTTTCTTCCCTTGGCTTGCAAAGATCTCATTTCAGGCCACTGATGATGGTGGTGGTGATGACTATTAATAAACATGATGTACTTATGGGGACAAAAAGAACTAAAAACATACATTTGGGGCTCACTCTCAACAGGCTTGCTTTGGTCCTTTTGAATGGGGCTGCGCTAACTCATGAGGTGTTCGGCAAGTCCCTGTCTCTCTCTGCTTTCCCTGTCTGTAAAGTGAGGGTGTTGGCGTAGATCTGTGGTTCTCAGACTGTAGTGCCCGGACTGGCAGCATCAGCATCACCTGGGAACTTGCTAGACGTGCAGATTCTCAGACCCCATCCCTGACCCACTGAATCAGAAACTCTGAGGAGGGAACCCTGGCAATCTGTCTTAACGAGTTCTCCGTACGAGTCTGATGCACCCTCAAGTCTGAAAACCACTGCACTAGATGGCCCCTTCGGTCTCCAAGCCCTGACTGCCTTTGTTTGCTTGTAAGTCCTGCTCCACGAGAGGGGCCTTCTATGGGATTCTCAGAGAGAGGGGTGAGAAGTGGGGAAAGGGCCTTTCCCCTTGACTTCCCTCCCATCTCAAAGTTTTAATGCCTCCTTTTCATCCCTCCTTTCTCTCAGCGTCCTCTAATGACAGGAGCTTTTTAAAACGGGATTTTCCACAGGCCTGTTTCAGAGGTCCTGGGGAGGAGTTTTAATTGCCAGACTTCACACTGAGGGTGTTAACATTTATTAAAGTCAGCTCTGCTGATTGCCTTTTAACAAGGTGGCGACTGTGCATAGGAGATAACACTGGGCACTGCCTGGTGAGGCCTCAGAGGAGGCTTAAAATAATCAGGCCCAGGGAAAATAGGAAGGCAGCGTGGTGCAACGGTGACACAGCATCGGCTCTCCGCCTGGCTGGAGGCTGAGGGGTCGGGGCTGCCGTGAGAGCAAGGTGGGCATGGGGAGGAGGGCAGGGGGAGTGGGAGGCAGGAGAGGCTGGTGCTGGTCTGGCCTTCTGGGAACAGAACTGTCACAGTGCTGTGGCCCAGGGAGCTAAGGCTCTGAATCTGGGCTCCAGCCTCTTTGGTAGTCTAGATTTGAATCTTACATTTTTGATAATTTTGAAAGGAGGGATGGGAGCATCCCTGTTGGGTAGCGGAGAATGGGAAATGCAGTCAAGGCCATGGATCTCGTGAGGATTTGCTACAACTGCCTGGGCCTTCGTTCTAGGCCCTTCCTCTCCGCCTGGCTGGCGTGGCACAGCAGGGATTCAAACTGCATTCCCTGGTTCTAGGGGCCCAGCTCTCCAGGTACGGGGTGGAAGACTGGTAGAGCTGAGAGGTTCTCACTTCTCTGGGGCTGATGGGGAGCTGAACAGTGTCTGTTCCTCCCTCCCCTCCACCTGGAGTGGCTCTGATTTCCTCCAGTTCATGCCAGGGAGTTTCTAAGAGACATTCTCACCGGGTGAAAAGAAAAACAACGTTGTTGCAACCCTGTGCCTGAGGGCTGCTGTTGCCCTGAACTGACCTCATGGCCTCCCTCCCTGACCCCACCTGCTCCTTCTCAGGGTTCCCCCTCTTGCTGGAAGGTGGGCCCAGCCCAGCCGGCATCCCTTCTCACTCTGCCCTGTCCCAGCATCCTGTCTGTCATGACATGCTGCTGATTCTCCTCCCCACAGGCTCCAGAACCTGTCCCCTTGTTTCCTCCCATTCGTTACTGTCATAGCTTAGGTTTGGATGGACAATGGAGGCTCTGAAGCGGTGGTTCTCTTTCCTGTCCTGTCCCCTCAAAGCCTTCTTCCTCCAGCTCGAGGAATCTTACCTCATGTCACCCTGAGGTTCTTCCCTTCAGTGCCTCCCTTTTGCCCACCAAGTTCAAGCTTGCATGGTTCCGGGGTCTGGGGTCCTCCATGAGCCCTGCCCATCCCACAGCCTTACCATTTGCCACTCGCCCTCCCTGCTCAGCCAAACTACACGCCTGCTGGTTCCCTCAGTACCTTTCAAGGGTCAGCTCAGGTGTCACTTCCTCTTTAGAGCCTTCCCTGCCTCCCTAGGCAGAGTATATAATTCCCTTATCTGCCAGTGCCTCTAGTAAACCTTATATCCCCCAAGATTGTAATAGTTTGCATAACTGTCTTCCCTACAATCTGTGAATTCTTCAAGGCTACAGAGAGCATAGATGATTCAACTTTGTATCCATGATATGTGGCAGGTACTTCACCAGAACTTTTGAATTCTGTAGGGATGCTCAAAAAATCCCTTTCATCCCCTCCCAACTGCTGTTTTCAAAGTGCACTGGCATTCGCCTAGAGGTTGATGGTCAGAGTAGAACTGAAGCTGCCATGTTGGTAAATGTCATGAGCAGCTGGTGGGCACTGAAGGACTGAGTTTTGTGTGACTTTTCTCCTTAATTGCTGTGTGACCTTGGGTTGGTCACTTGGCTTTTCTGGACTTCAGTTTCTCTACCAGTACATTTGATAACTTGATGTCCTTGGCTCACGAGGATTGAGACCCAGTGGCAAGTTCTCCATGTATCCCACTACTACTAATTATTATTTATCAAATTGTTGAGCATATGCCAGGCACCATGCAAAGGCTAAGCCTTTTATCTACCTTGTCTTATCTAATTCTCCAAACAACCCAAGGAAGTAGGTATAACTACCCTCATTTCCTGGAGGCTCAGAAACATGTAAGTTACTTACGTGAGGTCACACTTGTTGAGCCAGATTCTATCCATTAAGGGGGTGATGAAGAAGAGAATGAGGTAACAAGGAAAACATGTTCAAGGGAGAGTTGATCATCCACACTCATCACTGTAGACCTACAGGCCCTGGCTCACCTCTGACCTCACCTCATGCATTCTCCTTCCGCTGTGCTCTGGCCACATGCGCCCTCTTGCTGTTCCATACACATGCCAAGCTTGTTGCTGTCTCAGGGACTTCACAGTTGCTGTTCCCTCTGCATGAATGCTTTTCCAGCTACTGTTTATGGTCTCATCCTTCATGACTTAGCTCAGCTGTTACCTCCTGGAAAAGGCCTTTCCTGACTCCCTATCTGAAATATTTCCCTCCCTCCCCGAGTCCCACCCTGACTCATCCTTCTGTTAGTTTCTTTCATAGCACTCTGTACACTATGTACTTATTCTCTTCGTTTTTTATTTTTAATGTCCCAGATTCCCAACCCCCCTCAAATGTAGGAACACTAAGGGCCGGGATTTATATGTCTTCTGCATGGCAGTATCCTCACCCAGTGCCTGACAAATGATGATGATAAAAAATACCTGAGTGAACAACAAAATAACAGAAGGATGGCCAGCCATCACGTGACTTGCTCTCTTCCTACCTGGGCGATACTCACACTCATTGAATAACCTTGGTCAATTTCCTGGACCTCTTTGGGCCTCAGTTTTCCCACCTTGAGAATGAGGGCTTTGGAAGAAAACAGGGGTCAGCAAATGCTCTTAAAGGGCCAGAGAGTAAATATTTTAAGCTTTGTGGGCCACATGGTCTCTGTTGCAACTACTCAACTCTGCTGTTCTCGTGCAAAGCAGCCCTAGACAACAGGTAAACCAAAGGGCGTGGTGGTTTTTTAATAAAACTACAAGACCAGGAGGCCAGCCAGTGGGTCATAGTTTTCCGACACCTTGACTAGAAGGCACTGGAGACCTTCAGACCTTGGATATTTTAAAACCCTTATTGGTCGTCTTCTAAGGAGCTTTGTTTGGCTTGGTTTCTTGACCTTAATGTCGAAAAATCCCAGTTCTGGTAGCATGCATGTTTGGGACCCTGAAAGAGATACTAGTGTGGAAAGGAATAATAGAGCCGTGAGGGCTGCACGGCATGCCAACATGTCACAAACAATGTGTGAAGGCTTACCTCTGAAAATACAGAAGATCGTGAAATTGGGGGACCACCTTTGGAAAGTGTCTGGAGGGCGCCTTTCCCAAGCTCCCCTCCTCCCTTCCTTGAAGACATGTTTAACCTCCTTCACTCTTACTGAACCCCTGGATGTTCAGTCTGTGTGTGACACCCCGTCTCCCCTTAGTTGCATTGCTTTTCCTACCCTCAAGTGTGTCTTTTTTCTCCACTGCATTAAAATCTCCTTGACAGCAGAGAAGTTTATGTCTTCCTTTTCCCCACACAACATCTAATACTGTTCTGGGCACACAGAAGTGCTGAATAAATATTCAGTTTACATCCTAGGGCCCCCTGCCCTCCCTTCCCATCACGCATTCTTCAAGAGGCTTATGCTGCTGTGAGGATGGATGTCGATGGCTTTTCTTTTTGTTGGATTCCGTTTTCTGTGTTGTCTGGGATCTCGGTTACCAGACACACATCAGTGTCATTTACAGTCAGGCCATGTGGCTGTGATGGTCAGATGGACATCATCTGATACCATCAGAGAGGCAGGCAATTGGCGTGGGAGGGAACTGGAGCCCTGGACGTGGAATGAAAACATCCTGGGTTTAAGATACAGCTCTGCTGCTAACTCGCTGAGGAAATTTAAGCAAGCCACTTAACAAACCACGTAAGCAAGCCAAAGCCTTGGTTTCTTTATCTAAATGGGGAGAGTAAAACTCTGAGGGTTTTTGCGAAGATTAAGTGAAATGATTTATGTGAAGGTATTGGTAAAGAGTAAAGGACCATACTAACATCATAAAAATTATTAGTAACAAGTCACCATAACCAACTAGGACCTATTATATAGCACAAGGAACTATCCTCAATATTTTGTAATAACTTAGAAGGGAAAAGAATCTGAAAAAGAGTATGTATATAAACTGAATCGCTGTGCTGTACACCTGAAATTAACATGGTATTGTAAATCAACTGTACTTCAGTTAAACACAGAACAAACAAATAAACAAAAAACAAGCCACCGTCATCTCTCACCTCCTAACTGGCCTCCCTGCTTCCACCCTTGCCCACTGAGTCTGCTGTCCAAGTGGCATCTAGAGTGATCTGTAAATGTGGGTTGGATCTTAGATCTTGCCACTCTTCTGCTAAATCCCCAATGGCTCCTATCATACTCAAAGCCCAAGTCCTAAAAATGGCTGATAAGGCCCCACCTCACCTGGACCTGTGGCCTCTGACCTCATCTCTCACCACTCTCCACTCTAGTTACAGTCTTTTTAAAAAAAATATTTATTTACTTATTTAGTTGTGCTGGGTCTTAGTTGTGGCATGCGGGATATTTGTTGTGGCATGCGGGATCTTTAGTTGTGGCATGTGGGCTCTTAGTAGCAGCCTGTAGGATCTAGTTCCCTGATCAGGGATCGAACCTGCGCCCCTTGCGTTGGGAGTGTGGAGTCTTAACCACTGGACCACCAGGGAAGTCCCTATCCACAGTCCTTTTGTTCCCACCTCAGGGCCTTTGCAGTTGCTCATCCCGACACCTGGTATGTTCTTTCCCTAGACATCAACATGGATCGCTGTGTTGCTTGCTGCAGGATTTTACCTAAAGCTCACCTTCTTTCTCAGTGAGGCCTTCCCAGGCCATTCTTTTACAAATTCCATCCCATCTCCCTTGTCTGCTTTGATTTTTCTCTGCAGCACTTACTACAAGCTAACATAATATTTATATTACTTGTTTTGTTTTTGTCTGTTCCTGCACAGAGTAGATGCCTCATGAGGGCAGGGATTTTTATATTTATTTATTCATGGCTATATTTCCAGTATGTTAAGCACATTGCTTGATACATAGTGGGTGCTTAATAAATATTTGTCAAGTGAATAACAGAAGTTACGGCCCAATGAAGCTGCCTGCTGGGGCACACAGGAACTGTGTAGCACTCGTTAGTTGGTATGAATTCATTCATTTCCTATAGCTAGGTCCCAATTAATGCTAACGTTTTTCCACTGAGATCTATGGAAACAGCATAATAAAGTGATTAAGAGGGTGGGCTTGGCAGTCAGACCAAGATCAAGTCTAGTGTTTACTTCTCACTACCTGTGTGAGCTTCAGCAAATAATCTACCTCTCTGAACCTGAATTTCTCAACTGTGAAATGACAGTTTCTACTTAGATTGTTTTGAGGATAAAATGGGGCTTATTATTTGTGAAAAGCGTTTAGACACATCCTTAGCCCATAGTAAGTTGCTGGCTGATGGTAGGTAATTTTATGTCAGGAACTGTGTAATAATATCAGCATCTTCTAAGAGTGCATAGGAACAAGCATAATTTTAACAGCCACTCTTTTTGTGTGAATTTGCTCAGAGTTTCTCCAAACAAGGTTTTTGCCTTTACAGTTTCTATCATTTTCCTGCTATTTGAAAGGTATGTTGTTTTCCCTTTTCCTACTTCTTCCCACCTCCCTCATCTTTCCTCGACTCCAGGAAATCTGAGTTTTCATCCTTTTCTGCCACTTACTGGCCCGTCTTGACTCCAGTCACTTTGCCACCGTAAGCCTCAGTTTCCTCATAGGTGCAATGGGGCTGAAATCCCTGCGCTGCCAACCTTGGCGAGATACTGAGAGGACAAATGGAGAAGATGGATGTGAACAGAAATACACAGCAAGTCCTGCAAGTAACAGGCCTGCTCCTCATTTTTATCACCGCTTCCCGGCAACGGGAGTTGTGAATGCCCAGCCAAGCCTCCCTGTTCTTGCCCATCCTGGGGAATTAGATGCAGCCTGTGTACAATGGGAACAGCTTGCTTTTTTGTCTCTGAATCTGTAGGTTTATGATCGCTGCCTCCCCAAAGCCAAGATTGGTTTTATCTTTGGAGAACCGTTTTAAAGCATGTTATATGGGAGATGACGTTCAGTTCAGCAAAATAATTTAAATTTTTGATGTGACTTGAACCTGGCATTTCGGATCTGTTTAGGCCTCTTGAAAGCTTGAAGATTTTTCAGCATTGTGAAGCCACTAATTAACTATGTAGCCAGAGGTTTTCTGCATCAGTAAACATACTGTAATTCCATTATGATAGTTCTCTGGAGAAATCAATTGTGTCCTTGGTGCTGAACTGGAAAATCATCAGCCAGGAGAGAGTGGTGGTGAATACAGGCCCAGAGATGGCAATTATGGGCAGGGAGTCAGACTGGTTCCCTTTTTCCTTGCTTCCTTTGTCTGTAGGGCCCTGCAGATTTGAAGACTTCAGCCTTCCGTCCCATTAGATTTAGAATATTAGAATGGAAAAAAAAAAATAACCCTCTTGGAAATCAGCTAGTTCAGGGATGGCGAATGGGTTTCTTTTCATGTGCCAATAGGGGGTGCTTGCCTGAAGCAAGTTGTTAAGGATTTTGGGTCCCTACTGCTTTATTTGGCAATTTATTTTGTACTTACCATGCCCCAGGCATTTTCCTAAGCCCCATCCATTTGGGTTAACTCACTTAATTCTGGCAACAATGTGATGAGGCAGGTACCATGAATAATCCCTTCTGTACAGATGAGAAAATTAAACTAATTTGCTTCAACTCACACAGCTTATAAAAGGTAGAGCTGGGATTCAAGCCCAGGAAGTTGGACTCCATTAAGCTCTAGTAATATTGTGTAGTGCTTGGCCCTGAGTCTGACACATGTTGAAAACTGGATGAAGCTGGCTTGGGCAGATGCTGCTGTTATTGTCACTTGGGGTTGCCATAGATATCTGTGCACTTCCCAGCATAAGAAATGGTTAAAGAACACTGTTCCTTTGCCTGGCTACACTCTGCTCATCCTTTAGATCCAGCTTCAAGTTCATTCAAGAGAGGCTTTGCCTGATCCAGCCCAGCCATCCTCCTGGTCCAAAATGGATGCCCTCACTGCTTTTCCATGACATCCTTTGTTCTTTCCTTTTTACATTTGCCTCAATTTGTAGTATTTAATATGTATTTGTGTGATCCTTTGTTGAACACCTGTGTCCACCTGTCTGTGAGTTTGATGTTGTGTCCCCAGAGCTTGGAAGATGGTGAGCGCTCAGTTGCTAGATGAATAGCCTGGTTGGCTAAATAACTAGGGTACCCTAAAGTAGTGTTTTTCAAACTGTGGGTCTTGACCCCTTAGTGAGTCTTGAAATCCATTTTGAGGCTTTGGACAGCATTTAAAAGCATGAAAAAGAGAGTAAGTATTAGAACACTTCACATATAGAAATGATAAATATATTTTGTGAAGCTTTCACTACAGCACGTGTACACTGAGTTGGATGTAAATGTATTTCTGTGCATTCTAGCCAAAGAGTTCGAAAGCCCTGGTCTAAAGTGGATTGCCACAGTGGATGGGGAGTGGGACCAGGTGACCTCTAAGGTCTCTCCTTTCTGATGCTGGGGGATCTACAGGCGAGGCAGGAGGTGTTGGAGTCCAGGGCTTATTCCTCTCCATCTGATGCATTATATTTTTCAAGGCTATTTGATTATGCCTGGATGATTTGGAGGTGATCTCTCTCCTTCAATTAAGCTTGTGCTTGCTTTTCAGGCTGCTAAATGAAGCCTTTGATCACAATTGAGAATTCACTGTTTCCATTGGTATTACTAGCTCTAAATTTGCCCATTTCCAACAGCCGCTGATTCTAATTGAAATGGAAGGGCTGTGGGTTTTTTTTTTCCCTTTGGGGTTTAATTGTGTTTTTCTCCTTATGTATTGCCAACTGCTGGTTTCTTTTTAAGAGGAAAAGGGGGTGTGATTGGAGAACAATGTGACAGAGCTTTTCTGGGCTAGGGTGAGTGGCAGGTTACAGCTTTTAAGACCTAATGTCTCCAGGATAGAGGACTGGACCAAAACCAAACCAGATTTCTTTTCTTTCTTTAAAATTGACTAGCCTTAGTGGTAGATTAAGAACATTCCTGGACACACTCTGGCATATTCTTTGCTTTTGTCCCTACCATCTTGCTACTCAAAGTGTGGTTAATGAACCAGCTTATCAGCATTATCTTAGGGCATGGCAGAAACAGAGACCTGCTGCGTTTGGATCTATACTTTTACAGGTCCTGTGGGTGATTCCTGAGCACATTTCAGTTTGAGAAGTGTGGTCCTGCAAGACCCAATATATGGTGGGCATAAGTGAATAAATGATTGAACTTGCTGAGAACTTGTTGGACGAACATGGGAATTGTTCTGCAGTCAGGAAGTTAGGTTGGTGTATTAGTCAGGGGTCTCCAGAGAAACAAAATCAATAGGATATAAATTTTTATCTGTCTATCCGTCAAGACAGACAGATAGACACACACATACACACATGCATACACACAAAGATGTTTATTTTAGGAAATTGGCTTTTGTGATTGTGGAGACTTGCCATGTCCAAAATCTGATGGGGAGACTGGCAGGTGGAGACTCAGGAAAGAACTGCAGTTCAAGTCTAAAGGCAGTCTCCTGGTGAACCAGGAAGACCCGATGTTGAAGATTGTCTTAGTCAGTCTGGGCTGCTGTAACAGAATGCTATAGACTGCGTGGCTTATAAATAAGAGACATTTATTTTTCACAGTTCTGGAGGCTGGAAGTCCCAGATCAGGCTGTCAGCATGGTCAAATTCTGGTAAGTGCTCCTTTCTGTTTTTTTTTTTTTTTTTTTTTTTAAATTCTGTAAGGCTTTTCTTTTTTTAACCCCACATTTGTTTATTTATTTATTTTTGGCTGTGTTGGGTCTTCGTTTCTGTGCGAGGGCTTTCTCTAGTTGTGGCAAGCGGGGGCCACTCTTCATCGCGGTGCGCGGGCCCCTCACCGTCGCGGCCTCTCTTGTTGCGGAGCACAGGCTCCAGACGCGCAGGCTCAGTAGTTGTGGCTCACGGGCCTAGTTGCTCCGTGGCATGTGGGATCTTCCCAGACCAGGGCTCGAACCCATGTCCCCTGCATTAGCAGGCAGATTCTCAACCACTGCGCCACCAGGGAAGCCCGCTCCTTTCTGTTTTGCTGACTGCTGCGCTCTGTTGTATCCTCACATCCTCATGTAGCAGACAGAGAGGAAGCAAGCACTCTCATGACTCTTATAAGGGCACTAATCCCGTTCATGAAGGCTCCACCCTCTTGATCTCATCTAATCCTAATTACCTCCCAAAAGTCCAACCTTCTAATACTACCTCATTGGGGGATAGGGTTTCAAGGTAAGAATTTTGCTGTGGGGACAAACATTCAGTCCATCACACAGATGAAGTCCGAAGGTCGTCTGCTGGAAGAATTGCTTTTGCTAGGGGGAGGTCAGTCTTGTTCTATTCAGGGCTTCAACTTTTTCCACCCACATTATGGAAGTAAATCTGCTTTACACAGAATTCATCAATTTAAATGTAGATCTCATCCATAAACACCCTCACAGAAACATCCAGAATCATGTTTGAACAGGTACTGGCACTGTGGCCCCACCAAGTTGATACGTAAGTTAACTATCACAGTTGGGAAGAAATTATGGGGAAAGACAGGAAGAGAGATCATCCTGGGTCACCAGGAGACATTATTTCCAAGGATTTTTCTTTTTCGTCAAAGAACCAGTACCTATATTCTGGAACTTGGATTTTTTTCAAAAGGGCTGATGCTGGCTTGGAGAGAAGAGCCAGGCCTCAGGAAGAGCAGCCCCAGCAGGCCTGGGGATGCCTGGTTGGCTCCGGGGCTCAGACTGTTGGTTCTGGAGGCAGACCAGGGTCCCACCCCGCTCAGTCACTTACTAGCTTTGTGATCCTGGGCAAGCCTCTTAACTCCAGGGCCTCAGTTTCCTAATCTGTAGAATGGAGTCATACTAGTTCTTGTTCTTAGAATTGTCATGAGTATGAACGGAGACCATGCTCACAGAGCAGTTAGCACAGAGCCTGACACAGGGTGATAATAAATAATAGCTGCTCCCGCTGCTGCTGTTTTCTACTATTGTTTTCTGCCAGTGTTGCTGCTGTGGCCTTGATTTCTGGTGTGTGTTCCTCTTACCGGGCCTAGGTCTTAAAAGTACCATCTACAGTTCACATGCTGATGGATGCCTCTATAAGAAGCAAGATAGTTGGGTCAAAATCTGGTATCCTTACAAGCAGATGGAGCAGCCCTATTTTAATCATTGCTGTTGCATTGGAATGAAGCATTCCAAGGTGAAGGAAGAAAAAGTTACCCCTCATTTGGGCAGACTCATTTTCTGATAACATGCATTCTCCAAAGACTGGAAGTTCTAGCCTCTCTGAAACGGTGACTGAGATGAAACACAACCCTCATCGCCCCCCACCTCAGACCATCTGTGCTTCTGCTCTCATGTGTCTGCCCTGCCCCAGCTAGGCTCCTGCCCCATGTACTACATTTCAGTAGCCTAGTTTAGTCCAATCCTCTTAAGCAGATAGAGGGAAGTGTTTTCATTTAGCAAGATTTCATTGCTGAGGGCACTCAGAGACAGTTCTTCTGGAGCAGAGAAAGTAATTAAATGTATGTCGTGGAGGAGGAAGCACCTCGCTGGAGTTTTAGGGCTCCCATGCTTGCTGGCTTGGGGCCACTCCAGCTACAAGCGCATCAGTTGAAGATATCTAGGCCAGTCTCCCTCAGGAGACATCCATCCCCTCTGGGATAGCCCTGGTTGTGGCTGTGAGGCTCCTTCTCCACAGGCTAAGGGAGTGACTCACCTGCAGAGCAGCCCATTTCTTGGTTGGACACCTCTGGCTATTAGGCATTTCAAACTTTCTTTTTGTATGTTGAGTACAACTTTGAGGGGTGATCACTCCTCCTTGTATTTTCCTGAACTCTCACCATCACAGTAATCACTCTTTAATGTCCTTTGTTTCTCCATTTCTGCCCTTCCCTCCCCCGTCCCCACATAAGTATTAGAAGAAATAGGAATGAGAGTGGCAATAATGAATTCATTCCTTCACTTACTGTTCATTCAACTAACATTCATGAAGCATCTGCTATTTGTCAGATGCTCCTCAAAGCACTGGGAATAGAATGATATACCAGCTTCCTGCTCACACGGAACTTTTGCTGGTAGACAGGGGACACAAATAAACCAACAAGACCATTAGAAGGTGACAAGGGCTTTGATAGAAATACACAAAGAGAAATGATCATGAGAGCTCTTGGTGTGTGGGAGGGAGGGAGGGACATAGAGAGAGGGAGACTGGGATTAACTGGTTTTTCTTTAGATGGAGTAATGAGGGAAGGCTTCTTGCGGTGGTGATACTTGAACCTAAATCTAAAAGAGTAGGAACTATGCCATGCAAAGGATTGGGGGAAGAATAAAGACATTAAGGTGGGAAGAATTAGATGTGTTGGATGTACAGAAAGAGCCCATCGAGGCAGAGGCTGAGGGAGCAAGGGAAAGAATGGTGAAAGATCTAATGGCGAGGAGGGCAGGGCCAGCTCTGAAAGGCCTGGCAAACCAAGGCAGGGAGTTTGGATTTTATTCGGGCTGCAGTAGGAAGTCATCGGAGGATTCTAATGGGGTTTGGTGGTATGATTTAAGTTTTAAAAAGAGCACTCTGGTTATCTGTGGAAAATGGATTGCATGGTAGAAAGGGGAGAGTGGGAGGACCAGTGAGGAGCTATCATAGTACTTAGTGATAGCTGAGAGGGTGGATTTCAGCTATGTGTTTGGAGGCAGAAACACTAGGACTTAGTGATGAACTGGACGTTGTGGCTGAAGGAAAGGGTGTCCTCTCTTTATCCCTGGGGCTCTGAAAAATATCAGAGGGATATCTGTGTGGGTGCCATATGCCGAATGTTTGTGCCCCCTGAAAATTCATATGTTGAAATCCTAACCCTCAATGCATTTAGAGGTATATAGGCTTGTGTTAGGGGGGAGAGTGTCTCTGGGAAGTGATTGTATCATGAGGGTAGAGCCCTCCTGAATGAGATTGGTGCCCTTTTAAAAGAGACCTCAGGACTTCCCTGGTGGTGCAGTGGTTAAGAATCCGCCTGCCAATGCAAGGGACATGGGTTCGAGCCCTGGTCTGGGAAGATCCCACGTGCTGTGGAGCAACTAAGCCCGTGCGCCACAACTACTGAGCCCGCGTATCTAGAGCCTGTGCTCCGCAACAAGAGAAGCCACTGCAATGAGAATCCTGCGCACTGCAACGAAGAAGAGCCCCCACTCACCGCAACTAGAGAAAGCCTGCGCACAGCAATGAAGACCCAATGCATCCAAAAATAAATTAAAAAAAAAAACCCTCAGAGATCCCTGGTCCCCTTTATCATGTGAGGACATAGACGATGGCCATATATGAACCAGGGAGAGGGCTCTAACCAGACACCAAATCTGTCAGCATCTTGATCTTAGACTTATCAGCCTCCAGAATGGTGAGTAATAAATGTTTGTTGTTTAGGTCACCGAGTCTATGGTATTTTTGTAATAGCAGCCTGAACAGACTAAAACAGTGGGAAGGGAGAGAAAGTATTAGGTATACCTGACAATCAAAGGGGCGTCTGGTTCCTGGAAGAGAGTTCATTTCTACCTGAAAACACTTACAGATCTGGTAACTATATGGATAAACACATAGAATGTGCCAGAACAGGGAGGGGCAAGCAGCTGGGCAGAAGAACCAGGCTGTCCAAGATATGGCCACTCCTACCTGCCAACGTTCAGGTCAGCCCAGAGCTGGGGGCAGCAGCAGGTTGGAGTCACCTCCAGGGGAAAATGACTCTTGCTGTGGAGAAAGAGGTAGTTGGCACCAGAGCCTACCCCTTTCCTGTTCTAGCATTGAGCATTGGCCAAGTGACCATTTCTTCACCTATGAAATGGGGTGATGATCTTACTTACAGTGTGTGGTTGTCAGCAAGACTAAGATAACCTGTCACAAGGACCCAAGACAGTGCCCGGTGCTGAAGAAGTGACCAGTATGATGGGTCTCGTTACCATCTTCACCAGCTTAACCGGCTTCTTCACTGTTATCATCAACATCCTCAACATCTCCTTTTGTTGGGGAAGCCCAGAAAAGCATAATGGGTCTCAGTCTCAAGTTCTGAGCTTTGGGAGAATGTGATGTGTGTATTTTTTAGGGTGGTGGGTGATGAAGATTAAACACCATGTTACTAAAACCATAAAAAATAAAACAAAACAAAACAACAACAACAAAGAATGTGCCAGAAGAGGTCTTAGAGACCTAGACTGCCTTTTTTTTTTTTAAATGAACATATGACAAAATTAAAGTCACAAAGCAAATCAGTGGCAGAGCCAAGACTAGAATCAAGTTCTGAGATCCAGGCTTGTGGTCCTTTCACTAGCCCACTCTAAACAAGGGTTCTCAGGCCAGGGTATTAAAGGTCATGAAAACAAGGCAAGCAAGAGGATCCTAGGTGTATCAGTCATTTGGTGGGAAAGGAACTGAGAATGAAAGAATGATTTTTCATCTATTTCTTTCCTTCAACCCTCCATGGTTTCCCATTGCACACTGTACTCAAAGCCTTACAAAGGTGGGAATGACCTCTGTGTACTCACCACCTGGCTCAGTCCTGGCATGTATTAGGGACTCAGTAAACACTTGTTGATGAATGAATACATGTTTTAGAAGTTGAGGGTCCCTTTACAGGTATTTTCTAAGAAGTCCCTTCTACTGATTTAATGCTTATCTCATTTTGGGCTGGAATCATATCAATAAGCTGTTCACTCCAGGGATCAGATAGTCCTGTACACTGGTTGAGTGACACTGGAGACAGATGTTCCTTAGGTCACACTTTGAAGAATGTTGAAGATAGAATGGTCAGGGAACTTGGAAAAATACCGAGATAGAATGGTCAGGGAACTTGGAAAAATACCGATTGTTGTTAAAGAGACTGGAAATATTAAGCCTGAAGTAGAGCCAAGACAGAGTTAGATATTCAGAGGGTTGTCTTGTTAAAATATTCTGGCTAAATTTGGGGGGATCCCAAATAATAGAATGAGATCAATGGCTCTAATTTTCAGGAAGGAGGAAAGGTTCCCGTTCAGTGTAAGGGTGAACAAAACAGCGTAGCCTTTTGAAAATGCTATAGATTTCCTAGAGTGAGGCAGAGGAATAGTGAATTGGTTGACATGGGATTGTTGCTGGTTGCCAGGAATGTTGTTAAGGGGGAGTCTCTGATTTTCGGGAGGCAGGAGTGGATGTTTTCTCAGGCAGTGTTCTCCACCCTGAGATTCTGATGTACTCCTGGGAAGTTAGTATTCATTCATTCATTCACTCGTTCATTCATCACCTACTCTGTGTTGGGCTCAGTGGTGAGTATACATATATACTCACTGGGAATACATGCCCAGACTCTCATTTGAGCTTTTAATCCAGTAGAGTAGATGAGATTGTCCATTTGTTCCCCTATATTTCTAGAGGCCTCTTGATCACAAAACCCCCTAGATGGAACAGAATGCCTTCAAAAGTGTTCACTGGAGCCAAATGGAAACCCAGAACCCCCCAGCTAGAACTGTAGTGGGAGAAAGCATAGGAAGCAGTAACTTTTGTTTTCCTAAGTGAGCCAGCTGGCTCCCAGGGTCCCGAGGCCACCTTTTTATTTCCCTACAAGTGAAGTTCTTCTCTGCCCTGTTCCTTCTCTGCACGTCTCAGCCAAGAGCAAGCTCTGTCTACAAGTAGCTTTCAGTGACAATTAACAGTGGACGTTGTTCCAAGCATCATCTTTGCTGGAGCCAGGGAACCTGGTGGTGCTGTGAGTCATCATATTGTCTCAGAGGGTAGCACAGTGGGAATATGAAGGATTCTCTGGCCAGTCTTTCCTCCCTGGCACTGTCCTCCAGGCTGGGGGTGTACTGGAAAGAGGCAGCCAAATCTAATCAGAAATAAAGAGATGAGATTCAAGATACACTCGTTCCTTCTGAGCTTGGTGTGGTCACCAGAATGCATCACTTTTTTTTTTTCTCTGGGTGGTTTGCATTTCATCTTGAGCACATTCAAAATCCATCCCCTTGGATAGGAGCTGCCCCTGGGCAACTGCATTGAAGCAGAGAAGAGGTTCATGATGTGTCTTGTCTACCCCATCGTCACTGTTTCTTAAGCTGCTTTCCTGTAAAGACACTCTTTTTTCCCCCCAGCTTCTCTTGGTCTGGTTAAATTTATTCCTTAAGTAATACTCATCAAGAAACAGGGCTTGAGTTGTAGGCTGAGATTCTTTAAATCCCTTCTAGGCAATTCTCATCATGTCCATTAGTGATAGTTGATCCCTCATTGGGGCTCACTAACTTTGAACTCTGAAAACATATTTATCTAACTTACCATCTGTTTGGAGCTCCAAGTCCCAAGTCTGTCTCTTTCTTCTGTCCTCTGAGAGGCTCTGACTTGCCTTTCATCAGGGATACCCATTCCATAATTGTGTTTATCTCTGGTCAACAGTGTTTAGACTTTATGGATAACAGAGATTAAGAAGGTATTTACATTGTTCTGAATATTACCTGATGGTTAAAATTTAAAGCATTTATTTTGATGGCAGCACGTAGAAAACCAGGTGATGTGTACAATGACATTTATTTTTCCACAAACGTTTGTTGGCTGCCATGGTAGCATGGATAGTAGTAGGCAGGCAGGTTCTGGAGTCAGAACAGTTCAAATTTTAACTTCTTCATTTTCCACCAATAAATTTAAATCAGGTACTAGCTACCCTGAGTGTCAGCAACTTAACCTGTACAATAGGGCTAATAATAGTATCTACCTCAAAGAGGATTAAATGAGATAATATACATTCAGCATTTGCCAAAAGTAAGCATATAATACCTGTAGGTGTTAAGAAGCTGTGTATACCAGGCTTTCTTTATGACTGTCTTGTTATGAACCCTGGAGTAACTGGTTGGAGCAAGGGTTAAAGGAAATGAAACCCCAGTACAAGCTGAGTATAGTGTTACTAATTTTAAGTATCTTTCCTCTAAATATTTGCTTGTTTATCTTTACTTCCATCTTTGTGCTGCCTTAGGTCTTTTCATAGCTATTGAGCCCCATCTGTTCTCATTTATATTCAGCTGCTATTTAAAATATGTGTTAATTATCTTCTTAACACCTCACTGCTACTGATTCTGAGCACTCTGTGTTCTTGGTTCCTTTGGTTTATACCATCTGCCTAGGGTCCCATACCACTTGTATTCATTATCTCTTCTGCTGTTTTAGTGGTTCTTGACTCTTTTAAAAAGAACATGTTTAGAATAACCTCCTTTAACTAATTAATATTTTAAAATATATTATTCTGATTATAAAAGTAATTCTCATTATACAAATTAGAAAAATATGGGGGAAACAAGCCTATAAGCCTTCTACCAAGACAAAACAAGGATTTATATGTTAAATACATTTTCTTCTCTTCTTTTTTCCCCCCATGAGCCTATATATGTTTTAAACTTAGGATCATACCATGTATAAGATGAGGGTTTTTAGCTACAAGTAACAAAATAATCAACTCAAACTGGCTTGTAAAGTGAGGAAATAGATTAGCACACATAATTGAAAATCCAGAGGTAGAAGAGAATTAAGGATTACTTTAATCCAGTGGCTCTGCTTCCATTTTGTGTGATTCTCTCAGCTCTACCATCTTCCTCCTCAACTAATAAATCAACATGGCTTTAGCAATCCCAGGCATCACATCTCTACCCAAAAAGTCCAGGGGGAAAAGGGCCCATCTCTTCCTGCAGACTACCTTAAGTGTGGAAAGCCTTTCCCCGAAGTTCCCAGAAAACTTTCCTTTGCATATCATTGGCCCCAATTGAATAATGTGTCTTTTCCTGAATGAGGATTGTAAAGGGAGATCAGTCTACCATGATTAGCCCAGATCAGTGGGTCTTCAATTTGAGTGTGCATCTGAATCCCCTTGGCAGCTTGTTAAAACTTGGATGTTGGGCTTTGCCTCCAGTGTTTCTGACTCAGTAGATCAAGATTTTGCCTGTGAATTTGCATTTCTAGCAAGCTTCCAGCTGATGCTAATGTTGCTGGTCCAGAGACCACACTTTGAGAATCACTGGCTTAGACAAATTTAGACAATTTAGACAAATTGTTTACAGATAGGTTCAATTTCCCAAATATCCTGTGGCCATGCAAAAGAATGGAAAGTTGGACAAGAATGATGGAGAGAAAATCAAGGTGTCTACTATATCCATGGTGATTTCTCCCATATCATCAAAAATTCTTTGAATGTATAGATTTCACTGTTAAACTGTAAAAAACCATGGTAATTCTGTATAATGGAATAATGTCTAGTCTTCTGTTGTTGGGCATTAATGGTTTTAGCATTTTGCTGTTATAAATTACACAGTAGGAATGCCAGTGCACAAAAACATTTTGTGTGCTCCTCTGATTCTTACCGAAAGATGCATTCCTAGAAGTAGAATTACTCTTTCATCTATTCTTATCTCACTGACTCAGGGCTCCTTTTTTCAGAGAATAAATGTCCCATTTTCCCTCTGGCTTTCTTAAAGGGCCAGAACTTTATAGCCTGTGTACATTGATGAAATCCTTTCATGGAACTGTCAGGATGGGAAGGAGGGCAGGATGACTCAGCAAGTGGAAAAGAGCAGAACAGGTCCAGACCCTTGAGAGTACAGGGCTGGCTTAGGGAGCTGGAAACCATGTATGAGAGTATGTGGAATAGTGGAAGACAATATGGGAATAGAGACCAGGGACAGTTTGACCTTGAATTTTTTCGTTTGGGTGGTGATTTCTAAACTTCAGTCATTTGCTATACAACTTTTATAATTTTTGTCATATCTGTGTCCCACCTGCATTAGTATAATAATTTTTTAGTAAACTCATCTAAATTTATTTATTTAATTTTTTTTTTTTTTTTTTGTGGTACGCGGGCCTCTCACTGTTGTGCCCTCTCCCATTGGGGAGCACAGGCTCCGGACGCACAGGCTCAGCGGCCACGGCTCACGGGCCCAGCCGCTCCATGGCATGTGGGATCTTCCCAGACCGGGGCACGAACCTGTGTCCCCTGCATTGGCAAGCGGACTCTCAACTACTGCGCCACCAGGGAAGCCCAATTTATTTTTTTATAAAAACTTTGTATCACTAGGCTTAACAGAAACCATATCAGTTAGATAAATAGAAAGTAGCTATATATATAAAACAGTGTTATGAAATTTGAACTCAATATTGTTGCCTGCTACAAAGTCTGAACTTTGTTATGGGGGAGGTGAGCTTGTAATATGAGATGCTAAAGACATACCAGCTTCAAATAGCTTCTTGTTGTCAGTAGAAAGACTAAAAGGGATTTTGGGAAAAAAAAAAAGCTTTCTCGTGGTGTGGGTGAATGTTATTTAATGTCAAATTGTACACTCCCTTAAATCACCAGCATTCTGCTCTTAGGGCACCAGTGCACTAGGCTAATAAACCTCCAACCTCAGAACTAAGAATTAAACAGATCCATAGAATCAGAATCTCTGGGGTTGGTGGTAGGAGGTGGGTCCAGGAATCCGCATTTTACCAAGTCTTCTGTGATTCTCATGATCACAGAAGTATAAAGAAGCACAGCTAGGTTGTAAAGAACTATTACATTTTTTTCCCTGCATTTTTATATGGAAATACTTTTGAACTTATAGAAAACATGCAAATATAGCATTTTGATTTGATTTATTAGGTAACATTTCTTTATTTGTTTTATCATTCTCTTCCTCTGTGTGTGTGGCCTGTCACCTCTCTCTATGTCTCTCTGTGCGTCTCTGTCTATATATGTATATATATATATATTTTTTGCGGTACGCGGGCCTCTCACTCCTGTGGCCTCCCCCGTTGCGGAGCACAGGCTCCGGACGCGCAGGCTCAGCGGCCATGGCTCAGGGGCCCAGCCGCTCTGCGGCATGTGGGATCTTCCCGGACCAGGGCACGAACTCATGTCCCCTGCATCGGCAGGCAGACTCTCAACCACTGCGCCACCAGGGAAGCCCTATATGTATATTTTTCACAAGCTATTTGTGAATAAGTGAAGTGTATTATGCGCTTTTATCTCTAAATACTTAGTGGTGTTCCTCAGCCTTTTTTTTTTTTTTTTTTTTTTTTTGCGGTACGCGGGCCTCTCACTGTTGTGGCCTCTCCCGTAGCGGAGCACAGGCTCCGGACGTGCAGGCCCAGCGGCCATGGCTCACGGGCCCAGCCACTCCGCGGCATGTGGGATCTTCCCGGACCGGGGCATGAACCTGTGTCCCCTGCATTGGCAGGCGGACTCTCAACCACTGCACCACCAGGAAAGCCCCCTCAGCCTTTCTTTATCTTTTACATTATTGACTTTTTTTAAGAATAGAGCTCTTCCTCTGTAATGTTTGGATTAGCCAAAAAGTTCATTCGGGTTTTTCCATAAGATGTCATGGGAAAACCCGAATGAATGTTTTGGCCAACCCAATAGAATGCTCATTATTTTGTGTTTGTCTAATGTTTCCTCATTGGGAGCCTCCTAAAAAGTAGGCCATACAATTCCAGCTGGAATACTCCATTAGTGATACTGTGCCCATCCCAGGGTTCTACATCCAGAGCCATACAATGTCCATCTGCCATCCACTGGTGCTGTTCCTTTCATTTGTGTAGTCAAAGTATCATCTGAATTTTCCACTGTATTGTTAGTATTTTTCCTTTTGTAACTAACTGGCAATCTGTGAGGGAGAGGTTTAAGACCAAGCAAATATTCCTCTCTTTACCACTGAGCATGTTGTGCTAGGATCAGCACTGTGGAAAGTGTACTGAATTGGAGAAAAAGGGAGACGGAGGTGCCAGCTAAGGCCTGTTGTCATAAATCAAGGGAGAGAAAGAGAGATCTGAAGATACTTGGGTCTGGGAGCATCTGAACAGGGGAACTGTTGAAACCATATGCGTGGATGTGGTTGCCCAGATATCCCGGGCTCAGTAGCATCACTTCCACAGTTTATCGGGTCTGTTTTGGTAAATGTTCTACATGCATATAAAACAAAGTGTATTTTTGCAGTTATTGGACATAGTGTTCTACATATGTTAATGATGATGGACATGTTGTTGACTTCTATAACCTTATTGATTCTTCATCAATCAGTATTTTACCAGTTTCTGAGAAAGGTGTGCTTAAATTTCCAACTATGTGGATTTTTTTCTTTTAGTTTGTCAGCTTTAATCTATTTTGACGATTTATTTTATGCACCCTCTACAAAAAACCTTCTGTGTCCCTATAGGTAAAGAATATATCTTACAAATAGAATATTATTAGATTTTGCTTTTTAATTCAGTCTCACAGTCAGTGTCTGTTAATTGAAATATTTAGGCAATTTACATTTAATTACTGAGATAGTTGGGTTTAATTATATAATCTTGCTATTTGTTTTCTATTTGATTTACCTTTTCTTTGTTCCTTTTTTGGATTAGTCAATTATTTTCATTATTAAACTTTTTACTTTTCTGTTAGCTTTTTTTTTTTAACTTTTGAATTTTATTTAATTTATTTTTTTACACAGCAGGTTCTTATTAGTTACCCATTTTATACATATTAGTGTATGTATGTCAATCCCAATCTCCCGGTTCATCACACCACCATACCCCCAGCCACTTTCCCCCCTTGGTGTCCATACGTTTGTTCTCTACATCTGTGTCTCTATTTCTGCCCTGCAAACCAGTTCATCTGTACCATTTTTCTAGGTTCCACATATACGTGTTAATATACGGTATTTGTTTTTCTCTTTCTGACTTACTTCACTCTGTATGACAGCCTCTAGATCCATCCACATCTCTACAAATGACCCAATTTCTTTCCTTTTTATGGCCGAGTAATATTCCATTGTATATATGTACCACATCTTCTTTATCCATTCATCTGTCAATGGGCATTTAGGTTGCTTCCATGTCCTGGCTATTGTAAATACTGCTGCAATGAACATTGGGGTGCATGTGTCTTTTTGAATTATGGTTTTCTCTGGGTATATGCCCAGTAGTGGGATTGCTGGGTCATATGGTAATTCTATTTTTACTTTTTTAAGGAACCTCCATACTGTTCTCCATAGTGGCTGTATCAATTTACATTCCCACCAACAGTGCAAGAGGGTTCCCTTTTCTCTACACCCTCTCCAGCATTTGTTGTTTGCAGATTTTCTGATGATGCCCATTCTGACTGGTGTGAGGGTGATACCTCATAGTAGTTTTGATTTGCATTTCTCTAATAAATAGTGATGTTGGGCCTCCCTGGTGGCGCAGTGGTTGAGAGTCCGCCTGCCGATGCAGGGGATACGGGTTCGTGCCCCGGTCTGGGAGGATCCCATATGCCGCGGAGCGGCTGGGCCCGTGAGCCATGGCCGCTGGGCCTGCGCGTCCGGAGCCTGTGCTCCGCAACGGGAGAGGCCACAACAGTGAGAGGCCCGCATACCGCAAAAAGAAAAAAAAAAAAAAAAAAAAAAAATTTTGCCCTCACCTCCTAGCTGCTTTGTCAGTCTTGAATGCTGACTTTAGTCTTTTCAGTCCATTAAGGCTGCCATTTTTTTTCTTGGGCTCTATTTACTTGCACTACAGTTTGGAAAATGCTCTCAGAGGAAAAGAAAAAAGCCAGAACAAATAGCCCCTTTCTAGAATCTCTCAAAAATCATAGCCCACCTCCCCCCATTTCTGCCTGCATTGATTGTTCTACAGTGGCTTCAAACATTTTTTACATATTTTGGGCAGCTTTCATAGTTGTATTTGGCAGGAGAGTTAGTCTAGGATAAGCTAGTCTATCATGGTAGGGCTTGAAAGTCTTTTATCTCAGTTTTAAGTGAAGAAATTGAAGCTTGGGAAAGTTATGTAAATTGTCCAAGGTCTAATAGCTTGTAAATGGCAGAGCTGGGATTTAAATCTAGGTCTTTCTGACTCCCAAGCTATGTTCTTGTCCACTACACCTGGTACATCCTTATCATAATAGTGACTGTGTACTGAGTGCTTATTAGGCTTGAGGCAGTGTTAGTTGCTTTCCAGATAATATCTGTTTTCTTGATAAAAATCCTATCAAAGAGAAGGTGCTATCTCTATTTTACAGATGTGGAAACTAAACTCAAGAGTTCAAGTCTGTTTTTCAAGGGTAATGAGAAAATAAATGGATTTGAATCCAACTCTGTACCATCTACCACCCTCATACTAGAAACTAATTATTAGATGCATGAATTTGGCCAGTTACTTCTCTGAGCCCTAGCATTCTAATTTGTAAATGTGGATATCAGTAATGTTGTTTGACTTGCAAAGGAGGTCATGGGTGGGAAGACAATGTAAAGGTGCATGACATTCCTAGACATGAATACTAACTGGTGGACAGTTTATCCACTCATGCTACAGTATTACTGATCCAAATGGAGGAGTCCCACGGGGACCCAGCAATACTGAGATTCCATGAGTGTATCTGGTGACTTTAATTTTAGTGATCACTGATAAGTTGGAAAAAAATATTTTTAAATATGTCTTTTAAACATTGTTAAAGAATGGATTTAAACAATTGCATAAAATAAGTTAACGTATGTAAAGCTGTTTTACTTGATTTTTTAAACATCTTTATTAGAGTATAATTGCTTTACAATGGTTTGTTAGTTTCTGTTGTATCACAAATAAAATCAGCTATATATATATATACATATATCCCCATATCTCCTCCCTCTTGCTTCTGTAAAAGTTGCAGGAGAAACATTGTCTTCTATGGGTAATTTTTGAGTTATTTTACCAAAAATATTAAATTGTTTTTACATCAAAGTTCTTCAGTTTGAATAGGCTTAAGTAATTTTTAGTGCAATGTATATTATTTTTCTTTAAAGCAACAAAGGATTCCACCTCCGATTTTGAATAATGTACCTTAAAAAAAAAGAAGTATCTCTGCTGATCCAGAAGTTACAAATTTATATTATCCTCTGCATACTATAAGTTCCCTAATTTTGATTTTATTTGACTCATTTTCAAGAAAAATGCATTCAGCAACTGTTTACCTAGCGCTCCAGGGGAGACAAGCAAATGTCGGTGGCTCAGCCTCTGTCTTCTAATAATCTCCCTAGAGAGACAAGATCTCAGGCCCGAGATTGCCATGGTATAATAGAAATGAGTAGAACAGCTGCTATATTAAACATAAACAAGCACTGCCACACATGGCACAGCCACTCTGGCTCTGGATGTTCAGGAAATTTGGGAAGCGTTTTAGATGTCAGATTCCATAGTTGGCCTGCCCAATTTAAAGCCCAGCTCTGTTCCTTACTGACCAGGTGACCTTTGGCAAGTTACTTACCCTTCTAATGCTTGTTCCTCTATTGTAAAATGGAGATAATAGCAGTACCTACCTAATAGGGTTATTGTGAGGAATTCATCCATATGAATATTTAACACAGTGCCTTTCTCAGTATAGACTTTCTATAAATTGTTATTGTTATTACTGAGTCTTTTTGAAGGATGACAGAATTTGGTATGAAGAGGTGCAGAGAAGCATTCTGGGAGGTGACATTGTTTGTAGAAAGACAAGAGCCCATTCTCCAGAGTGCGAATCAGAAATGGGCAAGAGAAGGAATAGCTGGACACGTTTATGCCCACAGTTTGGAACAGTGTGTGGTCCGTTCCTCGGATTTAGCTCCAATCTCTTTTTTGCTAAGCCCAGTTTTATACCTAAGGAGATGAGGGTTGATGAAAAAGAAGCAAGTAAAGTAGGTAAAGTTATTTTTCCCTAAGATTTTCACCATTCCTTCTCTGTGTTTCACAGGCTCTTACATGAACCTTCAGAAGTCTAAGTTCTTCTTCTTGCCTTCACTCTGGCATTCCTGTGGGATTGAGGGTTGCCTCTTCTGCAGAGTTAGATTCACTTGTCTGGATGGTAAATCTTATTAAATGAGTCAACTCCATTTTATTCATCTTTCTAGATTAATAAATAGCTCATAGAGTAACCATATAAAAAATGCCCATCCCCACGTTACCATTATGCTTAAAACTTGTTGGGTGACATTGGGCCACATCAACTTGTCCAAATGTTGAAGTTCTGCTGTTTTCCCTATCCCGTGACTTTGGAGCTAGCTGGGCTGCCATCAGCAGTGGCTCAGACCTCTGGTCCAGGTGTCTTCAGGAGTAAGTCAGGACACAGCAGAAGTCTCATGCTGTGAGCAGCTGAGAAAAATCAGTGGGGACTCATTATTAGGGTAGTGGCTTCCCCATGTCCTTCTCTAGTCCTAGGACTAGTGAATTACAATTTAAGGATTTTTTCCCCCTAATATTTTTACTCATCAGTGGCTGATAGTGGACGGGGAGTAGGTAAAAGCTAAAGCCCATTCATGAGCTGTTGTTTTGTGGGGTATGGAGGTTTGACAATGGTGACCTTGTGCCAGGGGCCCTACACCACCTCCTCCTATCCCAGGCTTCTTTGGGATGACACTCATAGGGATCAGGTTTCATCCTGTGTTCAAAGCCTGGCAGAGTAGCTGAAAACCCCAGGGTCAGGCCAACATAAAAAGACTTTTGGAGACATGATATTTTTTTTTTAAAAAAAAGGAAGAATCGCTATTCTGTCAGAAGCAGAAATATTAGAAAAACAAGCAAGCCAGATGACCAAGAATCTTGAATTAGCCTAAAAGGAGATCAGAACAGATATTGAGTATGAAATAAGAACAACCAATCAGAGAAATAACCAAGCAGAAATCTTCCTGTACAAAATATTACCATTTGGGGAAATTGAGCAAAGCCTAGAACATCTTTCTGTATTATCTCTTACAACTGTATGTGCATCTACAGTTATCTTATATTTTCAATTAAAAAGAGAGGAAATATTTCATATTGAAAGGGTGTATGGAGTATCAAAGAAGAAATAAGAATATTACAGTGATGTTTAAGAATATCAAAAGACAAAGATAAATTCTAAATGTTTCCAAAGAAGAGGTCCCCTTCAAAGGAGTTAGTTTAAGACAGAATTTTTAATAGAATCCTAGTTGCAGGAAGACCACTGAGTACTTTCAAATACTTTTTAAAATAGAGAAAGAGAATGAGAGAATAAGAATATATCTTTAGTAGCCCAGAATTAAAGTCAGTAATAGGTAATACCAATATGATAAATGTATGAAGGCAAAATCAAATAGTGTGAGAATGTGCTAAATTCCTCATGTTGTCTTAAAATTAAAAAGATAAAGTAAGAATTTAAAAAAAATATGGAAAAGATGAAAAATGATAATTTAAGATGGTAGAAACAGCTCCAAATGTATGATAACCCCAATTTACACAATTAGTGTAAATGGACCAAACTTGCCAGTTCAAAGATAAAGATGGACAGATTGGATTTAAAAAAATGTATGTATGAGATCTGCACCAAAAGCATAATGGCACACACAGGTTGAAAGTAATAAAATAAATTAAAAAAAAGACGTGTTGGATAAAGACTAACCAAAGAATGCTGATATAGTTATATCAGAGTTTAAACAATATCATTTTATTATATAATATGTTAGATTACAAATAATATAAAAATGGAAAATTTACTGGGAATGGAGAAAGGCACTACATAATGGTGAAAGATTCAATTCACCAAGATACAACAATTTAAATACAATTATCTCAAAGAATTTGATGCAAAAATTGATCAAACTTCAAGAAGAAATTGATAAGTATATCATTATCATGGGAGATTTTAATATTCCTCTTTTGATAAGGATGCAAAAATATAAGCAAGAGGATAGAAGATCTGAATTACCCAGTTAATAAGCTTTACATGATGGACATATATTAGTTGGTGAAATAAATAAATCATGGTGATGTAAACAATGAGGATGAGCCTTAAAATATAATCCTAAGCAAAAAATGTTCTCAGTAATCACCTACAACATGCAATTTTTTTATGATGTTAATAACAGTCAAAATAAAACAAATTTTACGAGTATACACAGATGCAATGAAATGGTAAAAAATGAAAGCAAGGGAAGGATGAACATGAAATTCAGCATAATGGTTTGCTTGGGTAGTGGGAAGGTCCATGTTGATAGAGGCACAGTTTTGTCAGAATCCTAGGGTTTATTGGGAGCTGGGGGTTCATGAGTGCTACATACATGACTAAGAAGAACTAATGAAAGAATTAGCCATATGAGTAAAAGCTGGCCATATATTTGTAATATATTTCATTTAAATTATTTTGAGGGAAAATGGTGCTGTAAACATACAGATAAACAGCTTCCCAGAGAAATGAAGAAGGGTTTACCGTTTGAGCTGTTGCTTCAAGATTCATCAGAAATTCATCATGTACAAAAAGGAGGAAGGTCATACCATGCAGAGTAAGCAGCATAATTAATGTAAGCATTGGAGCAGAGAATATTTGCTCTCTGTTGGTGGATATTCCAGTGGTCCATGCAGTTGTTAATGAGAGCCTGACAGAATGGAGGAAGTGGAAATGGAAAAAATAAAATCTAATGAATATTTTGGAAATAGAATTGAATCAATGGCAAATCAAAGAGAATAATACTTAGTACTCTGCCTGTCACTTAATAAACACACAGTAAAGGGAACTTGTTGTTTCTATTGCTAATCATGGTGCTGGAGGGTGATGCCCAGGCTTCTAACTGGTAATGGTAATGGTAGATGTTGATAGCATCTTCTGAGATGACGTAGGAAAGGAGGAGGTTTGTGCCATGATTACTAATTGAGGTTGTTTCAGCCATGTTAAGTTTCAGGTACAGTCAGTTCTGTTATAATGTGACGTGTCACATGTGATGTGCAAAAATGGTAGCATAATTTTCTACAAGTTAAATAGTTAAGAAATACGTAAAAACTGCAGTAGGGACTTCCCTGATAGTCCAGTAGTTCCAATGCAGGGGGTGCGGGTTTGATCCCTGGTTGGGGAACTATGGTCCCACATGCTGTGCGGCTCAGCCCCCCCCCCCAAAATTTTTTTTTAAAGTGCAGGATATATGCACCTTCACCTTGCAAAGACCTGAACTTTTGCTTGTGGAAGTGGGCGTCAGAAAGATTGCACTCGTGAGTTATGGTGAAGTGGAAGGAGGGCTGTCCGAAGTTGGAGGAAAGTCGTAACACATCTCTGTGGATGGATGTAGCTCATTATGCATGTGGTGAACCTAGGCAGCTGTTGGATGTGTAAGGTGATTTCATGTGTACATTTTGTTTCTTGTAGAGGAAATTATACATAAGCAAATGTAAAATTTGCATTATGCTCAAATATGTATTATATACCCTAATATATCAATCATGTTGCAACAAATTAGCCTTTCAAAACAAGTGTTATAGCAGAACTGACTGTACCTGTGGGACACTGAGAAGAAGTTAAGGCAGAGATAAGATAGTCCAAAAGCCTTTAAACAATGCACTTTAAAAAAAAACATTTATTTTTTAATTCATTTTTAACTGAATGAGAGATTTTTTAGAGGTTATAATGCTTTATAATTTTCAAGTTTCACACACATTGTTTCATATAATCCCCTAATAGTCCTTTTTTCTTATCCCCTGTCCCTATATTGCTCCTCCCCACCTTCCCTCTCCCCACTGGTAACCCCTAGTTTGTTGTCTACATCTGTGAGTCTGCCCCTTTTTTTGTTTTACTTGCTAGTTGTATTTTTCAGATTCCACGTATAAGTGCTATTCTACAGTATTTGTCTTTCTCTGACTAATTTCATGTAGCATAATGCCCTCCAAGCCCATCCATGTTGCTGCAAAAGGCAGTATTTCATTTGTTTATGACTGAGAAGTATTCCATTGTGTGTGTGTGTGTGTGTATATATATATATATATATATACACACACACACACACACACCACATCTTCTTTATCCATTCATCTGTTGATGGACACTTAGGTTGCTTCCATACGTTTGCAATTATAAATAATGCTGCTTTGAACATTGGGGAAGAATGCATGTCTCTTAACCCAGCAATATCACCTTTAGGAATTTATCCTAAGGAAATATTAAGAGATGTTGCCCATGAATAAATAAAAGTTTTTTTAAAATAGTGAAAAATTTTAAACAAGGTTAAGGCCAACAATATGGG
This sequence comes from Mesoplodon mirus, assembly GCF_964341445.2. Classification (NCBI taxonomy): domain Eukaryota; kingdom Metazoa; phylum Chordata; class Mammalia; order Artiodactyla; family Ziphiidae; genus Mesoplodon; species Mesoplodon mirus. Next base: position 52,160,772 of record NC_138980.1, read on the forward strand.
ATTGTTAAAATAAATTACGGTCTTTCGTTGACGAAATAGTATGTTGTTAATCATTTTGCAAAAGGGCATTTATTGATGAGAAAATATTCATGATATATTACCAAAGTTTGAAATGATCATGTTTCACAAGGCTGTTTATAGAATATCAATTTTGTTAAACCTGTAAATACATACGTGTATAGAACAAATGCCAAAAAGACACATTTTAACATTATATTTTGGTAGTGAATTCATGCTTGTTTTATCTTTGTGCTTTCTTATTTTTTTCTAATATTTCAGCAGTGAATTTGTATTTTCTTAAAAAAGATAATTTGCCTCATTTAAACTAAAACAGCACAGCTTGGCTTGATTCAGGATACATTAGATGTCTCCCAGACCCACCTTTCATCTCAGCTTCTCCAGAGTACCTTCATGGTTGGGGTCCACCTCCCCACCCTTGTGGGAGTTGGAAGAAGGCTGCTGGCTCATGTCTAGAAGAAAAGAGCCTGTGTATATTGTTATGATGAGAAGAAAATACACTCAATTTTAAGAAGAATGAATAAGGATTTTACTGATGGAAAAAAGTCCTAGAAGTCAAAGACAGGAGTGGGACCAGGACACTGGGAGAGGAGCTAGCATGGGGTAGCAGGAGACACACACACACACACACACACATTTTCTTTCCCCTCTAGTAAGAGGACTTCTGTGTGTGGAAATGGATAGATTGCTATGTTTCCTCCTAGATCTAATGGTCTCTGATCATCCAGAGATGATGGGATTCACCTCCATCTCCCATCCCAGCCTGACTACTCTTCTAGTCAGGGCAATGTTGGGTATGTTTAATCTAAATCACTCTTTCTGGAAAACGTAATATATATATATTTTATACACACACACGTATATTTATAAATATGTGTGTGTGTGTGTGTGTGTGTGTTTGTGTTTAATCTTTTGGGGAAATCAACTGGGCGTCATCTTTCAGCCACCAGAGTGCTGTTACATTAAATCTACCCTCAGCCTTCTCCAGCAGGGTGGTCTGTCACTTTTTGCATTACCTGCGGAGTTGCTATGATGATCCACAGTAGGGAATGAACCACGCCTAAATCATGAGGAAGGATGGAGGAATGCCATGTGTGGGAAGGGACACTCCAGAGCCTGAAATTCTGTATCAAATATGTTGACATCCGAGGGTCCTACATTTGGTGGTATTTCAGAAGGCCTATCAACATTGTGTTTAGTATCCATTGCCATCAGCTTAGGTTTATTTTATGTTTTCCATGTGCTGGAAGATTCAAAGGAAAGAAGGTAGTCTGGTGGGGACACAATATAGACCTGGATTGAATGAGGTTTAACTGAGTTGATGTTTATGTATTAGTCAGAGGGCAGGGTCATGGCAGCCACATCACTGCAGTGACTCAGATGGTTGGTGGACCACCTGTACCTTATTCTGACTTTTTGAGGTTTTAAGATACAGATTCTTGGGCTCTAAGATCTATGAGTCAGAATCTCTTAGGAGTGGCTCAGGATTTTAAATACGCTTTCTCCTGATGTATTTGGACTGTTGGCAGAAGGTGTCCAGGAGAGGCTTCTTAGATGTGGGAGGTGGGAACTGAGCTTGGTATTAAAAGATGGAGAGGAGCAAGACGACTTTCCAGGTAGAGAGGAGCCAGACACAAAGGCAGAGAGGCGTCTAAGCAAGGTCCACTCTGTGGGCAGAGAGAAAAGCAATATGGATGGAGCACATGGTATCAGCTGGGGAATACGGAAAAAACTGAAAAGAGCATTTGAGACATGAGTTTGAAAACCCAGCTGTTCTGTACTTTTTTTTTTCATTTGTTTGATGATACAGATATAACTTTTGATATTTCTATGCACAACACAATGTCATAAGCATGTATAGATTTTGACCCCACCTCCCAATTCACCCCCTACCCAGCAGACACAAAACTCACATTTCCAGGGAAGTAAAGCAAATATTACCATACTCTTTTTTATTCTGGTATTCGTAAGAGAATTTTACAAGCAGGCAACAACAAAATGAAACACTGAAAGTTCTTTCAGCATCGCAATTTATAAGGAGAATAAATAAATTAATCTTTTCACAATTAAATTTTATCTTAGGAAAAGAGTTTTGGATTTAGATATCCACTGTATTTCCATAGAAGTGAGAATATTTCATGAAAGAAGAGGCATAAATAAATTCTGTTATATTATGTAGGTAAATAAAAAGTCACAGAATTTACCAGCTTTGACATAAAATTTGTCAGTGTCATAGCACATTTTGCTCCCATGATGTACAGGTGCTTTGTTGATGTTCTAGATGTGTCTTTTAGTATTCTTATCTATGTGCAATGAGTAGAGAGAGAAACTGTTCATTCTTCTATCATCTCTCTCTGCTGTTTTCCATATTAGAAATTAGCTGTCCTCCTCAGTGTTCAGGAGATGCATTAGCCATTGGAAAGCTCGTAAATCCCCTGGTTGAGCCTGCTCTGTAGAGATGCTGGCATGAGAAGCAGCTCCATTGTGTCTACACCTGCATTATGCTCCTATGAGTTTTGGTTTGATGCTCATGTTCAAAGCTGTAGCGCCTTTTCTCTGTCACTGGCAGCTTCATGGGGGTGACATGTCCTCCTGATCATTCACGTCATTAGCTTTGGCAAATCTTTTATCTGAACTGGCTTTTGACTCCTCTCATTTCCTGTATAACAAACACTTAAATTCGGAGAAAGTTCATCAAGTGGTTATTACAAGATGAGGGTACCAAACAGAGATGTAATAATATGGTTTAGCCTGTGAGTATAACTCTAAAAAATGGAAGTCCCTATAAAATCAACTCCATACCACTTCAGTAATTCATAGTTGTAGCAAAATGAAGAGCACAGGTAGAAGGCCATGAGTCATATGAAATCCCCCCTTTGCTGACTAAAAAAATTCACCCATTTTTCTCTAACTTGAGAAATTATATCAGGATGAGTCAGTGACAGTGACTTACTTTATTATAAGGATACCTTTGAATTTAGCCTAATATACACAATGAATACATAGTTGGCAATCTCCAGTAGCTTAAGTGTTTTTCACATGTTGATACTTAGTGTTAAACTTGACAGTTGATGGAAACTACCCACAGAATTGTTGTGGTTGGCAATGGCGGGTTCCCCGCAGGAGTGTGACATGATGAAACTGATAGATAATCTTAGGATGTGCAGGATGAACTGGGGGTGAGGCTGGAGTGGGGAGATCAGTGAGAAGATTATTTCAATAACCCAGGGGAAAAATGATGTGCTCCATCTCAGCTCTTGATAGTGGCACTTGGAAAGATGGGACATCTGAGAGAGAGAAGGTGGTAAGAAGTCTTTGGAGGAGACCAGTAGGAGGACACATACGGCATCTGTAAGAGAGGAATATTTTCTAGTGGCATCCTGTCTCCTGAGGAAGGTAAAAAGAACAAATCAAGGCAGTAATATGCTCTGTGTGGCAGCAAATAGTCGGGTTACCCTGGGGAGAAACATGAAAAACCTCTGCTTGCGGGAACTACGAGTCATTTCCATCTCCCTGGGCTGAGTGAAAGCCCCAGCTGTGAGATTTCTTAGCCAATTATGGGAAGTTGCACAGGAAATGCAGTGCATTTAATGCAAGGCCACAAATCTGGGGCAACTTTCTGCTTTGAAGATTTCCTTACTTCATCTGCAATTTCCTTTTTTTTTTTTTAACATCTTTATTGGAGTATAATTGCTTTACAATGGTGTGTTAGTTTCTGCTTTATAACAAAGTGAATCAGTTATACATATACATATGTTCCCATATCTCTTCCCTCTTGCATCTCCCTCCTTCCCACCCTCCCTATCCCACCCTTCTAGGTGGTCACAAAGCACTGAGCTGATCTCCCGGTGCTATGCGGCTGCTTCCCACTAGCTATCTGTTTTACATTTGGTAGTGTATATATGTCCATGCCACTCTGTCACTTTGTCACAGCTTACCTTTCCCCCTCCCCGTATCCTCAAGTCCATTCTCTAGTAGGTCTGTGTCTTTATTCCTGTCTTACCCCTAGGTTCTTCATGACTTTTTTTTTTCTTAGATTCCATATATATGTGTTAGCATACGGTATTTGTCTTTCTCTTTCTGACTTACTTCACTCTGTATGACAGACTCTAGGTCCATCCACCTCACTACAAGTAACTCAATTTCATTTCTTTTCATGGCTGAGTAATATTCCATTGTATATATGTGCCACATCTTCTTTATCCATTCATCTGATGATGGACACTTAGGTTGCTTCCATGTCCTGGCTATTGTAAATAGAGCTGCAATGAACATTTTGGTACATGACTCTTTTTGAATTATGGTTTTCTCAGGGTATATGCCCAGTAGTGGGGTTGCTGGGTCATATGGTAGTTCTATTTGTAGTTTTTTAAGGACCCTCCATACTGTTCTCCATAGTGGCTGTATCAACCTACATTCCCACCAGCAGTGCAAGAGTGTTCCCTTTTCTCCACACCCTCTCCAGCATTTATTGTTTCTAGATTTTTTGATAATGGCCATTCTGACTGGTGTGAGATGATATCTCATTGTAGTTTTGATCTGCATTTCTCTAATGATTAATGATGTTGAGCATTCTTTCATGTGTTTGTTGTCAGTCTGTATATCTTCTTTGGAGAAATGTCTATTTAGGTCTTCTGCCCATTTTTTTTTTTTTTTTTTTTTTTGCGGTACGGTGGCCTCTCATTGTTGTGGCCTCTCCCGTTGCAGAGCACAGGCTCCGGATGCACAGCCTCAGCGGCCATGGCTCACGGGCCCAGCCGCTCCGCAGCATGTGGGATCTTCCCGGACCGGGGCACGAACCCGTGTCCCCTGCATCGGCAGGCGGACTCGCAACCACTGCGCCACCAGGGAAGCCCTCATTTTTGGATTGGGTTGTTTGTTTTTTTGTTATTGAGCTGCATGAGCTGCTTGTAAATTTTGGAGATTAATCCTTTGTCAGCTGCTTCATTTGCAAATATTTTCTCCCATTCTGAGGGTTGTCTTTTCATGTTGTTTATGGTTTCCTTTGCTGTGCAAAAGCTTTTAAGTTTCATTAGGTCCCATGTGTTTATTTTTGTCTTTATTTCCATTTCTCTAATAGGTGGGTCAAAAAGGATCTTGCTGTGATTTATGTCCTAGAGTGTTCTGCCTATGTTTTCCTCTAAGAGTTTGATAGTGTCTGGCCTTACATTTAGGTCTTTAATCCATTTTGAGCTTATTTTTTATTTTTATTTTTTTTTTTGCAGTACGTGGGCCTCTTACTGCTGTGGCCTCTCCCGTTGCGGAGCACAGGCTCCAGATGCGCAGGCCCAGCCGCTCCGTGGCCTGTGGGATCTTCATGTACCGGGGCATGAACCCATATCTCCTGCATCGGCAGGCGGACTCTCAACCACTGCGCCACCAGGGAAGCACTGAGCTTATTTTTGTGTATGGTGTTAGGGAGTGTTCTAATCTCATACTTTTACATGTACCTGTCCAGTTTTCCCAGCACCACTTATTGAAGAGGCTGTCTTTTCTCCACTGTATATTCTTGCCTCCTTTATCAAAGATAAGGTCACCATATGTGCGTGGGTTTGTCTCTGGGCTTTCTATCCTGTTCCATTGATCTATATTTCTGTTTCTGTGCCAGTACCATACTGTCTTGATTACTGTAGCTTTGTAGTATAGTCTGAAGTCAGGGAGCCTGATTCCTCCAGCTCCATTTTTCGTTCTCAAGATTGCTTTGGCTATTTGGAGTCTTTTGTGTTTCCATACAAATTGTGAAATTTTTTTTTCTAGTTCTGTGAAAAATGCCAGTGGTAGTTTGATAGGGATTGCATTGAATCTGTAGATTGCTTTGGGTAGTAGAGTCATTTTCACAATGTTGATTCTTCCAATCCAAGAACATGGTATATCTCTCCATCTATTTGTATCATCTTTAATGCAATTTCCTTTTTACAGTACTCACAGGGACATATGGTAGCATGAAGGCAGACTCGGAGCCGTTTCTGTCTCCATCCTGCTTCCTGAGAGGCAACTACTAGGCAACTTGATGGGTTTCTGTTGGGGCCCTGCAGCCAGGGCACTGAGCTGGGCCCTAAAATAGGTGGCAATGTGGATGCCCCATACTGGACTTCTTTTTTTTTTTTTATGGTATGCGGGCCTCTCACTGCTGTGGCCTCTCTCGTTGCAGAGCACAGGCTCCAGACGCGCAGGCTCAGTGGCCATGGCTCCCGGGCCCAGCCGTTCCGCAGCATGTGGGATCTTCCCGGACCGGGGCCCGAACCCGTGTCCCTTGCATTGGCAGGCAGACTCTCAAGCACTGCGCCACCAGGGAAACCCGATACTGGACTTCTTAGTGGGCTATTTGTCCCACCAGGAAGGGAGCCTGGCCTGAGGTGTGGGGTCCCTTTAAGTGAAGAGAGGTTGACCATGAAGATCTGGACACATTGTAAAAAGCCACTAAAAATCTCTAAAAAAATTTGCTCCGAGGGCCTTCACCATTATTTTATTTCTGATTTTGCCCAGGGACTATTTGGCCCTCTTGCCTTGAACAATGAGGATAGTGGCCCCTGCTGCTCCTGCCATGCTCTGCTAACAGAGTTTGTTATAGTTGTAATTTACCCAGATTGTCTGACATCCTGACTATCCATGGGTCTGACTTCTAATGTCTTGGGCCAGCATGAAGTTGTTTGCCCCCCTACCAGCAGGAAGGAAGGATCTCCCTCTTCATTCTCTTCTCTAAATTTCCTCCTTCTAAAATAATAATAATAGTGGTAAAGAGAATTAAAGTAACTTTCCAAAACTACCTTCAAGGAGAATAATATGAGAGGAAGGATCTGTCTTCATACCCAGTTAAGAGTGGGGACGGGGTGTTACAGTCTAGGCTGGCCGTCCTGGGTGAGCATCTCTGAATGTAGGCTAAAAAAATGGCTCCCCAAAGATACGTTCACATCCTAATTCCTGGAATCTGTAAATGTTATTTTATTTGAAAAAACAAAACAAAACAAAACTCTTTGCAGATGTTATTAAGTTAAAGATCTTGAGATGAGGATATCATCTTGGAATATATGGTTGTCCTGAAATCCAACACAAGTGTCCATATAAAACCGAGGCAGAAGGAGATTTTATATACATGAAAGAGGAGGGGGCAAAGTGGCCACAGAGGCAAAGACTGAAATGATGGGACCACAAGCTCAGGAATGCTGACAGCCACCAGGGGCTGGAAAAGGAAAGGAATGGATACTCTCCTAGAGGTTCTGGAGGGAATGTGTCCCAGCTGACACTTGATTTCAGCTCAATGGAACAGATTTCAGACTTCCGGCCTCTAGAACTATGACAGAATAAATTTTTACAGTTTTAAGCCACCAAGTTTATTGTAATTTGTTACAACAGTCACAGGAAGTGATACAGTAACAAAGGTGTTTTTTCCTGTACTTGGCTGTAATAAGGGTCCTGATGTCTAATTTTGGGAAGTAACACACAGAAAATTTGGGAAGAGCAAAAGGTGCAGGAAACATCACCCTAATGCCCTAGTCTTCAGAGAATCTGACAGTTAGTTTAGATGTGGAAGCAACAACCAAAGGTCATCTAATATCCATCCATTTTTCTACCTTTCCCTATAACAACTGTGTACCTATTATGAACTAAGCACTTTGCCAGGCCCAGATTTGTGGCCTTTCCCAAACACCTTTTTTCCATATGTCAAACCTGTCTTACCTGATTACGACCTTGAATTTATATCACATGGATGAGTCTCTTGGATAAAAAAATATAAAAAAAGGCTCATAAGAATAGCTGAATTGGTAAAGAAACTACCATGCCTTTCTTTCTTCACCAATCAACTCTGTGGCCAAATTTCCATAGCTCTGAAATTGGGTCAAATCAATACAAAATAATGATTAAGTCTTGAGCCGGACTCAACATCTTGGCAGTGGAAGAGCAGGGAGACACATAGCCTTGGGTAATGGAAACATTCCAGATTAAGCCAGAGTCAATCTGGGGCAATGGCTATTTTTTTTTTAAAGAAAGTATTTTAATTGAAAGTATATAGCCACATTGGTACAGTCTAATCCAGGCCACCAAGGAGAGCTGTGAATATTCTAAAGGCAGAAGGAAAGGGGAGAGGAGAGGCATGAGGAGGCTGGGGGCTCTGCACTAGATGAGAGAAAGCCCTTTGGATCTCTAAGGACGTGTTCTACCTATCAGCAGGGGCCAGCAAAAGATTTCATTATGTTTTATTCACCAAGTTTTCAGCCTCATTCAGAAGCAAGGAGGTATGGCAGCAAGAGAGATGCATCTGCAAACACACCAAATCCATCCAAAGTCTTTTTCCAGTTGGAAAGCCCATGGAAATAGTTTGGAATGGGTGTCATTTGGACTGACTAGTGTTTTACTCTCTGAGTCTGAATTTTTCCACCTGCAGAGTGAAAGATTTGCATTAGAGAACGAATTCTACAGCACTAGAAAATTTAAAATGCCCCATCTAAAAGGGACATTATAGATCACCTTGCTCCTTCCAGCTGGTTTACAGTTCAGAAGAGTAAACTCAGATTATAGAAATGACTTGTCAAAAGCAACATGGCAAGGTGTTGGTGAAGCTAGGGTTAGAATCTAGAATCTGGGGCTTCTGGGCTAGGTTCTCCCGTATCCTATGGATTTTTGAAGGGATTGGCTCATGGATGGACTTAAGGTTTCTTTAAACCCCCTGAATTTATATGCCACAATTTTGTGAATGTTTATATATATTTTTTAAAAGCAAGGAAACCTTTAATGTGATGTCCAGAAATGGTTAAGGACTTTTCAAAAACCCATCCATCAGTTAATTCGATGAAGATTTATTGTGTCTCTGCTGCTTATCAGGCCTCATCTGGGCACTTAGAACAGAGCAGGCAGAAGTCCCTGCTTTCAAGGAGCTTGTATTTTACAGGGATGAGAGACACTTAACGAGTAAAATATATCATATGTCAGGTGGTGATAGGTGTATGGAGAAAAACAAAGCAGGGACAGTAAGTCCAGGGGACGACTTCTGCGTTTCTTGAATTGGAATTAAATTTTCCCCACGAGTGCCAAGACTCCTTGCACTGAAAATTAGGAACACAGCACAATGAAGGGACAAGGCATGCTGTGCTATGGCCATTGTACAAGTGGGCAGCTAGAGGCAAAGACGGTGTCCTCAGAAGCCCCTGATCCTGTTCACTTGTTCATTTTCAGGGATGCCTGTGCCAGGAAAGTGAGGAACTCATTGTCTTGAGCCCCCTGAGGTTGGATGCTGGGCCATCATAACTTACTGGGGGCCCCATGCTGTCTACTGTCCAAGATAGTGTTGGTTTCTGTGTCAGCATTATTGATGACCTGCTGCATCACTGCATCCCAGGGAGGAGGGGAAGACAGGTCAGCCAGGGGGGCAGCGGCAGCAGCAGTCGATGGAGGTTCTGTGTTTGGGGATAAATAAAGGATGACCTTTCAGTGGTCTATGCTGCTTCCTTTTCAAAGCAGTTTGAGCATGATTTGATCTTCACATGGTTCTTAGAGGCATGGCAAGTGTGGTTAATCCCACTGTGAAAATTTATCATCCAACACACAGAGAGGCTGTGGGGTCATATACGGCAGGTTAGAAGCAGGGCCAAGAATTAAAGCCCATATCCTCTTGTCTCCTTGCAAGAGCCTTTCCTCCTCCATCCACATCCTTGATTTCCTCCCTGTCACGTTTCTTTCTTTTTTTTTTTTGAGGTACGCGGGCCTCTCACTGTTGTGGCCTCTCCCGTTGCGGAGCACAGGCTCCGGACGTGCAGGCTCAGTGGCCATGGCTCACGGGCCTAGCTGCTCTGTGGCATGTGGGATCTTCCTGGACCGGAGCACGAACCCGTGTCCCCTGCATCGGCAGGCGGACTCTCAACCACTGCACCACCAGGGAAGCCCACTGACACGCTTTCTTGCTGTACCCTAACGTGGCCTTTTCTCTGTGTACATACATGGAGAAAGAGATCTCTAGGGTCTCTTTCCTCTTTTAAGTACACTAGTCTTATTGGATTGGGACCCCACCCTTATGACCTCATTTAATCTTATTTACCTCCTTGAAGGCTTTGTCTCCAAATAAACATTGGGGATTAGGCTTTCAACCTATGAATTATTTTTGTGTGTGTGGGGAGGGGACAAACAGTTCAGTCCATAATAGAGGCTAACATTTATTAATCTCCAATATGTGCCAGCACTGTGTAAAACACTTTATACACTTCCTCATCTAATTATTAGCCTTATTTTACAGACAGATTGAGGTTAGCAGAAAGGTTACCTAATTTGCCCAGGACACAAAGCTAATAAGTGGAGAAGTTGGAACTTGGACCAAGACCTGATTCTAAAGCCTGGTCTTTCATTCATTTATAGTCTACAGCCTTCTATTTCATTTGGAAGATGTGATGGGAATAGGTTCCTTGAAAAAGTTTTTAAGCTTTTTCCATTAGATTCTTCCATTTTCCTTGCCCAAGTCAAATATTTTTCTTACTTTCAGAAACATAATGGGGATTTGATTATTTTCATTCAACATCTATTCATGGAGAACTGTTGTTTCAGGAAAGTATATGAAATGCTCTGGGGGATATAGAGAAAAAGTATATTATTTAGGATAAACTAGGCTATGCTGAAGTGTAATAACAATGACAAAATATCACTGGATTAACATACAATTTATTTATCATTTATGGTACATGTCCAGCATGGGTCAGTGACAAACTCTACTCCAGTGTTATAGCCCCGGACTGTGGAGGCTCTGCCATTTTATACTTGTACCATCTGGAACACATGGTCTCTGTAGTCACTATGGAAGAAGACAGAAGAGAGAGGCCACTGCATTTATCTGCCAAATAGATACACCATCAAGAGATAGAACTTTCCCATAACTTGAGAAAGTTCCCTGCTGTGCTCTTCTGTTCACTTCCCCACTAGTGTACCTTCTCTCTCTCTCCAACAGAGACAAGCACTTTCTAATTTCTATCGCTATTAGTTTAGTTTTGCCTGTTCTAGGAAAACTGTACATTTGTGGCTTCTTTTGCTTAACATGTTTTTGAGATTCATCATTGTGTGACTGTCAGCAGTTTGTTTCTTTTAATTGCTCATGTATAGCATGAATTAATCTCAGCCAGGTGATCCTATGCTTATCTCTAGAGGTGCCTGATATTAACCCTGGGCCAAAGCTAGAGAACGTAATAACTGGGGACAAATGATGTTTACAACCATGTGCATGTGAGTGGTTTTGGGCCAGGATGTGCCAGCCTGTCAGCTTTGCTTACTAATAATAATTGGACTTATGGTTTGCACCCGATTTTGGTAGAGCCTGTGGAGGGTTGACAGTAGATGTTGGACATATGGCTGTAATGTACCTACCAGACCATTTCACTTTAAGAGACCCCTACCCCAAGCAGACCTTTGGCTTCCTGGTTCTGAGATTCTTTGCATGCATACCAGTGGTGGTTTGAGAACTGGAGACAATGCAGGTCTTGGGCAACCCAGCACACTCACAGAAGCAAAAAGAAGTCTGTACTTAAGATGAACTATTATTGCTGTCTTTTATCCTTTGCTTATGTTAAGGTTGTTTCCTAAGGATAAACTGTTTGAGTCTCATGCATCCTTTTAGCAATTAAACCACTGAGAGTAATTAACATGTTATTAACACAGGCGAGTAGCAGTCCATTGCATGGATACACTGTAATTTATTTATCCACTCACCTATTTCAACATACTAGTTTTATACTATTATGAATAATGCTGCTATGGAAATTCTTGTACAAATCATTCTGAGGACATATGTTTTAATCTCTTGGGAAAATGCCTATTAGTTAATATTATTGTTGCATAACAAATTACCACAAATTTAGTGATTTAAAAAAACACATATTGTCTCAGTTTCTGTGGATCCGAAACCTAAGCACTGCTTAACTAGGTCCTCTGTTTCAAAGTCTCTTACAAACCTGCAATCAAAGTGTCAGCTAGGGTTGGGATGTCATCTGAAGGCTTGATTGAGGAGTGATCCACTTACAAGCTCATGTACTTGTTGGCAGGATTCAGTTCCTGGGGGCTGTTGAAATGAGGACCTCAGTTTTAGCAGGCTGTTAGCTGGAGGCTGTCCTCAGTTCCTTGCCAGGTAGGCCTCTCCAAGATGTCAGTTTGATTTATGAAAACATATACACTGAGAAGGCAACAGAGAGAGCCTGTTAGCAAGATAGAAATGACAGTCTTGTCATCTAATGGAAATGGAAGGCACATTAATTAATAATGGAAGCCACATCCCCTCAGTGTTGCTGTATTCCATTGGTTAGACCCAAGTTACTCAAGGGGAGGGAATTGTACAGGCTATGAATAGCAGGAAATAGAGATTACTGGGGACCGTCTTAAAGGCTGCCTACTGCAGAGTTGAATTTCTGGGTCACGGAATAGGCACGTAAGTAAATAACTGTGTACCAAACTGCTAAGGTATTTTCTAAAGTAGTATCATTTGACATTCCCACCAACAGTGTATGAGAGTTCTAGTTGCTCCACATCCTTTTCAATACTTGGTATTATCAGACATTTTTCTTTTAGTCTATCTGGTGGGTATGAAATGGTATGCCATTTGAGATTTAATTTACATTTCTCTTATGGCTAATGATGTTGAGCGTTTTTCAGTTTGCTTATTGGCCATGCGTATATAGACTTCTGTGAAGTGTCCAAGTGGTTTGCCTTTTGCGGGGTGGCTTTTCTTCCTACTACTGATTTGTAAGTGTTCTTTCTATATTTTTGGATATAAGTCCTTTGTCAAATTATTGTATTGCAAATATTATCCCCTAGTCTTTAGCCTGCATTTTAATTTTCTTAACAGTGTCATTCAAGTTATTTATGTTGATATGTTACATAAACATATGAATATAGTTTTTGTTTTAAGGTTTTTAATGTTAACAAATTCAGTCCATCTTTTTTTTTTTTTTTTTTTTGCGGAACGTGGGCCTGTCACTGTTGTGGCCTCTCCCGTTGCAGAGCACAGGCTCCGGACGCTCAGGCTCAGTAGTTGTGGCTCACGGGCCCAGTTGCTCCACGGCATGTGGGATCTTCCCAGACCAGGGCTCGAACCCGTGTCCCCTGCATTGGCAGGCAGATTCTCAACACCTGCGCCACCAGGGAAGCCCTGATTTCTTTAGTTTTTGTAGCAGGTCTTCAGAAAGTGTAAGTCCTACAACTTTTTTTCTGTATTTTTCCAAATTCTTTTGGCTAATCTAGGTCCCTCACATTTCTATACAGTATTTTAGAATCAGCTTGTCAATTTTTTTAAAAGTCTATTCACATTACACTGAATTGGTACAGATCTATTTGAGGAGAAATTGACATCTTAACAATATTATCTCCCAAACCATGAACATGATTTAACTAGCTCTTTTTTATATTTATTTTTTTAGTAATGTTTTGTACTTTTCAGCATACAGGTCTTCATTCTCTCAATTAAATTTACAGTCGTCCCTCAATATGTGGTATTGGGTAGCAGGGATCTGGTTCCAACACCCCTGTGCATGCTAAAATTCAGGGATGCTTAAGTCCCTATTCATGTAAAATGTCATAGTACAATTGGTTCTTTCTACTCATGGGTTCTGCCTCTGTGGGTTCAACCAACCCAGATTGAATTCCAAGGTTGGTTGAATCCCAGGATATGGAAACTGCAGATAGGAATACACTTGGTCCTCCCTATGTAGTTCAGTTTTTTGATGCTGCTGTAAATGGTATAACTTTAATTTTTAGTTCTTTATATTAATGTATAGGAATATAATTAATTTATTTGCATATCATCTTTTTATTTTTGGACTTTGCTAAGTTCATTTACTAGTTCAAATAGAATTTTTTTGATTCCTTGAAGTTATCTATTTTAAAAATCATATTGTTTGTGAGTAAAGACAGGTTTACTTCTTTTCATCAAGATTTTTTGCCTTTTCTGTCTTTTCTTTTTTCAGCCTATTGCCGTAACTAGCCACTCCAGCTCAATGTTGAATAGAAGTGTGAGAACAGACATCCTTTTCTTTTTCTCAATCTTAGATTGAAAGAATTCAGTATTTCACCATTAAATAAGATGTTAACTGTAGTTTTTTGGATAGATGCCCTCAATTAGATTGAGGAAATAGTCTCCTGTTGCTAGTTTATGGAGGGTTTTTATACTTAACTTCTCTTGAATGCTTTTTCTGCATGCATTGAGATGATATGTGGTTTCTTTTCTCTTTTTTTTGTTGTTAACATTTAAATAAATTGAAGTATAGTTGGTTTACAGTGTTTCAGGTATACAGCAAAGCGGGTCTGTTATATATATTCTTTTTCAGCTTCTTTTCCATAATAGGTTATTACAAGATTTTGAATGGTTCCCTTTGCTATACAGTAGGTCCTTGTTTTTTATCTATTTTATATACAGTAGTATGTATCTGTTAATCCCAAATTCCTAATTTATCTCCCTCCCAGCCCCCCTTTCCTCTTTGGTAACCGTCAGTTTGTTTACTATGTTTATGAGTCTATTTCTGTTTTGTAAATAACTTCATTTGTATCATTTTTTTAGATACCACATATAAGTGATATCATGCAGCATTTATCTTTCTGTCTGACTTGTTTCACTTAGCATAATGCTCTCCAAGTTCGTTCATGTTGTCATGAATGACAGGATCTCTTTTTTAAGGCTGAATAATATTCCATTGTGTATGTGTATCACGTCTTATTTATCCATTCATCTGTTAACGGACGTTTAGGTTGTTTCCATACTTGGCTGTTGTGAATAATGCTGCACTGAACGTGGGAATGCAGATGTCTCTTCTAGATAGTGGTTTTGTTTCCTTTGGATATATACCCAGGAGTGGAATCCTGGGTCAGAAGGTAGTTCTATTTTTAATTTCTTGCGGAACCTTCATGCTGTTTTCCCTAGTGTCTGTACCAGTTAACATTCCCACCAACAATGCACGAGGGTTCACTTTTTCCCACATCCTCGTAACTTACTTTATAGATGTGGAGACCAAGGTACATAGAGGTTAAATAACTTGCTCAAATATCACACAGCTAGGAAGTAAGACAGTGATGGAGCCTTGATTTCTGTCCCAGAACTCTGGTCATACCACACAAAGGACAGAAGGAAGCCAGCCCTTGTCCCCAGGAAGCCTGCTCCCGTTGATGCCTCACTAGAAGTCAGTGGCATTATAATGTCAGTTTCTGAGATACTGGCAGTGTATATCACTGAAGGCCCCATGGGTGGTGGAAATGGCCTCACCTGGGAGGTAGTTTCCCAGCCACTACTTGTGGTGACACTTACAGATGAGACACATTTTCTTAACAAATAAGAATCTAATGGATTAGGTCTTATCTAACTATGCATTCTGCATTCAGCTGTGCCTCTCCCTGCCTGATGCTGCTGGCATAATTAAACTTAATGTACTTTTAATGATGTCTTCTTAACTCAAGCGTTCACATGCAATTAGCCTTAAACGGGGATGAGCTGTTGCAGGTCTAGGGGCTGTTCTCTACAATGCCCCCTTAAGACTCAGGTTCAGATGTGAATGAATCATCAACTTCAAGGTTTGCAAATGTTAGCTTGGGGGTAAAGATGGCTTTTAATACTAGTCATTCTCATTTGAGCCAGAA
Organism: Mesoplodon mirus; assembly: GCF_964341445.2. Taxonomy (NCBI): domain Eukaryota; kingdom Metazoa; phylum Chordata; class Mammalia; order Artiodactyla; family Ziphiidae; genus Mesoplodon; species Mesoplodon mirus. The sequence continues at coordinate 52,176,378 of NC_138980.1, forward strand.
AAATGACAACTTTTTCTAGTTTGCCTTAAATTCCAGGTGCCAGGTCCCAGAAACCAGTTATGAGTTGTAAATTTTGTTTTGTTTTGGATCTGAGTTTTTGGCTGGCTAATGGGTAAAGAAAAGGTCAGGGAAACAATGTGTAAGGAACAGAGCATTGTACTGGGAGTTAAGATATCTGGGTTCTAGCAAGTAACATCCTCTCTTTGAACTTTATCTGTAAAACAAGAGGGTTAAACTAGATGACATTTATGATTCCCTTCAGCTCTGGGAATTATTATTTAAATATGGTCTCTCTGCTGCCAACCTCTCTCCTACCTCCAGTCCCTCTTCCTTCCGACCTCAACTGGTGATTTCCAGAACATGATCTGTGTCATTCCCCTCATCAGAAATCTCCCATCACAGTAAAGCTACCAGTATTTATTGAGTATTTACCGTACGATAGACATTTATATCTCTTATCTCACTTCATCTTCAGCAGCCCAGTGAAGTTTGGTATTTTGTCATTTTTACTGATGAGGGGACTGATTCAGAGAAAAAGAGTTTCCCAGCTCAAACAGTGGGAAAGTGGTGAAGAGCAGTCTGTAATTGTACACAGTGCCATGCCGCTTCTCACATGTTCACTGTGGCCAACAGAAGAAAGTGGAGGCCGAGGCAGGCATACAGAGCCCTCAGGATCTCATCCCAATTTAGTATTTCTAGCCTCTTCTCTCCTCTCATACACTGTTTCTCGCCTCCCCTACCCCGCTCAATGCCAGTCCCTCCACAGCTCTTCACATGTACCCTGATATTCAACCCCTGTATTTTCACCCAGGCTTTCCCCTCTGCTTGTTTTACCCTCCTGTCCTGTATCATCCCATCATAGCTTCAAGTACCTGTTCAGGTCTCCCCTCTGCCAAAATTCCTTTCCCAGTTCTTCATGTTTCCTTCCCCTTGTTTTTAACGCACTCTCTCTCTATCACGAACACAGGAAAGGCTTTGATGTATCATAATTGAGTTATTCCTGTATGTCTCTATTACCTAACTTGACTGTGGACTGTAGATGATAAGGGATGTCTGTTATGCCTCTCTTCTTCCTCCCCTGCACTTGATAGATAATTCTGTGCTTCTCACATAGTTGCCTCTGATGCAAGGGTGATATTCACAGTATTTAACAACTGGTATGGCATGTGCACCGACACATGACAGTGGACTCTGGCTGTAGTGGTGAGTCCATATGGAACATCACCCCTCCCTGATGTATGTATAGGGAATTGAAACTGTCAAAGGAAGGACTGCTAAATGTATTCCTTCTTAGTTCCCTTCCACTTTACCATACTGCCTCTAAAATGATCTCCTGCACCGCTCTCCCATGGTGGTCTCCCTTCCGGGTCCTCTCCCTCTGATCTCAGCTCCATTGTACTTACCCTGCTCTAGACCTCTGTTTCCCTTCTCAGACCCTCCAGCTCACTCCGGCCTTAGGAACTACATTCTCCCTTTGCCCTCTGGCACATATGGCTCTTCCCCCACCTCTTCCCGTGGCTGGCTACCTCCCATTGGTCAGCTCTCTGCTCAAACGTCATCTTAGAGGGGCTCCCCAATAATTCTACTGAAAAGCCTCCCCACCGCCTCCACCCAGTTTCTCACAGCACTCTGATTGTGTCTTTCAGAGTACCTGTTAAACTCTTTGCTTGCTTATTGCTTATTAATGTTCTCTTCCTTATTAAAATGTAGGTTCTGAGTATAGACCTTTGCTGTTTTATGCACAGCTGTATCTCCAGTGGTATGTAGTAGGTACTCAAAAATTTTAATTATTTGTTGAATAAACAAGTGAATGAATATCCAAGGAAACCTATTTTATTTGAAAGTCATTAGTACTGCTATACATAGGCTAGGCATTCTGCTGGGTACTGGGGCATATAGGAATGAACCAGGAAGCTAATCCGGGGAGGTACTTTGGTTGCAAACAAACCCTTCAAGTTGTATTAGTGCTGAGTGGGGTTTTCCTTGGAGGAGGCACAGGTACTCTAGCTTAAAGTGGGGATTTTGGGGGACCTTAGACTGGGTCTCTTAATCAGCTTGTGTTCTCATGTTCACTCTCTGTATGGCTCTATATCCTTCTGTGAAACTGCTTCATTCTTCTCTCTTCCAAGGGCAGCTCCTCCTCACCCTCTGTGCTCTTCTCATTCCTCCATAAATTAATCTTGCCCCTGGCTTGGCCTCATCGTGGTCCTGACTCAGCTCTGATGCCTCCTTTCATGGTCTTGTTCTGCCAGCAATTCTCTCATTTTCTCACATCCCCTCTTCCTCCTTCCCTAGAGATAGATATGGGTTGGTCCAGTCCCTCTCTTGATGCCAGGCCACAGGAGGTTACCAGCTAGCCTAGGGATTGGTTTTACTTGTGTTAGGTTCAGCTTCTTGGGCAGCAGAGGTTGTGAGTGGGACAGTTAGTTTAGTAGTAGTGGGGCAGATGGTGCCTGACATCCCCGGATGAGCATTCATTAAGAAGAGAAGATAGGCACAAAATAACTAGATTACACAGTAGATCAGAAGGATTCCATATGAATAATACAGTGGCCCTGGAAATCAGAAAAGGGAAAGATGACTTCTGGCCTAAATGGGGTCATTGATTCATCTTCCCTCTTTAGGAGCAGTTTTCATGAATCATAAATAAGAAGCTTCTTCCAAGTATCAAAGAGAAGACAGAAAAAAATGGGTTGTCAGATACATACACAGGGACCACATCTAAGTCCAAAGTTCTATTTCTCTTTTGTCAGGAGTTCACATTTTGATGGATAAGCTGGGTCATTATTGAAATGCATTTGTCCTACATATTTTTAAAAGGCAACTGTGACTATTGCATAGACTATTTAGCTTCAGGGATTTTTAAGAAAACGCTGTATTAAAGACTGATTTTCCATTGTGTATTCTAAAAGAAGCTGGATTTGAGTTTTGGGGTTGTATTAGGGCATGCCAAATCATAGTAACAAATAGATTAAAACGTGTGTGGCACAGCAAAATAGAAGTTGTTTTCTGGCTCACATACAGTCAAAAGGAGTTCTAATGAGTGGGATGTGGTAAGGTTGCTATTCCATGCTGCCATCCAGTCATTAGCTTTATAAGGAAAAAGGCATGGAGTACTATTCATGGAGCTTTTTAATGGGTCAGCCTGGAAGTGGCATACATCTTTCTGCTTATCTTTCATTGGCTAAGCTCAGTCACATGGCTATATGCAAGGGATGGTGGGAAATGTAGTCTACATGTGTGCCTAGGAAGAAGAGAAAATGGATTTTGGTTAGCAGCTTTTAGTCACTACCATTTTTTTTTTTTTTTGAAAAAAGAAATATAGAAATTAGGCAGTCTAAAAGGCTTTTCTGTTTTCTAAAATAGGAGAAACACTATTGCAAAATGTAACCATTTATTTTGTATACCTTCATATAGCCCATTTCCTTTTTCTCTTTCAAGTTTAAATCTAAGAATTTGAAAGGGTGAAGGACCCTAAAATTCATTTGCCCTTAATTTACACATGAGGTCCAGGGAGGTTTTCCCTGGTCTTCTGAGAAACCAGAAATTGGTCTTCTGAGTCCAATTTCTTGTTGGACTCTGTCATCTCACCCTCAATGCAGAGGAAACATCTAGTTGGGGAAACACTAGGATCTGTGTTTGGAAGTTAGGAAGACACAAATTCAATAACTGTTGAGAATCATAGGCTGTTGGCATTGGAAATGGTTGCAAACTTCCTTTCACTTCAGAGTTTCTTTTGTAGCATCTTGAATAGTCATCTAAGTTCTATTCTTTGGAGACATTCAAAACAAGTCTGTTCCCTTTTTTATCTAACGCCCCTAGGGTAGTGTTGTGGTTCTCAAGCAGTGCGCTGTGGAGTTCTAGGGTCCCACAAAAGGGTCATCTCCTTGGGCTGGGAGGAGGGCTGAGCCAGGGTCATGTTACCACTTCCATGGGCCCCTTCTTCCATAAAAAATATTAAAAATTACATTTTATGTCTGTATTGGTATACAATTTATAATTATATATTAAAACATTTTATTTGACCTAAAAGTACATTTTTTCTTCCAATTTTAGAAGAAATTAAACATTTTTGTGAGTTCCTAAAAGAATAGTGGGCCCTGCACAGTGCATCCACTATACCTCACAATACATCCACTAAGTTGACCCTGAACTAAGCTTGCTCACTGCCCCCATCAGAGATGTTAAAAGTGAAAAATGTGTGTCTTAGAATTAATGGTGGAATATCTCTGGATCATAGATGAGGAAACTTAGGATGAGAGAGGGTGACTTACAAGGACATTTGGTAGGTAAGTGACAGAGCCTGGGCCACTGTTTCCATATCCCGTGCCTTTTCCACTCACCCATCCACTCCTTTACTCACACATTCCGTGTTTGGTAAGGCCTCTACTGCATCAGGCGCACTGCACCACAGCATCCCAGACCACATTTGGTCCTTAGGGGAGGGCAAGATGTGTTATGTTCGTTTCACAGATGCACCATCTTGGACTCAGAAGGCGGGTGTGGGGTTTCTCCATACTCCTCTTGCTACAGAGAACAAGAATGCAGGGCCTGTTATGCCACTTCCTGGTCCCAGCATCTCTTTGAGCCTGGTATAATGAACAACTTTTATCTTTTAAAGATCTTGAATATTTATGATTCATGACAAAGTCTATTTTCTGTCTCACCTGATCAATCAAATGTAACAGAGAAGGATCTGGGGCACAGTCAATGCCACCTCTTCACTTTACAAATAACTCCTCTGTTGGGGTGGTATATACGTATCAGGTTCCATGCCACTAGAACTGCTGTTATCCCCACTTTACAGATGGGGAAACTGAGGCCAGTGAGGCCTCAAGGTTTGAGTCCAGCCTGACTCCAGCTTTCTCTCCTTAATTGGTAAACTCCTCTCCCTCCCTTTTTATGGCTCCCCTCCACTACTTTCCTTTTGTAATAGTTTTTTTTCCCCTTCTTCTAGTTTTGACCCCTACAATTGAAGGTATAGGAGGTTTTTGAGCTGTTGAATCAATTCCTATAAATCAGTCAGTGTTCAGTCACCAGGAAAGCTTAGAAGTTCACTCACCACCCAAATCAGCCAGACCTAAGTAGTTGAAGAGAGCAAAGTTCATTTGTTCCCTGGCTCCTGTGTGGTCAATTCCCCAGAGTCCTTTCAGCCGGCCACCTGCCTGGAGGTCTTCCCTCTGTCACTGGAGAGCACAGAATGGAATCCCTTTCCTTGAAACTTCTGTGGTTGCTGGTATTTAAAAAAAAAATTCATAAAGAAGCCTTTTTATTTCTAAGTCTAAGCTAATTTGCAAGATAGGCAAGTGTTATGATGAAGCTATAGACGTATCAATATGCACATATATTTATTTATAAGCACACGCAAAGACTTCTGGGAGGATTCTCTCCAAAGCAGAAATAGCAGTCTCTCTTGGAGAAGAGAGTGGAAATACAGGAGCTCCAATCTTTATGAGACAAATTTATGTATAGTTTTCATTTTTTTCAATGGACAATTGCTTATTTAATTAAAGAAATTAAACACCAAGAAATATTGTATTATGAAGAAATGGATATGGTCTTGGGTAAAATCCTGTGGCCTCTCTGGGTTCCAGTTTTCTCATTTCCAAAATGAGAAATTAAATGATCTCTGAGGACACTGCCAAAGCACTAACAGTCTCCAGTTCTTTCCGTTCTATCTGATCAAGTGCAGCCTCTGTCGACCAGATCACCGGCAAGTGTAGGGAATCACTGTAATTTGCTTTTTAAGAGTAAAGTTATAGGCTTAATTTCTTCTGCTCCCAGAAGCAATGAAGCATTGCATCTGGCTCATTCATTTCACAGATACTTATTGAGCACATACTGTGGGTCCAGAGAGGATTCTAGGTGCAGAGGGCAGAGCAGTGAACGTGAGTGACAAGGGCCCCCGCACCTGTGAGAAACAATACAGGAAAAAAAAAAAGTATAAAAACATCACAGTCATCACGGGTTACAATAACTGGTATGTCAGGACCATAGGTGTTGCTCAAGTAGCCTTTCTTAGGAGACATTCGAGCTGACATCTGAAGGGTAAGAATGAGCAAGTGTGCAAATATCTGCAGTGCAAGAAGTTGCATTCTGAGAAGCAGGGCGAGTACAAAGGTCTGGAGGTGGGAAGGGCTTAGTGCATCGGAGGAGGCTGGAGCACAGTGAGTGGGAGTGGAAAAAAGCTGAGTGAGGTCAGAGGGGTCGGCATGGGCCAGGGCCTGCAGACTACCCATCCTATGGTTCTAAGAGCGTTAAATGTCGGTGAAAGATTTTTAGCTGGAGAGTTGTGCTCCGATGTCTTCAGTGGAGGTGGGGACTTCTGATATATCTTGAAGTAGAACTGTGACCGGTCTCAGCAATGGAGTAGGTGAGGAAAGTGGGGCGAAAAAAGGAGGAAGGATAGTATACAACTAAGAGCCAGCCCTGACCAGAGCCCTGCCAGGAAGCCCCAGTCACAGGTTGGGGCTTGGATCGGTGTTAATTTCAATATCAGTAGCACAGGGAGCTCTACTCAATGCTCCAAAAAAGGGCGGATGTATGTATACGTATTGCTTATTCAATTTGCTGTAACAGTAGAAGCTAACACAATATTGTAAGGCAACTATATCCCAATAAAAAATTTTAAAAATGTTAATTTCATTTAAGCATGGAGTCCCTGCTTCGGCTTAGGGTTGAGGAGAAGGGAAGTGTAAGATATGGCCCTGACCTCGAGAAGCTTAAGGTTGTTTTTAGGCTGGTGAGCTGCACACACAGTGGCAGCTGTGAGTTTAAAAAAAAATGCTTGCAAATTCTTGGGCACTCCTTCCATTGAGATGTAGCATCTTCATCCCTTCCCGTTGACTCTGGGTAAGCTTGTGACTGCTTTGATTGAGAGAGTATAATGGGAGAGATGCCATGTGATATCTGAGGGAAGATTATAAAGGGAAATGCCTCGTTCACCATCACGCTTATGCTTGGAGCCTGAACCTCATGACTATCTGGGAACCACCACACTGTGAGGAAGTGCAAGCCATGTGGAGAGGCCACGTGTAAACTCTACAAGTGGCAGGCCTAGTCTTTTTTTTTGTGTGTGTGGTATGCAGGCCTCTCACTGTCGTGGCCTCTCCCGTTGCGGAGCACAGGCTCCGGACGCGCAGGCTCAGTGGCCATGGCTCACGGGCCCAGCTGCTCCGCGGCATGTGGGATCTTCCCGGACCGGGGCACGAACCCGTGTCCCCTGCATCGGCAGGCAGACTCTCAACCACTGCGCCACCAGGGAAGCCCCAGGCCTAGTCTTTGAGTCATCCCAGTGCAGGTGCCAGATGTGAGGCTAAAAGAACCTGTAGATGATTCCAGGCCCCTGGCTGTGAGCCACGCTTAGCCTTTGAGGCTTCCCACCTGAGGTCCCAGACATCATGGATCAGAGAGGAGCTGTGCCCTGTTCAAATCCCTGACCCACAGAATCTGATTATTTGAAGTAACTACATTTTGGTGCAGTTTGTTACACAGCAGTAAAACCAGAGCAGCCAAAGTCATTCTGCAAAGGCTACGCACTGTATGATTACACCAGTATGACATTCTGGGAAAAGTAAAACGGTGAAGACAGTGAAAAGATGAGTGTTTGCCAGGAGTGGGGGAGGAGGGAAGAATGAATAGGCAGAACACAGGAGTTTTAGGGTAGTGAAACTATTCTGTATGATACTGTAATGGTGGATACATTTATCCAAACCCACAGAATGTACAGAACCAACAGTGAACCCTAATGTAAACTACAGGCTGGGGGTGATGGTGATGTGTCATTGTAGGTTCATTGATTATAATAAATGTACTGCTCTTGTGGGGTTGTTGATAACGGGGGAGGCTGTGTCTGTGTGAGGGGCACAGTGTATGGGAATCTCTGTACCTTCCTCTCAGTTTTGCTATGAGTCGAAAATTGCTCTAAAAATAAAGTCTTAATAAAAAATCAAAACAGAGCAGCAGTCTAGGTTGGTCAATTTCTTGAGCGAAATATTTAGGAGATCTCAATTTTAATCCTGGCTTTGCCACAAAATCACTCATTTTAGGTTTTGATTCTAAGCACAGCTTATTTACACCCTTTGGGGATTTGATGCTAACTTCCTTAATGCCAGTTGGAGAGGCCCAGGAGGAGAGAGAGCAGTTTCAGCACCCTGAACCCCAGTATCTGTATACCTAGTGGCCTCTTTGGGGCATTCTGTCAGATACAGAAGCAGCCCATGTTATCAGCTCAGATGCCCTCAGTGGTCACAGGGTGGCAGATTTCCCACCTCCCTTTCCTCTCCTAATTCCCCTCAAGGATCTTGGGCCTTGGAAACCAATGTCAGGGAAGACTGTGGGAGTTCTACACTCTGTGCCACTCCCGTGTTCTGTGGCAACTGGACAAGTCCTGTTCCTCCTATGGGACGCAGTTCCTTATTTGTGAAACAGAGATTTGGACAAAACAAGAGATAAGAGGTGTGTTTGTCTTTGTTTTTTTGCATGAGAGCCAACTGAGGAAAAGCAAAATGATGACAGGGTTTGGGAAATGTTTATTCTTTGTCTAATTCAAAATGAAAATGACACTTAGAGAACCAAAAGCTGCACGGAAGTTGCTTAACTTCTTCTTCTTGGTCATCGTAACTAACGTTTATTATATGTGAGGACTAGATTGTGCCCAATATTGTGCAAAGTGCTTAACATGCTTGAGGTGGTTTAGTGAAGCCTTTGTGGAAGGCATCTTTATCCCCATTTTAGGGATGAGAGCACAGAGGCTTGGAGAGGTTAACTAATTGCCCGATGTTATCCAACTGCCAGGATTTGAGCACAACAACCCATATTCCTGACTCTTAGCTACCATGCCGTCCTTGCTTTCAGCTCATCCCCAAACATGAAGATCCCTTCCAGAGCTTATGTTTTGAGATTTTGAGATTCTGTGGACTCCTCCTCCCCAGAATTAACTCCTTCAGTGGTCTTGGAGAAGAGCTGGGTCTCTGTAAGAGTGGAGGCCAGGTCTTCGTACTTTCACTGATGACCAATTTTTCCTCCCTCCAAAAAACATCTGGGCCACGTGCAGAGGTGGGGCTTCTTCAGCACTCTGTGTCCAGGCTGAACTCCAGCTGCCAAGGATGACAGTAACAGAGGTACCCCGGACCACCTGCTACCCTCCTGTCCCCAGACCACTTCCTCCTTGGGAATAGGAACATTTTTCAAAGTCCTCAACTCCTAATGAATGAACAGAACAGAATGATGGCTTCTGACATCGGATAACTTCTGAAACCTGCTAGCCTCATGGTTAGATGGTGAGGCTCTGGCGTCCCATAGACATGGACCCTAATTTTGATTCTGCCCTTTATAACTTTCAGTCTTGGCTAGATGACTTACTTTCTCTTGGCCTCAGTTTCCTCATTTATAATAGGACACTCTCAGTCTCTTACAGCCCAGGTTCTTGTGAGGATTAAGTGGGTAATGATGAAAATGTTTATTTAACATCGTGCTCATGAAATCTGAGCTAGTAACTTCCTTTTCATCCTGAGGCTGAGGGAGTTGGTGATACTGAGCTGTCTTGGGCTACACTTTAGGGGTAGAGTGATGAGTTAGGGCATCACTGGAACGCAGAGGAGGGATGCAAACCATGGAAGTAATAGTAATGCTCCCTTACGACTGGTGTAGCCCACTGCATTTTGCAAAATGCACGCATATGCATATACGCATACATAGACACATATATAGCCTTAGTTGATCCTTCACATGACCCTGGAGAGTAAGGAGACTGTATCACACGATATATTATTGAGACCATGGCCATGTTTACCCAAATGGGTACAGTATAGGAGGAGGTGAGAACTACTTTCACATCTCTGGGAAGAGCGGGGACACTTGGGAAGGCAAACCAAGAACCAGTGCCTAGGGACCGTCTCTAGTTCATATACTGCATTTTTAAAGTCAGAGCAGGCTAAGTGTGGACACAGCTGCTTGGAGGAGGTGGTGAGTTTCCACGCTCCTGGAAGTATGCACGCAAGAGGCATGTGTTAGATGGTGACCATTCCGCCCAGCTCTCTAGCTGGCTTTATGGTGAGAGTCCAGGAATCTGGGAAATTGCGTATGGTTAACTCGACAGGTAGAAAATGATAATCCTATGAGTCCTAGACATCCGTGCTCTCTCTGCACCTTCTGCTCCTTGGCACGGGCACGGCTGCACCTTCGTAATAAGATTAGCACAGTAGGGATGTCATTTCTGTGGGACTGCGGCTGCCAATCTGGTCTGCCTGCAGCCTTCTGACTTGAATTCCACAGACGCTTCTTTTATTTTTTTAACATCTTTATTGGAGTATAATTGCTTTACAGTGGTGTGTTAGTTTCTGCTTTATAACAAAGTGAATCAGCTATACATATACATATGTCCGCATATCTCCTCACTCTTGTGTCTCCCTCCCACCCTCCCTATCCCACCCTTCTAGGTGGTCACAGAGCACCAAGCTGATCTCCCTGTGCTCCGTGGCTGCTTCCCACTAGCTATCTATTTTACATTTGGTTGTGTATAGCTATCTATTTTACATTTGGTTGTGTATATATGTCCATGCCACTCTCTCACTTCGTCCCAGCTTACCCTTCCCCCTCCCCATGTCCTCAAGTCCGTTCTCTATGTCTGTGTCTTTATTCCTGTCCTGCCCTTAGGTTCTTCAGAACATTTTTTTTCTAGATTCCATGTATATGTGTTAACATATGGCATGTTTCTCTTTCTGACTTCCTTTGCTCTGTAGGACAGACTCTAGGTCCATCCACCTCACTACAAATAACTCAATTTCATTTCTTTTCCACATATGCTTCTTGCCACTTTGCTCTTGCTGTGCTGGACTGGGAGAGGGATGGGCAGAGATGGCTCTGTGCGCCAGTGTCAAGGTTGGGGGGGGACGGGAAGTGTAGGCATTGGCAGAGTGCTGGCCAGTGGAAGGGAGCAAGTGGTAAGACAGATGGGAAGAGAGCAAATGGAATCACACCTGCAGGTGGGATGGTGGCGCTCTGTGGGGATGGGGAATGCCAAGTCGAAAGGCAATGGCACTGCTGCCGCCTGCCTCGGGGGGTCCACTGGAGGAGGGGCTTCTGTAGATTTGACCATTTAATGAGTCTTGGTTTTCTGTGGCAAGGAGACAGGCAGACTGCATGTTGAGAATTTGAAAGCACAGTCCTTCTGAGATGCGGTCCTTGAATTGAGTCATCCATTTTTAATTCATTAATTCATGGAGTATTAAACGTGCTGGGCTTGGTGAGGTAGTGGAGTGGAAAGATTTCTGGAGTTGTAGTTAAATGTTCTGGTTTGACTTTGGGCCACCCATTAAATCCCTCTGAGCCTCTGTTTGCTCATCTGTAAAATGGGGATATGAGTGCTTACCCTGTGCCCCTCACAGTGTTATTTTGAGGCTAGAATTAGGTCACGTGTGTGGCCCTGCAGCAACCCTTTCTTTAGTGGGTATGGGAGAAAAGAGGGCCTGATAAAGAACTGATTTTCATTGTAAATCCCCATCTCCAAAAAAGGAAACATGAGTCAGTTTACAAGGTTATGATTCTGGGTTCTTAATAAAGATTGAGCATTTATCTTTCTGCCAGGCTGGGATAAAGGCAAGTTTGGAGCCAGACAACTCTGAAATGCAAACTGGCTCCACCAACTGGCAGTTCTGTGATGCTGGCCAAGTGAAAACAGAGGCAGGCTTTGTGGCTGCCTCTCTGACCACTTTCATGGGCATTGAAAGAGAGAGTATATGTAACGCCATCAGACAGGGGCTGGCTTCTAGAAAGTTATATGACTGAGAAGCCGACACTCTTCTGATCGAGTCTTTAAATATTTTTCATCACTATATAGAGGACAGAGGCTGTGCTGTTAGGGAAGATGGCAGCACCGTCTCTGTTTGCCTATCCCAGAGAAGAATTCAAAAGGCTCTTGGTTCACTCCTTAGAAGGCGTTCATTGCAACCATCTGGAGGCCTCCCCTTGAGGCATTCTGGTGGCAAGCAGAATCTTCGCCACTTCCTTAAATTTCTGGTTATGGCAACAGAAACACCTGTCAGACCACCCCAGTTTGGCTCTGCCTGCAAAACAATATCAGTTTTCTTCTTTTCATTCTTTCGTTTGTAGGGCCAGCCCTGAGCCAAACACATCCTCAAGTTAGCTGATGCATACTTTTGCTTTTTCCCTCCACAGAAGGGGTATCCTGTCACCAGCAGCTGTCTGGGGTTATCATTTGATAGAGGACAGAAATTGTGAGTCAGGGGTTCATGTGCCAGTCCCCACTGACCCACTTTTGCTTCTTCTGTGAACCTGGACAAGTCTCTTAACCTTCCTAAGTCTTGGGTTTTAATTTATAAAATGGGTATAATTATCTCTACTTTGCCCACAATTCAGAACATTGCTGTGGATCAAGACAGACCATAGCTATGAAAGAGCTTTGTGGCTGCAGAATTCTGTGCCAACGTGAAAGATTGTTATTCCAGAACAACCATCACTTTAAGGAAAAGGGTCAAACAGAATGAGTGGAATTTTGTGTGTGTGTAAGCCAACAGAGTGGGAAGAGATTTTTCAGGGACTTCTGAAAGCATTCAACTGCTGCCTGGCCTTGCTGGCCTGTGTATCAGTACAGTTTGCCTCTATCATTTTCTCTTTATATACGCTCATTTATCTGTGCAATCGCCCTCAAATCATCACAGAATTTATGCATTTGGCCTCTTTCTTTCCATCAAAGGCAGCACATTTAAGGCAAAGTTGATAGCCAACGGTAGGTGTCCAATCTCTGCTGCAGAACAGAAATAAACATGAACAATAAAAGCTCCCCTTCTCTCCCTGAAAGAATTCAAAGAGAGAGCCGGGTAGAGACAGAGACAGAGGAGTGGGGGGAGAGAAAGTAGAGAGAGACCCTCTGCTAATATGCCCTTCCCCAAAGGGTGAAGAAAATAGAATTTTATGGGCAGAAAGGAACCCATTTGAGGCTTTATTGCTTCCTTAACACCAGAGCTTTTCAGAGAACTTTCCCTTATTTGTGAGTGAACCATCACAGCATCCCGCAGAAGACAGGTTAGCAGGACGGTCTTCTTTTCCCTGACAGCAGAGAAGAAAATGGAGGCGCATAGAATCCAAGATGGTGACATTGGTGCCTGCAAATGGGTTTGGACAGGAAAAATTTGGATTCAGTCAAACCTGTCTGAAGCCAGTTGCTACCATAGAAACAACTGGTTTGAGCTCAGTTACTGACTTTCTTAATTAGTTATTATATGGTTCCTAGCTGGTCACTGATAGATGAATCAGAACTCCTCTTGTTGTCAGAGATGGAAATATAACTCAAAATAGCTTAGGCCAAAGAGACCATTGATTAACTCCCACCACTGAGAAGTCCTGGTAAGGGGCTAGCCTCTGGAACACCTGGGCTGGGGGGCTCAAAGGCCGACAGAACTCTTTTCCCTCCAGCCTGCATCTTGACTTGTGTGAGCTGGCTTTTTTTCTCTTCTAGTGCAGAGGAGTCTCAATCTCTATGATTCAGAAGATAGCCCTTGGATAGTTTTAGCTTGGACTCAAAATGTAGGCCCTCTGCTCATTCAAACTGCAGATTAAAAATGTCCCAGGGAAGGATTTTAATTGACCAGACTTGGGTCATGAGATCATGTCTAGCGCAATCATTGTGGCTGAGGCAAAAAGGGACTATAATTGCCTGGGCCAGGGATGTGGGGAAGGGCATGGTACTAAGACTGGCAGCGTGACCAGGACCACATGATTACAGGGTAACAGGAGCAGTTCCCCAAGGGAAGGGATGCCAGGTTGCCGAAACCCACAGGTGTTTACTTTCAGTATTACACTGGTTTCTTTCTAATGGTTTTCCCATGGCTGAGAAGTTAGTTTTTATATCATTGCTAAATGGTTTCTAAGCAGTTTGTTAGGCTGATCGCTCAATCAAATTAAATTAACAGCTTCTTTTTTTCCTTCCTAAGTGAGTCTGTGTGTGAAGACAGAACCTCTAGGTCACAACCCATTTTTTTGAAATAAAAACCAAAATGATTTCTTTTTATGATCCTAGTTGCAAGGCAAGATGAAGAAAATGCTAATGGCTATTTTATTTTTTAATATAGATAATTAAATGAAAGAAATCATTTTTTCCTCTCAGAATTGTTTAGATAACTGCTTAAATTTCCACTTCAAACACCATGTACATCTAAGCTCAGGCTTTTCTGCTGAATGATCAATTTCTGCTGTCTCTTTATGATTGCTTTTTTGGATAACTACATTAAAACAAGGGCTTTCTAAATGTAAAAACATGACATTTGCCTTCAGTAACCGTTTAAAAAACTTCTTTAATTTAAAAAAATTTTTGATCCCAATGTCCCAATTCATCCCCCCCAATTTCCCCCCTTAGTGTCCATACATTTGTTCTCTACATCTGTGTCTCTATTTCTGCCCTGCAAACCCGTTCATCTGTACCATTTTTCTAGATTCCACATATATGTGCTAATATGCGATACTTGATTTTCTCTTCCTGCCTTCAGTAACCTTTAGCTTTCCATTCGGAATTCTTTGCTCACCTCCCTGTGCCTATCCTGTCCTTCAAGTGCCTCTTTGCTATCCTATCGAAAGGTACTATTAAGAAAAAACATTGTAACAGGCATTTAAACACAGTTTGAATTTGCCAGATATTTTTGCCTACCAAGAGCACTTACAAAGAAGCTTAACTTTGTGGAATAAACGGCTTTGTCCTGGATAAGGAATTTGGGGAACACAATAAACACCAAGGAAATGTTTTTGGTTGGGGGAAATTTTTATCACAGTCCTGAAGTCCTGCCATCTAGGTATTTGCCTGCTTTATTTAGATTTGAGACTAGTCTTGATTATAATTTTAGCTGCCTTAAACCAAACAAACAAACAGACAAAAAGCAAAAAACAACCCCAAAACAAAAAATCCCCCACCTTCCTCAGATCATGGTCCAGTTGATCCAGATACACTTAACTAGCCCTACCTACAGGGCTAGAAAAAAAAGCCAGACATTGAGTTGTAGGGTTGTTTGAACATGAGAAGATCTCTTTGCTGCATGCAAAGTACCCTGGACTTTGAGCCAGGACAGCTAGCTAGCTTCTAGCTAGTCTTGGTTTAACCAGGAACTTATGTGGCCCTGGGCAAGTCACTCTCTAGGGCCTCAAGTTTACTTATTTATAAAATATAGTTGGATAAAATAATGATTAGATGATTTCTAAGGTCCCTACCAACTCTTATTAACTGTTCTGACGCTCATTCATTTATGTAAAACACTCATCCAATGGAAATGCAAGTCTCTCTCCCCAAAGGACATGTGAGCATGAAATCAGACAGTGCATGTAAAATGCCCAGCCCAGAGCAGATGTTCAACAAACCACCAGTAATTATTGTACCAAGTGGTTCCTGTATCTTGGTGTTTATGGACTGATTTTGTGTCCTGTTTTCTTTGTTGGTAATAGCAGCCTTACTGTGACAATAGTCCAAACACACATACATAGAATCCTTACCTACAGCCAAGGATCCCCTGCCATGTGATGCATATAAAGTACTATTGTCAACATTTCCCATGGGTCAAAAACCCTACAGTCCTTTAAGAATTAAGGAGAATGTTTTGCTGTAGCAGGAATGGTGAACATGTTGCAAAGCAGCTGTCCTTCCTCATCTTGTGTTCATGACTTGCTTTATGAATCCATCATCGTTCCCTTTTACTGAGTACAGACAGGGCCCAGAACCCCTCTCATCACAGTGTCTTTGGTGGCATGATCCCTCTTGGTGCCCTAGAAGTTACTGGCTCCTTCTCTGGTGGCTGCATGCATAGTCAAGCAAATGCCACCCATGGGTGATGGGTCTCTTTCCTTCTGGTAGTGTCCTTCTGGGGCTTTTTTTTTTTTTTTTGCGGTACGCGGGCCTCTCACTGTTGCAGCCTCTCCCGTTGTGGAGCACAGGCTCTGGACGCGCAGGCTCAGCAGCCATGGCTCACGGGCCTAGCCGCTCCGCGGCATGTGGGATCTTCCCGGACCGGGGCACGAACCCACGTCCCCTGCATCTGCAGGCGGACTCTCAACCACTGCACCACCAGGGAAGCCCCCTTCTGGGGCTTTTTATTGGACTCTGTCATGAGGACAGATGGCTTCCTATGATTTGTTCCTGTGTTGTAGGAAGTACCGGAATTCTAGGTGGCTGAATTTCTCCTTCTGCCTCTGGGCCTCAGTTAGCTCAGGTATCGAACTGGGATGGTCATTCTGCCTCACAGGCTTCCTGCTGTGGAGATTGAGAGGTGTGGCGTGAAATGCCTACACTGTGCCTGGCATATAGTAGATGACTAAAATAATGTTTCTTGCTGAACTCAATACCTGATACCTGAGTGAATTTCTTTCCCAGCCCAGAAAACTTCAGTTCCCTATTTCAGGATGAATTAAGTAACAGCTCCCCATGTGCAGTCCAGCCTTCTCTTTGCTTGCCCTGGCTGTGTGGTACCAGCTGCATTAGGAACTTGCCCTTTCCCAAACAGGCCCTGCCTAATCCTGCCTTCATGCCCTGGCTTGTTCTGTTTCCCCTACTTTGAAGGTCTTCTCTTTTATCTATGGCTGTGTAAGGTCTACAGACACTCAAGGCAACACACACATGGCATCACCTCCTTCCCTGATTTCCCCAAAGAGCATTTCAGCTGTACGTCTCCCATTCCTCAAGTCATTCAACAAATGTTGATTGAGGGTCAGTTATGTACCAGGCATTGTGCTGAGACAGACAAGGTCCCTGGTCTTATGAATGCATCATCTAGATGGGAAGAGATAGACTTCAGAGTTCCCTTTCTAGAAGCTGGAAAAGCACTTTGCCTTTTTATCCATCTACCTTTGACCTCATGTTATACTTAATTGTGTTTATGAGTCTTATTTTTCCTTCCTGACTATCAACTCTCCAAGAGACAGGACTGTCTCTTATTTGCTTCTGTAGTCCCCATGACATCTGACATCTACCTGTGGACATGGGTGCTTGTTGCCTATGTTTGTTAGAAGCAAGAATGTATATTCTGGGATTAAAAATTAAGCTTCGGGGGAATAGATAAGGCTCACCTGTAGGTCCCTCAACTGGTTCTGGCTGTAGAGTCGCTTGTAAAAAGAAGCTGGCCAGAGTGTGAGCCACTTCTGCAGGCAGAGACCTCTGCTCTCTCCTCAGTCACAACTGTCAGCTCTGTCTAGATGCCTGAGGGACTCACCAGCCTTGACTTCTCGGCCCTGTCTAGATTTACACTGTGGGCTAATCTCTTCTGCCCTCAGCCTGTTTCCCTAAAAATCAGTTTCTTCCTTGTCTAAATTGTTGTAACTGTTCATCTTCTCTGATGGTTCACCTGACTTAGTATCCTTGACCTTTTTCTATTCCGGCTTGTCTCACCATGATCTATATCCCGACATGCTACTGAGATTCTATAATTACAGAAGACAGAGTTTCTCAACCTCAGCACTATTGACATTTTGGGCTGGATAGTTCTTTGTTGTGGGAGGCTTCCCTGTGTGTTGTTGGATGTTTAGCAGCATCCCTGGGCCTCTACCCACCAAATTCCAGTAGCAACATCTATCCCCAGTTATGGTAACCAAAAATATCTCCAGACATTGCCAGGTGTCCCAGGGGGCACGACATTGCATCTGGTTGAGAACCACTGACCTAAGGCTATACCCAGGGATCTTTGAGATCAGTTAGATTAATCCCCCTTCTCTCATTTCACAAACAAGGTCACTGAGGCCTAGAGCAGGGAAATGAGTTGCCCAAGATCGAACCACAGATTGGCAGTGATGGAGGCCATAGACTTTGTATCTTTTCTATATCTTAGTCCAGTGCTTTTCCTTAGCATGGTGAAATCTCCTTAAGAGACAGTCAAGTAAAGTGAAAAAGTAGTGACTTTGGAGAGAGACAAACTGGGATTAGAATGGAGATCAAGTCATTGGTTGGCTGCATGACCTTGGGTTCTGAACCACTCTGAGCTTCCATTTCCTCACATGCAAAGGAGGGGTGATAAATTCCCACCTCACAGAATTGTGTTGAGGACTAAATGAGATGTTTGTAAAGCTCTAAAATCTTACCTGGTATGCAGTTAATCTAAGTAAATGCTGGCTCCCTCCTCCCTTGTATGTAGTGCTATAAAAATGGCAAGCATACTGTTGAGGAGAAGTTAGAGTTGTTGCCAGCAGGACTCAGTGCCCATGGAAGATGAGGCTGAGAGGCAGTGCTTTCCAGTGGACAGTGTTAAAAATGCAGGTAGTGGGATTTGGTGTCTGTAATGGAAACAGCCAAGTAGTTTTCCAGTTTGGAAAATAACTGGCTGTGTTGAAAGCTGACTCATTTGACAGAGTGGTTTCCTCTCCCCCTCTTTCCTGAAGATGCTCCTCTGATGATTATATCTTATCTCTTAATATCCTGTGTCTCTTTCTTCCCCCAGCAGAATGTTATTATTACAAACATGCCTAAAGGGTAAAAAGGAGCATTTAGAGCCCAAGTTGAGGACTGTTTCCTAGCCTTCCCTTGTATCAGATGAATATAATGGTCTTTTCTCTCCTGGAGATTTGACTGCTATCAGGTAACCTGGGTTCTGGTATTAGTCTGGCTACAGACAGCCGTAATATGATGCTTTGAAATTTTCACAGTTTTCATGATGAGCATTTTTTTATCCCCAGGGTGGCCTGATTGTAGTGGTTCTCAATCCTGGCTGCACATTTTAATCACCTGAAAGTTCAAAACAAAACAACAAAGAAATGATGATGACAACCCTGTGTGCATGGTTGTGTATTTGGCGATGCATCTTGGGCATTGATGATTTTGTTTAAAGTTCCCTACGTGACTCCAGTGTGCAGTTAGGGTCAAGAGTCACTGCCTCTTTTGACACCAGATGTCCCATATCTTTGATAGGAAAATGAGGCTCAGGTAGTTAATTTTCTTGTCCTAGGGTGAAAAGACAGGAGGAGGAGAAGCCAGGTATTGTGAATCCTGATCTCATCTACTGGCCTTTCCACTTTCCACTCTAGTACATTACTTCTCTGCTCAGGGTGTGATCTGGAAACTTTAAGAAACAAAACTTGTTTGAAAATTACAAAGCACTATATTAGGGTTATTTGTCAGTGGCCAGACTCACACTAGAACCCCAGTTACCAGATGGCAGTCAAATCTCCGTGATCCCAAGGGAGAAAATGTTATTCTAGTCATCTGATAGGAGCAAAGAAAGTGGCTTCTTACTCAAGAACCTGTTTTCTTATCTGTAGTGTAGGATAGGAATGGACCTCCGTAGACATGCTTTCCTAGAGGGAACATTAGCATTTGGTAAGGAAGGAACTTGCCATCTTGTCTCTTCCATGAGGCCAAGTTGATTTTTGACACTATTTTAGTGATATTCATGCCCATTTGTGTAGGGCCTTGTTGACCCCCTCTTAGCGTGTATCAGAGTGTTACTCAGCAGATAACCTGAACAGGGCTGTAAAAGGTGCAAAGATAAAGTAAGGAACACTAGAGGCTATATATTTCAACTTCCACACCAGTGGCATCTCCTCAACCGGGGTTTGTTCTGACTCCAGGGGCAGCCTAATCCTACCATGGGGATACTTTAACTATTGGGAACTCCTTGTTTAGTCCCAGAACTGATCCTGGTCTTGTCCGCACAGAAAGCTAGCTCCACTTCCCGGAACAGCCATGAGGATCCTTCTCCAGGCTGACCCAGCTATTCTGCAGGGGATCTGCTTTTCAGTCCCCTTTCCAACCTGCTTGCTGCTCTTTAGCCTGGATCTATTTTAAAGGAGCCCAAAGTAACTCTTCCTCCTCTTCTTCTTTTGGGCTAATCCTGTCTGGATTAGTGATGGCTCATGCCCCAAGAGGATAGATTGGCTTTCCCAAAGGTGTGGCAGGTGTAGCTTGAGCCATTCCATTTTCAGTTGCTCTGGTATTACAGGAAGGCAGAGAACTGTTTGTATGTGATTTTCCTGTCCACCACATATCATAACCTGGTTAACAGGGAGATGAGGAATGTAAAGCCTTTGGATTCCAGGCAGAATCTCGGCTCTGTTACTTACAAGACTGTGAGGAGGTTGTGATATCTCTTTAAGTCTGAGATTCCTCATTTCTTAGCAGGCCACTGTCATGATATAGAAGATACGAAGTGTGCTTAACATAGTAAGTGCTCAATGCATGGTAACCCGTGCTCTCATAGCCATTATGATCATTATCCCAACTATTTGATGGTAAGGTGACAGAGATCAGTTTTCTCCATGTGGCAGCTGGTGCTAAGGGCTTCTTCATTCAGAAGCACCCTAGATGCTGGAGGTGACTGCAGGTGGGTCTGAACAGTGACCAGAGCTTCACACAAGTCTACTAGCTTCTTTCCCTTCCCCCAGCCCTTTTAAACCATGGCCGTCGCTGCCTGAAATGCCATTGTTATTTGAGACCTCTGACCCCTGCTAATGTGCAAAGTCCTCTGGGAAAGAAAGCACTTGAAGCCGTTCTTAATCACTGGTATTTAAGTGTCAACAAATGAGTGAAAGAATAGATTTCAGGCAGGAAGGAGGGGTCATGTGGTCTGAGGGCCAAGATTATCTATTTATAAGGCTGGTCTAGATTTGGTCTTGGTTGTGACCTGCACATCACAAATATACCTGGACTCCAACTTGGGGATGTCTGGAAGACATCCCCTGTGAGCCATCCAGTTCCCTAGGGGTACTGTGACCACTGCAAGTCGAACCTTGTTCCTTACGCAATTGGAACCATGGCCCTTGAAAACCAATACCATTCTGTCTTTTTGTTGCTGTTATCTTACTTGGATGAATAACTCACAATGATCTAGTTCATCTGAAATGACTTGTTTGAAGAGCTGTTTGTGAGTCAGGAGTATTGGTCACCATTAAAAATGCACTGAACTTAGGCTTAGCAATAAGAAAATAACAGTTTAGAGCTCTGGCTTCAGAAATGGCACAAAAATGGAATGGACAAATATGAAAAGTAGATAATGGATCCACAGTGATTTAATTCTTGGTGATATTTTCATTTTATGCAAATACCAAAAGAAAAAAAAACCTGGTTATTTGAAAGAAAAACAGGAACCAAGAAAAATATTTAGTGTTTGATCAAGCAAAAATCCTTTCACACATCTGCCAAGAGAGTTAAAACAAATAGAGATGTTAAATAAAAGGCCCAGGTACCAAAGAGCAAAATTTAATGAAAGCCAGAACTGTTAAGTATGGATTCCTGTTGAGAAAAATGTCAGTCTCTTTCAGAGTTTTCCCATTGCTCTATTTTTAAGAAAAGTGTAGTAAAAATACATAATACAAGTTAACTTTTTTCTTACTTTTGTTTTCCCCATCACCCCTCCATTGATGAAAAACATCTTCTGCTGGAGTCTTGGACCCCCACATAGCATAGACCCTCATTTCTAGCATTGGTGGTCTCTTCCTATCAGATCATGTTACTGGTGAGCTCACTGGCTGAAGAGGCATCTTAACAGGCCAAAGGCAAAAGGTCTTTGAAGCAAGTTGATGGTAGAGGGTTATTTCCAACTCCTCCAAAATGCAGACTCCCTAATGGTGGTTCATATCAGATTCTGCAGTGGTAGGTTAAGGGTTGGGAAAGATCTGGTGAGAGGTCAAGGGATGGGGAGGACACCAGCTGGCAGTAGCAAAAAGTGACAGTCCATCTTGAGGGTCCTGCTTCACGTACCGTGCCCACACTGACACGTGAGAGACTGGACAACAACACTTGAGTTGAAAGGGCAAAGAGTTTGATGGTTCTTTGCTATGGCTGATGAAAGGAGGATGGAAGAGACATAGAGATGGTGGGTGTCCACAGAGAGAATCCACAGATGAAGCCAGTCATGCTGCCTCCACTTGTAGGTAGGCTCCAAAACCTTTAGTTTGTCAATTGCTAATGATAACCCGTAGCAGAGAGACTGGATAGAAGTAGGGAGTAAGGGAACAAGCCGGAATATGGTTATCAATGAGAGCTGATGACACATGGCACGCACTGAATCATGCACCTAGGAGAGTGGCTGCTGGCGAGCTGGAAGCCAATTGCACCAAGAATGAGAATTGGGATCTCCAAGATAGCTACGTGCCTCGACCCGCCTCCCCAAGACCCCAACCAAAGTTGTAGTCAGCCTGGATTTCTCTCCATAAACCCGGTCACTTCTCCAATCTTGTTTTCATTGAGGTTATAGTCACAAACATGGGCCTGTTGATTCTGGTCATTGGAATACAACGTCCTCATTCTTTCTTAGCCAGGGGGAAGGTTGGCCTCCTTGGGTGAGAAGTTGGGGTCAGGAATCTTAAGGTCCCCCAGTGTTATTATTAATGTATTCCATCTCCCTATCCTCCTTCAAATCATTCAGCCTTGGGCATTTTACTTTCTAAAGATGACAGAAGGTCATCTGGCTACCTGCTAATACAACACTTTTATCTGGACATAAAAACTCAAGTTTTCTAGGTCACCAAAACTCTAAGTTTCATACTTGGCCCCTCAATCGTAGGACAGGGCACACCGTGGAAGGTTCTATTGCTTGTGGGCTTTGATGAAGCTTCCTCTTCCAAAGTTCTTCCATCAGCTTTCTTTTGCATTTAGCTTGTATAACATTCCGCCCCCCATCAGACATTCTGAAGAGAGAGTCTATTCTACGATGGGGTTCCTGCTCAGATGTCAAGCAAATGACAGGTGAGAATCAGGGGTGCCATCTCCCTGGATGTCAGCTCTTCTCAAGGCTCTACGTGGTGAAGGAGGCCAGTTGCCCTTCAGCCACCAGAGTGCCTTTAGGGCTTGAGCGTAGCAGAAGGACACAGTCCTCATGGCTGAGCTTGACTCTGTGAAGAAGCACACTGTTCCACCTAAGGCCTATGAGATGGCTGTTACACATTCCAAGAAGCTTTATCTGTGCCTCTGGCAATAACTTCACGAGTCCTCTTCTGACTGCACACCTGCCTTTACCTTCTCTGCCACCCTGGGTCTTGAGTTGCTTCACACCTGTTCTCAACTAAATCAGTGCCTAGGCAGTGCCCTGTGTGTGGGAGGCAACCCATTCCTGCAACAGCATCGGTCTCCACCCACGGCTTGGGTGGAGGGGAATCTGGAGAGCTCCCGTGATGAATTCGTTTGAAAATTGCTTTTTTCCTTTTGCTTGCTTGTCAGGTGGAACGAATCTTGAATCTCCAGTCTGAAAACTAAACTAAAAACTAAACTAAAGTGGGATGGGTAGGGAGTTGGGAGTAAGAAGGAAAAGGAAGGGGCCTAACAGAACCTGCAAACCATGGATATTAATAAGAAAAAATACATAGTGCACACACTAAGACACATGAATAACCGAATTCAAAGAAAACAGGACAGCTTCCTCATTAGTGTGCCAGTGACTCCATGTTCAGAGACACAGGCTCTATGTAACAGGGTTATTCTCCCCTTACTGCAGTACAGTGTTATTTGTCATCCTCACTTAGCAAACGGAAAAGGGTGAAAGAACATCAGAAAAGGAAAAGGGGCGGCAAAATGTTTTCTCAATTCTTCAGGAAAATCTGTTGAATCATCCTCCTTGTGGTCATGGTGGTTGGTGGCGGTGGCATTTCATTTTGTTGTTTTTGGCACTGAAGGGTTTGGGATGGAACTGGGGGAGCCTGGGCATACTCCCCAAGGGGTCTCCGTCTGCTCCAGTTACAATCCGGTGGCTCCCAAGGGTATCCCTGAACTGTGGCTCATGCAGGGGATTGATTGCATGGACTTGGGGAAGTCATGGCTGACCACCCGGCCGTTCTCTCCACTACCGCCACCGCTGGCTCCTGCCCCGCTGTTTCGGGGGAGTGTCGATGTCCGTATGGCTTCGTTGATGGATTGCTGTGGGATCAAACAGAAACCCTTTTCAGGAGGACCGGGGGTTCTTCCCCAGGTCCTTGGCAGTGATTGGCAAGGAGAATGAGTCAACACTGGAGTTAAAATGTCACCCCACTCTCCTCCCCATCCAACATTTTCCCAAATGTGTGATGCTAGTCTTGACTTCCCACGAACCCACAAAACTGTTTTGTGGCTCTGGACAAGTCTGATCCCCTCTCTGGACCTCACGTGCTCTTGGTTTATTAAGGTGTGCTGGATTGGGTGATCTCTAAGATTCTTTCCTGTTCTTATATTCTGTGATTTCTAAAGATACAACAGATCCATGTGGTATTGATGATAATAAACATAGCAACACGACCAAGTAGAAGACTCTAGAAATGGGGTTTAGGGATCTTGGGTTTTAGCCCTGGATCTGACATCAGCTACTTGTGTGACCTTGTGCTTGTTTCCTTATCTCTCTAGACCTTTTAAGTCTCCATGTTTGTCAAAATGTAATTATCTATGCACCTACTGATTTTATTAGCAAGAATGGTACTATACTGCATGAAAAATGAGTTGAAATGTTAACAAAAAATTGAGGGTGTATCACTGTTAGCTGAAAATTTAAAACTACCTCTGATTTACTTCTGGAAAAATGCTATCCTACCTCTAGCAGTATGTGTTAAGGGAATGTCGGACTTGTTTGAATAATACGGTCAGCATAATGTAATTGGAAAGAAGCATGTGCTAAAGAAAGTGAGAATGAATTCCAAAGATCAATATCTGCACGTCATCTGCTTCCCATCAGCACATGTAACCTGTACTTCTAAACCAACACATCAGATCAGTGCTACTGATTTGTGAAAACTTGTGACTTCTAGAATGTTGGAATTCTAGATGTGAAAAGAACTCCACTGATCACCCCAGGATCAGATGAGTTAGAGAGAATGCTCAAGACCACAATCTGTAATTAGAACCATATCCTATTAGACAAGAGGAAGTGTTCTGTTCCAAGATCCTTTGGAGAAAGAAGCTTCATGACATGAAATTTAAACCCTCTTCCTATCACTTCCAACTTCCTGCTGAAAGATACCTATAGAAATTTTGAGGTAGGGCTTAGTTTCTTGGTGGGCATCAACACAAAGGAGAATGAGTTGAGGGGTATATGAGTTGAGAGGTTTCTTTCTCTAAGATCAACCACCCATCCTTCAAGACTCAGTTTGTTCCTACCTCCTTGTAGTTGTCTTAGACTGCCCCAGCAAGTCCTGCCCCCCACCCCTGCCAGTACTCATGCATTATATATTCGCTTGCAATGATTCTGCTTCAAGTATGTAACTTCCATCTTCTTTAAGAGAACTGAATGTCTGGAGAAGGGCAAGGGCCATGTCTTCTCAATCCTTAGCTACCTGCCAGCGTGTCTAGCTTGTTGTTAGAGGCCCAATAGATATCCTTGAATTTGTCTAAGAAAAGCCAAACACACAGGGCCATTCTCAAAAAGTAGATGGCTTCCTCTTTTGCACATTGGCATGATTCTAGTGATCAGAGAAATCAGTCAACCTACTGTGGCCTCATGGATGTGAACAGGGCAGTTTTGACCCAGTTGTTACTCTTTCTGCTATACTATGCTGGGAGGATCCTCTTATTACTGGCAGTTCTGACAGTGTTTTAAAATACTCTTTCTTTTAAAAAATCCATGATTCAGACAGATCTGCCCCATATGATGCTCCACCCATATGGGTTCTGTCTCCTCTTCAGACTCCTGGATGTGATTTATTTACATTCTGCCTGGTTGTCCTTCACTGAAGAGGAAGTGTGACCTGGATAGCATTCTTCTAAGTCAAGGTCACATAAACACCACTGTGATGCTCTATGGGGGAAATGTGAAAAGAAAACATGAGGAATTCATGGTTACTTATTCTCACTTTTAAAATGTTGAAAAGAAAATAACTTTTTATTTTTGTGTGTGGGCAGTGTGGAACCTTCTATGGATTAGCTTGGAATGTCTATCTTCTGATTTTTGTTTGCCACACCCCTTTAATTAAAAAAAAAGTTTAAAGTTCATACAGATCACCCTGGGCTTTGTTTCTCAAAAGGTCTCACCTATTTCCGTAATATTCCATGGAAGTTGGTGGTACTTGACAAATTCACCTTAAAGGAGAAGGCTGGTGTCATAATCTATTGGTGCCTATCAAAATCTGAGATAATTTAGCCAGGCATGTAGCTAAAACCCTCCAAGTTCATATCATTCAGGATTGGTTTTCAAGGAAGGTGAAGGATTCTCAGAGGTCAGTGACTCCATACTGACATTGATGGTGGAGATTACCTGCTTTACTGGCTTTCTTTCTAATCTCAGGAGAAGGGAGGAATAGAGTCAAAACTTTGGAGTGGGAAGCACTGCTAAAAATGACTATTTCACTAGTTCTCAAACTTGGCCACATGTTGGTATCATCTGGGGAGTTCTGGGGAAAAAAAACCACTGATGCCTGAGACCTACCCCAGGGATGCTGACTTAATAGGTATGGTGTGTGGCCTGGACATCTGGAGTTTTATAAACTCCCCAGGTGATTTTAATACTCAAGCGAGGTGGAAACACACTGATGGAGGTGATTTCACTTTATAGAGAAACTGAGGACTTGTTACTGACTTGCTTCAAGTTACAGTTATCTGTGACCTAGGGTCAAAGTGGATGACCTCCTGACTGTGGGTCCTCCTCTCCCCTGTAGCTAACCAGTCGTAAGCTGATGTCATTTCTCCCCTTGCCTCTAGGAACTGAGGTTCTCTCCTGTCCATCCTTGACATACCAGCCATTCTTTAAGTTCATCCTTATAAGTTGTTTTTGAAACTGATACTCAGGGAGAAAAGGGTGAGCGAAAAGTCCAACCTCAAAGTCCCCCAAGTTGGTGCTTCAGAGACTCATTTCTCCAACAGTGATTACATCCTAGCTTCTCAGCTACTTGCTTTTCTAAGAAAAGTCTGCCCAGCCTCTGCCTGTCATAGAACAGCCTAATAAAAGCTCAGCCCTGGGTGATGACCTCATCCTAGCATGCGTGCTGAGAGCCAGAGGGACCTCCTGCTGTGGAGGATGCCCCCCTCCTCCGCCTGACCACATCACTCAGCTGTGCATTAATTGCAGGGAAGTGTGCAAAGCCTCAATGTGTGGTTTCGACACAGCCCGTGTCAGCACAGCCACTACAATTATGAAAAGTCAGCAGGCTCTCCTGGGGGTGGGAGCGGCTGGGGATTATTTCTCTGGGGGAGCAAGGTGGTGAATAATAAACACCCTGGTTGTCCTTGATATCAACTAAGGGCTCAGGTTCCTGTCTGTTTTCCTGGGCAGAGGGGAGGGACAGGGCATCTGAGACTTTATTCAATTTGGAGTATGTCTTGGGTTTTATATTTTTGTTACTGTATGACAGTTTCAATTATCCTGAAATGTTGTGGTCGCCTGAAGTCCCTCTCTGAGTCCCCAACTCTCCCATGCTCTCCTTTTCCCTCAGTCTTCCTGTGCCCAGTCTCCCTGGCTTTCCGCTCATTTCTGGGCAAGAGTTCTGGTCTTTGGCTCTGTGATACTTGTGCATCCTTTGGTAGCAATTGTCTTCCCCTGGTTAATTCTTTTCCTGTTTCAAGTCTGTTAAACATCATTTTCTCAGGGAAGCCTGTCTGTCCTGCCCCAGACTCCATTCCCTGATCAGGACTTGAGAGCATGGACCTTTTTCTTCAAACACTCATTGAACGTATACGTATTTGCTTGTTTCTGTCTTCCAATTAAATTCTCAGCTTCCTGAAATCAGAAGTTGTGCCTGGTTTGTTCCTGCCTGTATCCCCAGTGCTGAGCAATGCCTAGCAGGCAGTGGTGCTCCATATGTCTCTGTGGAAGGACTGCCTGCAGGGTGCCTTCCCACCATCCCTGTGACACTTGTTCTGTGTCCTGCTCATGTGACATCAAAGGGGAAAGGGTCTCAATAATGCACAAGCAAAGGATCACATCCCACGGATGGCCTCAACAGCTAGATCAGGCAAACCTAAGGATAAGGGCTGCATCTTATTTGTCTCTGCACTGTGGGTGGGGTTTTGATGGGAGGTAGTAGGTGATAAAAATTATCTGTTGCCATGTGATTGGGGAGGAGAGAGAAATTTACGAGAAGTAGCTTGGCTGGTACCAAGAGCCCAGGCTTTGCAGGGGCCGTGCTGGAGGTCTAATTCCTATTCGTCCAGCTCCGAGCTTATGTGACCTTGTTGGAAAAACTACTTAGCTTCTCAGAACCCGTATTTCTTCATCTGTTGAATTGCAAGAACAGGGTTAATGAAAATGTATATAAAGTGCTTTGAACATGGAAGTTACTGAAGAGATATCTTTCCTTTATTCCTTCCTTTCTTCTCTCTCCTTCCTTCCCTTCTTTCTCTTTTCCACCCCCTCTTCCTCTTTCTTCTCTTTTTCATGCAGAGTGGGGAAGGGCTCCTTATACACTCTTGAGAAGTAGGAGGCTGATCATGAGCTAGGTTTAGGGGCTCCAGGTCTTAAGAGTTGGCCACATACTGTGACTAAGGAAAGAAACAAGAGGGAAGGTTCTTGCCAAAGGCCCTGGACACTGTCATTGTGGTCCACTGTGTGAGGCTGGAGGCTGCACTTCTGGAAAGGGTTAATCTGCCTTTGGAGAAGGCAAAGTACAGAATGATAAAGAGAACTGCAAACCTGGGAAGTCTGAGAGGCAAGCAGAATGTGTTCACTTGTCTCCTTTGGATAAGAGAGAAGTTGATGGAGCTTTGAAAACTAAGGGTTCGGTTAACTAATAAGGACTGTAGAGGCATCTTTTCTGCAGGTGGAAGATTAATGATTCTATTAGGAGCCTCGGTGAGTTGGACAGAAGTTATGCCAACTAATGGAATTAACTATAGAAGATTGTGATGAAAGACCTTGCATTAATGATTCCAAGAGATCCCTGATGTTGGCTCCTGAGAAATTCGATATTTTCTTTGGAAAGGGAAGGGTGAGAATGTCTCCCAGAAGTTATGACATGATTCAGTGGCCTCTTATAAGAATTCTTGTCTTTACCTGAATGTTGTGACTTCAGCAGTGAAGGTCAACATTGTACAGGTTTAAGAGGATCTTAGTCATTAGCCACCCTGGTACCACCACCTGGCACTGACTATGATTAGTGGGACATGGTCATCCCATAGTAAGGGCCGGGAGTCCAGCTTTCCTGCTTGGGGATGCCTGGTCTCATCAGATCTTGGGAGTACAAACAGATGGGAACAAAAGCACTTTGGATGGTATTGTGTGTGCTTCCAGGCTGGGCGGTTTTGATGGTTGTGTTTGCTTAACCTAACAGCAGCTCCTTCCAATGCCTCACTTCATCCTCCAAGAGATTTTCTCTAGATACAATTCCACGTTAATTTTTACTAATACTTACCCTATGTATTTGGGATGTCCAAAGAGAAATCAGACACACCTTCTTACCTTAAGGAACTGACAATCTCTGTAGCTTAAAAAAGCCTAGGACATATAAGTAGGGGCTATAAAAGGGAAGTCTTAAGGAGGCTGTAGCTGGCCACTAATAATAATATATTATTATAAATTCTAGTTATTATTATTTATTGAGGGCTTACTATGACCCAAGCATTTTGCAGAGCCCTTTGTATCAATTTTTTCATACAATCCACAACAGTTTTATGAGGTCTGTACTACCACTAGCTCCATTTTATAGAAAAGGAGGATCAGAGAGCTATTGAAACTTGCACAAGATGACACAGTTAACATGAGGAACAGGCAAGATTTGTGGTCAGACATTCAGTCGCCAGAGCCTTGCTTTAGACCCTACACTGCAGTATGTTCTAGGGGAGTTCCTACGATGTGTACCGGGCCAGTCCTGCGACACTGGTTTGTGTCATGGCCCATGGGGAAGGTTTTGGAGGGTTGTAAAAGTTGTGCTCACCCAGTTCGTCTCCTGTTCCCCTCGCTGCCTCTGGAGTAAACTTTCCTCACTTCGGAGGGTAAGATAGGAGAGTCTTGAGGCTTATGTTTTGGATGGAGTAGGCAAAGAAAGCTTTTTAGGTTCTAGGAGACTTTGTTGTGTCCAGCCAGGCTCCTTGGAGGTCTACACTGCGTTTAGGATCTAAGGCCCATGCTTTTGCTGTGCTTTGTCCTTTCTGAGAGGACCTGGATTTGAATGACTTGGTCAAGGGTAGGATGGAAGTGCTCCTAGGTTCCCTGGCTGAATACCATCACCTTATCATCCCTTAATTATTCCTTGTTATTATATCTTGGGAAGTTGCCTTTTAAATGGGTCCTATGGGACAGAAGACAGGGAGAACGATTGACCTGCATAAAGGCGCATGGGTGGAAAGCCTGAGATTCTAGGAGAGCAAATCCTATCGATGAATCCTCTTAGTCTAGCCAAGTCAAGGTAACAGCCTAGGGTTCATTGCTCAGAATGACTGTGCTTCTTTCCACTTCTGTTGGTTGGAATCCCACTGTCCTTCCTCTTAATTTCTGGTTCTTCCTAGAAGCCTCCTCTATTTCCTCCCTCCCGTATATCCCTATAGGCCTTCGTCTCTATGTCACAGTTTGGTTCCCTGGGTAGTTTTCCTGTGTCACTCTTTGTTAAAAATGCCGAAGGTTACAGATTGTGTCTTAGTGCTGTCTTCCTCCTCATGATGTCTTGCTTATGGTGTTGCTCACATGAAGAACACTTCCTTCCAAAAATATTTTCTTACTGAAACTAAATGATGCCATGTGAGGGGCCTTCAAGGTCATTTAATCCAAACTCCCTTTGGATACTTGAATCTATAGCCTTGTCAAGAATTATTCAGCCTCTATGTGTATACCTCCAGTGATGAGCTGTTTGCTGCTTATTGGGATAATCCATCCCATTTTGGGGTAGGTAGCTCTGAAAGAAAAGTAGATCTCACTTACTGTGTTCATATCTGTTCTCCATAGCTTTTAGTCCTTAGTTCTTGTTGTATACTTTGGGACGCCACGGAACTAATATGTTTTCTTTCCCCCCTGAATAATCTTCATGTTTTTACAGACAGCTCTCATATCTTCCATAATTCTTCTCTTTTCCAGTTAGTTGCCTTCAGGTCTATTTGATGTAGTTTTGGGTCATCTAATTAATGTGCTTACCATTCTGGGGGCATGATCCTCTTTGCCAAAGTCCATCTTACCATATGGTGGCTAAGAAAAGACCTCCCTCACCGAGCATGGCAAGATCATCCACCTTGTAGAGGGAGGATACTAACCCGCCCCCACCCCACCCCATCTTGGGAGCTACACTTCAGTTAACGTGACCTCAGGGAGAATCTGCCTTTGTAGCAATCACTCTTGCCTCACACTATCTTGAATGCCCACTTAACTGCTAACTTTTCATCTCAGCCCCCCATCTCTGGCTCATGCATTTGTTTTCTCAGGCCTTGTGTTTACCCTGACACACGCCATCTTCTTTCTTCTCTCACCGCTGTGTCTTTCCCTGTCACCTTCCTCAAAACAGCTTCCTGTCATCCCACGCCTCGGGTTGACCTCAACCTCCCGCCACTCCCCCCCCTTTCTAGTAAAAGGACTCCCAGAAAACCCAGCTGTATCACAGAACAAGTTAGGAAAAAGGCCTGGGAAGACGATGCCACCTTCATCCGCTTGGATTCGCTACGCGATTTGTAGCAGAACTCGATTAAGGCAACCAGCATGGCTAGTCCAAGTCCTCCGATCAGGATGTAGAACACGCCGGCCACATTGCTGAGGCTCAGAGCGCTTGTCTTGTCCTAGGAAGAGGAGGGGGTGGGGGGAGAGTCAAGTGAGCCAAGGGGCTAGAGACCATCCAAGAAACAGCATTTTAACACACATACACTCAACCCCATCACCCTCTTTAACATTCACAATAGTTGGAAAGGCTTTGTATTTATTGACAGCGTGTTAAACATTTCCCAGGAAAAAATGTATGCATGTGCGAGCATATGTGTGTATAACAATTTTTCGAGCATCCCTGTTTACATTTAATGTATAGTTAGATTTCCCCTCCTCCCCAATGCACGTTTGAGGGTGGGAGATGACACAAGAAGTCAGGGCAGCTTCTACCAAGATCTGCACGCTTGCGCTTACTCCATTCTTTCAGGAAACTGTGTCCCTTCCTTTTCAGCTCAGTTCCTGCCCCACAACCCCATGGCTGCTCAGCAACGCATTGGCCTTGCTTATTGTTTATGCCTGTGAGTGTTTTTCTGCGAGTTGGTACTTAAAATGAACTTTCTCCTAGATGTGCATTTGAATTCAATTTAATAAGACAGTTATTTTATGTATAATAAAGATCAACAAATGTATACCTTTAACTTACTGTGCTGAGTCCCAATTGAGGGAGAAGGAAAACTGAGGGGCTTGTAATAGAAAAAAGGCACTGAGATAGAAAAATGGCTCTATTAAATCCTAATAATTATGCTTAATTGGAGTCATTTTTCTCGTGGAGTTGCTTGCTGAAAAACACTGTAGGCAGACTCAGGTAGCTGAATTTAGAAAGCTCTGTTGCCTGGGCTAAAAGATCTTGCACTGGTTCTGGATGAACAGGATCGTGGAACAGGGTACTTAATTCCTAGGGTCATGGGGACAAGCGTCCATGTTCAGTAGGAGGTGGACAGAGCTCATTTCGTGGAGCCTGAGAAAGGTCATCAGTTAGTGAGACAATCCCTGAGTTCTGTCACCTCTAGTGGGGTTCAAAAGTGGGGGACTGAGGGACAACATCTCCCCAGGTGGTGAGAACAACCAAACAAAACTGCTGGTCATGGGAGAAGGTAATGGCTTGGGGAGAGGGGGATCAATCAAACTCTTGACACAGGCAAGAGAACCTCTTTAAATCTTAGAAGCATACTCATCCCCAGATGTCACAGTGGCTCGAACACCTTTGTTTATACTGTTTGCTCAGGTACAAATTTCTCATCAAATTAAAATGAAATGCACGCCTCAGCTGGCACAGGCACATGGCATGGTTGGTAGGTTGGTTGGTGGCACTGGGTGGGATAAAGCTTTTACATCTCTCCATGTGTTCTTTTTCAGGTGTGGTTGTAGGCGAGCCACGCAAAAGGTGAAATGTCATGTCCTAGGGACTCCTCTGACATCTGCCTTTTGGAATCTGGGCGTGGGGAAAGGGGTCAGTAATTGACCAAGTCAGTGGCCTCTGCCCTAGTTCTACTCGGTGCATTGTACAGGATTCAGCAGGGCTGAGCTTGGGGACTGCAGCTGGCAAATAGCAGCATCCCTTCCCTCCCCAGAAGCAGCCTGGGCCAGCAGAGCTGTAGGATTATCTAAAGCATACCCCTCTGGTGGCTTCCTGCATTGCTAAAGCAGATGGTTCTTGAATATGGGTTACACTTGGCAAGGCATAGTCTGGCTTTGGAAGCAGTGGAAAGGATTATTCAAAGGGGTAGAATTTCTCCTCCTCTGGTATCACGGCCTGATAAAGAAAATGTGCAAAAATGAGTTGGGTGCTTGGTTCAAGAGTTGGCTGAACAAATAAATTCCCACTTGGCCTGATTTTTCCGAATGCTCAAAATGTCTCCCTCTTTGTTGTTTGGGAGTTCTGTAATTTCTGCTGGAAAGTAAGTCTTTAGAGTTCTTGGAGGACTTACGGTTTATAGAAGTTCCTATAAAACTCTTCTGTGTGGTGGGGAGGCATGTTAATATCTTATCAGCTCACACCTTAGAAAGGAGTGGTTGACAGTGAAGCTCAGAGAGAATGGATGGGGAGCAGGCCTGGGGGAAGGTGGTAGACAAGAAGGCCGGGAGGAAAGGATTGAGTCCCGCTGACTTCACCAGCTGATCAGCCTTTCAGTAGCTGAAGTGCATCTTGCCTCCTGGTCACCAAAGTGGTTTCTATTTCCTTCCTCATGGTCTTTTCAAGTTCACTTTGGTTGTGGATTGTCTTCAAGGATAAGGGAGTGGTGGGCATCTTTTTCTTTTTGTTACTGTCTTCAAAAAACCTGAAGAGGCCATCTGCCTCCCTGAATGTAAAATGTGGAATGTCCATTTCTAATGTACCTTGGAAGGAAGTATGGTCAGATCTTCATAGGGAAGTGGGAGTAGGAGGCATATTCTGTGTATCTGCAGAAGGAGGAAGGTCCAATGACTGAGAATTTGATTATGTCTGGAGGTGGAGAGCATCCCTCACTAATGAAGGAGGTCTCTCTGGTCCATGGGGATGGCAGTGTATGTTGGTGAGGGGACATATGCCACACAAAGAGGGCAGCCAGATGGTATGGACACTGCCACCTCTTGCGGGACACAGTGCTACTGATCCTTCTTTATGTTCACACAATCCTGGGAAGACCTCTAGAATCAGGGGAGCACCTGGGCCCTATCACCACCAGTGTCAGAAAGCAAACGTAGATGAAGCCCTACTGTCTAAATTTGGCATAATTTGATAGGATGTAGAATGAAGGGCTGATCTTGGTGTCTTCTTAGCCCACATAGTTGAGTTTGCATTTAGGCAAGGTTTCTAATTTCCCTTATGTGCGCCGTTGGCTTTTTTTTTTTTTTAACATCTTTATTGGAGTATAATTGCTTTACAGTGTTGTGTTAGCTTCTGCTATATAACAAAGTGAATCAGCTATACATATACATATATCCCCATATTCCCTCCCTCTTGCGTCTCCCTCCCACCCTCCTGGAGGCCCAAGACCATAGCCTTCCATTGAGCTGCCATTAATGACTCTCTTCGACTACCTCTGTTGGAATACGATGGGTATCCTGGGGCAGGAACAAAAATTCCTTTTATTTAAGGACCAGAGCTCTGATTCCTCTGTATCCATGTAAGAGGGGACTTTCTGACACATTTGTGTACAGACAGCCATGTTCATGTTTCATGAGGAAGCTACATGCTTCCCAGCTTTGACCAGGGAGGCGAAAGACAGAATCCTAGTCTCCTGAGCATCCTCTGGAAGACCCCATTCTCTTCCCCTCCCTTAGCAGCTGCACTCCCCAGAGCCAGGCAGCTTGTTGGTGGGTGTGAAAAACTCAAAACTTATCTTCTGCCAGGAGCAGGGAGAGTGACAGTACTGAGAAGAATGACAGGTGAAAAGAAAAATAAAAATCCCATCTTTCAGAATTGTTGGGCTTGTTGTTATGGTGACGAGGCCCCTCCCTTCATCTGTTCCCCTTAACCTATTGTCTTGTTTTGTCACCTTCCCCATGTGCAAGAGAGATTTTTTTTCTTTTTCATATTTTTCCTTGCTCTTCCCACATAATGGGGGACTGTCCCAGACTCCCTCTGTGTTTCTGAGCCAACATCCCTTCCAAGAATGCAGAGATGGCTTAAATCTTCATGGGCAGGGTTGAGCTAGGTCTGAGGCAGAGAGACTTGATGCTTTTTAATGGCATAAGTAGAAAGTTCTAAGGAGAAGCCAAGGTCTTTGGCTATAAGACCAGCCCCTCCTATGGAGACTGGTGCTGCCCATCACGTGAGGTCTACTAAATCTGGACCAAGCTTCAAATGCTTCCGTTCCTTCTTTTCTTCCTGGTGTGAGAGTTTGAACCCCCAAGAAGTAAAGGCTTCAGCTTCTGTTTTCCTCTGCCTTCCACAGATTTCCTGATGTGTGTACGGCTGAAGTTTTAGGGGCTCTTGCAATCCATCCCATGCTGAATCTGTAACCTGACTTTGTCTTTCAAGGCCATGAGAATAGTCCAACCCTTCTTCTACCTATTAGCCTTTCTGCTCCAGTAGGCTTTCTCTTGTGCTTTTCCAAACCTTATAGTTTTGGCCTAGGTGCCATTTTCCTGAGTGGTTGGTTATTTCCTGGGAGTGGAGACTCAGTGGTTGGCCAGGCTCACTCACAAGCGAGAACCAAAGTGGAGGAGTTATAGGAAGGTGGATTGAATTAAAGGAAGACCTTTCAAATCAATAGAGCTGTCCAAAGGTGGAATGCCCTGCTATGGAGAGTGGTGAGTTCCTCAAACATGGATGCATTCAGGAAGTAGCTGACGAGTTCATCTAAAGGATTCAAGCACTGGACAGAGAGTTAGACCAAGTGACGTTTTTTTTTTTTGTGGTACGCGGGCCTCTCACTGTTGTGGCCTCTCCTGTTGCAGAGCACAGGCTGCGGACGCGCAGGCTCAGTGGCCATGGCTCACGGGCCCAGCCGCTCTGCGGCATGTGGGATCTTCCCGGACCAGGGCACGAACCCGTGTCCCCTGCATCGGCAGGTGGACTCTCAACCACTGCGCCACCAGGGAAGCCCAGACCAAGTGACTTTTGACAGTCCTCCCAACCCCCAGAGATGCGAGGCAGCTAAGGAGTTCCTAGAGGGCCTGGGATCATGTCTTTTATAAGTTCTCCCTAGAGACTAACCTCTTTAGGGGATGCAAAAAAAGAACTCATGTTAATTGGCAGCTTCTGCTGTTCCATTTCCAATCTAGGCCAGTTCCCCAGCCTGCATAATTTCCCCAAGAGCAACACAGGATGAGAATTGGCCCATTGTACTAATAATTGGCAAGGCAAGTTCTGCGAAAGTGAGGGCCGTGGGGGCAGCTCTTCTTAGCAGCGTGGGCTCAGGGACCGGCTGCTGTACAGTGCACCGCAGAACCTCCTGACTCGAAACCAAACTGCAGCAGAGAACTCAAGGAGTCCATGTGGGTTGTGGAAGGGAACCCAACTGCTAGCTCAGGCCTCTTCCAGAGTGAGAGGAATTTTCCAAAACAGAGGCACCAGTCTGAGGGTCAAGTGGTCGTCCGCACGGGGGGCCTTTCACTGTGAACTATCTGCCTGGACTATGCATTGGAGAGCTGGAGTCTTGTGTGTCAGAGGAAACTAGCGGAGCTTCTGGCTCATGACCCCAGAGACAGTGTTTGAAAGGAAAAATCTTTGTTTCTGTCTAGTTCCTCCTCCTGGGGCAGTGATGGGAGATTTAGGATGTGTGGCTTAGGGACACTGGGCAGGGCCTAGGGTGTTGCAACATTTAGTCTCTGATCTGGGTCACTGCTGTATGTTGGATGTGTCATCTTGGAGCACACATAACTCCCAGGAGATGGATCCTGAAGTCACCGGTTCTCTCTAGGCCATTGCCTGGCTGCCTTACAGAGACTGGGAGCCCTGACCCTATGCAGGATGTTTGGCTGGAGCCAAAAGTCTCCATGGTTTTGGGGAGATGGACTGCCTTCTGCATCTCTTTGTCTCAAGGATTTTCCTCCCATCCTTGTCGCTCTGACATTGCCTCTTGGGGGTGTCTTTAGTGCAGGAGTCTGCAGCGGGTGGGTGGGGGAGGGAGTAGAACAGAGCATCCCTGTATGATTCCAGGTCTTTCCAGGTGGTTAGTGCTCTTTACCTGTGACAGGGGCAGGGAGAGGGGTTTGTACACACTGCAAGGACATAGTTGGCAGCTTTCATTCTTTAGCTTTCCAGGCCTTGCTGAGGCCTTGCTGAGGGTGGGGGTGGGAAGATGAGTACATCCAGAGGGGATGGACTTCTCTGTTGGTGGTGAGGCCATGTGTCATAGTGAAAAGAGGTGGGGCTGGGATGCAGGAAATCTAAGCTGAGTTCTTGCCCAGGTTTGTTACTGAGTCGCTGGGCAATCTTGGTGTGGGGGTGGGGTGGGTCACTAGGTGGGTGTTGCCCACCTCTGGATAGCGTGGGAGATGGCATTAGATGATACATGGAACTAAATGACCCTGACCACAAAGTGAAGACGTTATTCACTTTTCAGTTCTGTTTGAATCCTTCTGATTAAGCCAGTGAGAAAGTCTCAGTTTGTTGCTGGTCTGTCTTTGACACCTTTTATTATTTGCTCCTTTCCATTTTCAAGAGAGATCAGGCCTCAGTTGCAACAATAATTATGATTTGAATTTTTTTGTTGTCATTGTATTTATTTTTGTGAATGCCTTCTATTTTTTTTCAAGAAATACTGATTTTCTATTTATGATAGTAGTGCTGCCACTTTTTATATGAATGAAATTAAAGTAATAACAAAAGTAATAGATTTAAAGAAACACATGGAGCAACTAATAACACAGGTGGTATGTGAAAGCTTGAAGTTTTGGCAAGGTGGAACTAAATCCTCTCCAGTCTCTCTTGCAGCTCTAAAGCCTGTGATCTGTGATAGAGGCAATGCATTTGGGTCCTAAGACTGTCTTCCTTAAACTTATCATGAAGTAACACTTGTACCTGAATGGAAAGCCCCACTTGGGGGCCAATGGCCTTTGAATCTAAAAATCAAGTGGCATCCTCAGTTTCAGTGCAAGAAATGATGTCAGAAGCTTGATGCCTGACTTGCTAAATTTTTTTTTTTTTTTTTAAA